>NC_046157.1:85699885-86022385 GCF_011064425.1 Rattus rattus | reverse complement strand
TCTAAGGACTGCTGAGAGCAGGAGGAATAGTCTTCTAGGAAGAGCACACCCACTGGTTATCCAATTCCGAATGGTCACCCCTGAAAGTGTGCATGCAGATCACATTACACAGATGAAGCAGGTTATGCTTAGGAACATATATGTATATATACTTATATTTGTGCATGTAACAATGATTAATTTTTAAAAGGCAATGAATTTAGAAGAGAATGAGGAAAAGTATATGGGAGGGTTTGTGTGGGGAAAAGGGAAGAAAGAAACGATGTAATTATATTATAATCCCAACATATAAAATAAGGAAAAAATACTTTATACCTAGAGTAATTACTATGTATACCTAACATCATTAAATAGTGATACAAGAAAGAATGTAATGAATATAATGTAATAATCTAAATAACATGAGCCTCTGACATTTATCAGATTGGTCTGAATAATCATCAAAAAAATAGTAACAAAATTTTAAAGGAATACCAACGACCATAATTGGGATATTCTAGCACATATGCATACACTATACAGACTAAGAAGATTATGTTTACATATTTAGAAATGAATATATTGATATGTTTTGATAAATATGTACATATACATCTATATTTGTATGTATATTTGATATATATATGTATCTCTGTATACATACACATATATGTATATAATTACAAATTACAATATACAAAATTAAAGAAAAGGTAACGAGTTCTTGGGGCATAAATTTAAGAGAGAGAAAGGGCATAAATACATGGGAGAATTAAAAGGAAGAAAAGGAACTGGGACAACACACAATTATAATTATGCAATTATACTTTAATTCTTAAAAGTATGGGGAAAAGAGGGCAGGAAGATGTAAGGGAGACAGGAAGGAGACCCCAGAGGAGTAAGAGGGGAGGGCAGAGAGTTGCTATGAAGAAATATACTCTATTCGTCTATGACTTTCACAAAGGATAAATAAAAACACCATTTAATAATGGTAATTTTCCTCCTTAAAGATGGAGTTCTCACCTAACTCTACTGAAGTCATCTTATTCTAAATACAATTACTGGATGAGGGCGGGCTTGTGGAAATGGGGTCTAAGTCCCTTCTTTCTTATTCCATCAGGTCCTGAGTAGATATGGCCTCTTTTTTCCCTTCTCATTGTGCCCATTTAGAAGACCATAGAGATCTGTCACTCTCCCGGGAGACCATGTACGACGATGAAGAAGATAAATCGCACCCAGGGAGAGGATAGAGACAACTCGTTTGGTTTATGTGCTTCATAACTATTCCTAAGACGCTGTGCTCTTGGGGAATTAATTAAATTATGGCCCAGTATGAGCTGTAGGGAAGAACGGTGGCCCCAGGAGGCATCCGGAAAGGGGACATGGATGATAAATGTCTTTGAAAACTATGAGTTAAAATCTTTATGCTCCTGACTTTTTCAGGACTGATCCCAACCGGTATCAAGAATAGCATGAGGTTCACACAGCCCGGCAGGTGTGAAAATTCTGCAACTGAATTAAATAGGTCCCATTATACTTCGGAAGGAGTTCTAATGGGTTTCTATGGAGTGCAGCTTAAGAACATCGTGTTTCCCCTTTGTATCTCAGAATTCCAGCACAGCTTGTGGTTACTAATATTATACTTCAATCTATCCGTAAGATGGGGAAAATGAACAAAAAGCCTTGTCTTACCTCCAGGAATATCTAGACATTAAACTATCAAAAGGACAATTAAAAGGATCCCACTTAGGAGTGAATGCTAACTATAAAATCATTAGTACGTATATAAGAATGCTCACGCAGTGAACTGGCTTTCCACATATTGTAAGAGAGATTAAATTTAATTTAAACTTGATTCTAGAGCTGAAGAGATTCTTTTAAAGCACTACAAAAATTTGTATTGGTTTCTAGTCTTTAAAAAAATTTAAATTCACTTAACCAGATCAACTTTTAAGTAGCTATCAGGATTTCTTTCTTTTTTGTTTTACTCTTCATTAAAGCAACATTATTTTTCATTAATATTCAACCATCTTTAGGTTCCTGTAAACTAGCAGATCTCTTGTAACTCAATTATTTGTTTTTTAAGTCAAAATTGAACTTGACGTTAGAGTCGATTAGTCACTAGTCACTTCCATTGATCCTCCTCCTTATTAACCTCATTAAAGAACTGAGGCATGGTTTTTCTTATCTACTGCAAGGGGCTTTATATTGCTCCACATTTTTATCTAATAAAAATAAATATATTTAGACTTAAATTGTTGACTATGCTCCAGTAAATTATCCCCTACTCACGTTCAATCAAACAGCCCTAATGAAATTCAGTGGATCATAAATTTAAAAAAAATTAGTAAATTTATGAAAGTGGTTGGGGGTTGGGAAGACAGGTCAATAAGAGGGAAATCAACAAAATTCATTACATGCATGCATGGAAAGGTAAAAGAAGTTTTAAAACTTAAAACAAGGCTTGGGTTGGTTTTGTATTCCTTGTTCATTTTTCTCCCTTTGTAGACCATACTTTTCGTACTAAAGCTTCTTTCTTTTCTAGTTTGAATAGGACAGAAATATGGACAAGTTGTATTATAAGCATCTAAACTAAAAGTTTGTTTGTGTATTTTTTGTTTCATTTTGTTTTTGCCCTTGAAACAGAGTTCTTCATAGCTGGGAGCTGACCTCAGCCTCTTGTCATTAATTTGGGATGACTTTGAACTCTGATCCTCCTGCCTTTACCTCCATGTTCTGGAAGGTTCTGCCATTCCTGCCCGAATGACATTCCTAGTTTTGGACTTTTGTTTTGTGAGATGGGATGCCTGCTGTGCTAGGAAGGCAACCATTTTTGTTTTAACTTTCTTGGTTGAGAGATGGGGTCTTCTACTGTAGCTCAGGCTAGCCTGGAACTCCCAATGCAGCCAAGGTTAGACTCAAAATCATGGCAGTCCTTCTACCTCGGCCTCTCAAGTGCCAGGATTACAGGTGTCAGTTGTCACACCCAGATCAAATGCAAGATTTAACCCAGAAAAAAAGCTTTTGTTAAATGTTATAAGGTCCCCTTCTTAAATAAGCTTCAAAACCAAAGATAAAATTCTTTCTTTCTCTAGAATCACACTCCAGTCTCATTTCCCGTGTTCCCTCCTCCTGCTCTCATCTTTTGGCTAACTCGACTTTCCTAATTGGTTTAGTATCTACTCTTGGCCATGCCATTCTTTCCATACGAAGAGGCCTCGGATGAGACGTGCTATCCCTTCTCTGAGGAGGTATTAGCTCTTTTAAAAAATGACTTAGTTTTAGTCGTACACACATATGTGGGTTTTGGATGTGAGTTCAGTTGCCCATGGAGACCAGAAGATCTCCATGGGACCCTTTGGACCCTCCTGGAGTTAAAAATAGTAATTAGCTACCCAAAACCAGGGCTGGGAACTGAACTCATACCCTTGCAAGAACAGCGTATGCCCTAACCACTGAGCCATTCTTCTAGCCGTCCAGCCTAGCATCAGCCTTTAAAAAAAAAAGATTGCATCTGACACTATTGGCTAAGTGATTCTGATTGATGTTAAAGCCAGTTTAAGCCTCTCTGTAAATGTTTACAGTTTTGTTTTTCCTTCTGTGGCTCCTCAACTCTTCCAGAGGACTTTCAATTAGCTCCACCCTTCTACATCCAGTACACGGCTGCAAAGAAGTCCTGTGGGGCCACACGCACACACACTCCAGTCTCCTGGGACAGGTGACCCATTATTAGAAGGGTCAAACTTTCAGGACTCAGGGACTTGGAAATTTGAATCTCCACAAAGGAGTAACTCTGTGACAATAACGACATCCAACAGTCCTTAATTTCCCCCTGGATTTCACTGTACCATAGGAAGATCTGTTAGGAGCGGAATTCAGAGGGGTTGGAATGATAGTTCTGCCTGCAGCTTGTAAAGGGAGAGTGGATTTACTCTCTTTTGCATGTAACCAGCATGTATTCCGAGGCTACTGCCTTCAACTTCCCTGTTAAGCAGGGAAGGTTGGTGGCTTATATTTAGAGCAAGAAAGCATCCTGTTGTCCTTTGGGTCTTTTCCCATTTAATTGATGAATGAAATTATACATTTTTAAAAAAAATCCTGAGTGATTATTACTTTCATGTGTGAGCAAAGAAATTAAAATGGAGATGGTTCTTCCACTGTTAGCTTTCTCTCCCCTGTATGACTGTGAGTCCAGTTCAACCAGACACTCATGGCCCCTCCCTTTGTAATATTTAAATAAACCGCATTTCTCTGTTATTGCTGGTGTGGGAGGCTGGCTTTTTTTTTTTATTTCATTTTCTTTTTCTTCTCAACATCTTTCCTTGCCAAGAGGATCTAACAGGACTCACACCAAAGACTCCAGTGTGGTTCTTGTTTGTCCTTAGGATGATTGATGAAGGCTTCACGGACAGGGCTGCTGCTGGACTGTGGAACACAGTGATCCATTTAAGAGTTTTATGTGAACAACTGCCTTTTCCCTGCCACTGGCTTGATGATGAGGAGCCTCGAAATAATAATAATGATAATATAATAATAATAATAATAATAATAATATCCACCATTCGCATATAAGTTGTGGAGCTTCAAGACGCTGTCAACTAACTACCTTGTAAGATAACCAAAGTGTCGTGTTTCTGAATTTTTGCTGAGAGGGAAACTTCAACTCCTGCTTGTAGCAAAGGATTGTCCCTTGGGGACTTGCTGGGTGTTTGTTTGTTTGTTTTGTTTTGCTTTGCTTTGTTTTGAATTGATTCTTGAAAACGTGTGTTTTCTTCTTCTAAGGAAGTTTTGAACTTCTCCACTTCTCCCATGGGAGCCCTCCCAAATGTCAAACAACAGAAGAAGAGCTAAATAAATTATGACGGACCTAAACACTGAGGCTATGTGGCCATTAAAATTAATGTCATTTTCCTAGTATGATTGTGCACACCTATAATCCTAGCACTTCGGAGGTGAGGCAGGGAGATCAAACGCTTAAGGATATCCAAGGCTATACAGTGAATCTGGGGTCGACCTAAGCTATGACATGAAACTCTGTCTCAGAGGGAAGAAACCCCGAAAACTTAAGAAAAACAAAACCAGAGGATTTATTTGGCTGGTTTGTTTGTATAATCTTGTAGTCCAAGGATGTGATCCTAATTTTTAGAAAAATTTTTACATGCCCGACTCACGCTCCCCACCCCCCAAAAAAAACCCCACTAGGGTGGATTGCAAGATAGCACAATGCAGAAAGTACTTGCCACACAAGTGTGAGGTGCTCTGAGCTGCATCCTCGACCTGCATAGCTAAGCCCCATGCAGCAGCAGGCTCTCAGCTGAGAGCCAAGGAGTGGAGAGAGGATGCTCTCTGGGGCTCACTGGTTAGCTGTTTGGCTAGCTTTTTGAGAGAGAGAGAGAGGGGGAGGGGAGAGAGAGAGAGGAGAGAGAGAGAGAGAGAGAGAGAGAGAGAGAGAGAGAGAGAGAGAGAGACTGTCTCAGAAGGTCAGTAGCACCTGAGGAACACACTGAGGCTGACCTCTAGCCTTCATGAATACATGTTTGTACCTATGCACACATGCACAAAGGTATTGTAGCACCTCCTGTGCCTCTCTCTCTGTCTCTCTCTCTCTCACTCTCTCTCTCTCTCTCTCTCTCTCTCTCTCTCTCTCTCACACACACACACACACACACACACACACACACACACACACTCACAACCAAACCGTTGTCCAAAACTTCCTTGGACAGGATTATGAACTACATTTATTCCCTTCTTAGTATAGTTCTGTTATCTTTATTTTTCACTACATGAATTCTTCGAGAAGCTTGTCATCTTTCTTTTATAAAATAGCATCTTATAAATCAAACAATAAAGTAAAGAATTACTTTTGTTCTTAGTATAAATATTTGAAAGGGTGTATTATTAGTGACTTTTAGGTTGATTACTGTATTCTTTGCTCTTTTCCTTCCTGAAAGGGGCCACATAGTTATATAACACAGGCAAGCACCACGTTGAGGGCGTTGATAGGCGTCAGCTCTGTCTTTGTGTCTTTAAGCTCCACTCTCAGGAAATTCAAGTCTGGCCTGAGTCACTGAGTAAGGAGGCTCTAGTCACAGCAAAGGGTGGGCTGTGGCAGAGGGCTGGGCAGGATGCCTGGAGAAGTCTGAAGATGCAGTACCAATGTCAGAGGCAGTGGGCAGCTGAGTGTCTGAACTGGCCCCATTGATGTCCAACCTCACACTTCAAAATCAGAACAACACACATGTACATCTTATTAGGTGATGTTGTGTAGATAATGGTTGCCCATTAGATTTTAATTGCAAATTTAACAAGATAGAAATAATAATAATAACAATAACAACAACAATAACAACAGAGCAGTTTGTTGCATTATGAGGCTTAATGTTTCATTACTACAACCTTCTTTGCATCATCACAATTTTCCGTTCTCATGTTCAGTTATGCTCACCGAAGGTTGGTGATCACCTTAAAAATATATTTTCCTTGTTCTAAGGTTACTGGAGCACGGCATTTAAACATGTTATCCAGTTGCATAGTGAACGCACTAATTTTGAATGACTTCTTTCATTTCCATTGGAGTCCCTGGCCTCTCCTAGTTTTCTTTTCTCTCTTTCCCATGCAACGTCCAACCTTTTCAGAGCATCAGGCCATTTATACTCTGAGGGTTAAGAAATATCACGCGAGTAAAGTTCTCATGAGTTCAAGCTGCACCCAACCACAAAGGCAAGCCATTTGTGGCAAAAAAAAAAAAAAAAAAAAAAACAAAAAAAAAAAAAAAAAACAAAAAAAAAAAACCCAAAAAACAACAACAACAACAAAAAAAAAACCCGTCTTTCTGAGAGGCAGACTAACGTGCTTGGATACGAGCAGCGCCCAATAATGAGTAATCTGAAGTAGATTCATTCTTACCTGCTACAAGTGGGAGAAGCGCAAAGCCACATTTCAAAAACAATTCCTGTTTTGGAGACACTGAAACAAGACTCCTGTCTTGTTTCCTTGGAGTTCTCTCACAAGGATCCTGAATCCTCACCCGACTCCATTCCTGGACCACGTTCTGACATCATGGCACTCACCCCAAGACCATGCTGGCTCAGGCAGCTTCCTGCTGATGGCCGAAAGAATGAAAGGCAAGAAATCCAGGATATTTCTGCCCCAGATAAGGCTCTGGAGCAGTCATCTTCCTCAGGGAGACAGATTTCTCTAAGTTCCCCTGCACTCCCGGGTTATTTCTACGCATCTTCCTAGACCCTGTGAATCTTCAAGCTGATTTTTTTTTTGCTTTATTTTGTGATGCTTGGTTATTTAAAAAAAGAGCAAAGCAATGTTTCTCTTTAAATTTCAAAAGGATTACTCTCATTAATATTTACAAAAGTGTAATGAAGAACAAGCGATGATAAAGTTAACAGATAGGGGAAATAACTTTAGAACATATGTTGATGTTACATTTAGAAAATGCAAAACAAAACAAAAAAAAAACACCGCTTATAAACTTCTGAGTATCTAGAAAGAAAGTACTTTTGCTAAAAAATAATTACAATTAATCAAGGCAGATTAATGCGATTGCATTTCCTTTCTATGAGTGTAACCAAATTTTACACAGCGGGGTTATCAGGCCCAATGTAAGGGAGCATTGCTAGCTCAATAAATGTTTCCAGCTTTCAGTTCCCTCTCTCTGCGTCTGCGTCTGCGTCTGCGTCTGCGTCTGCGTCTGCGTCTGCGTCTGCGTCTGCGTCTGCGTCTGCGTCTGCGTCTGCGTCTGCGTCTGCGTCTCTGTCTCTGTCTGTCTCTGTCTCTGTCTCTGTCTCTGTCTCTGTCTCTCTCTCTCTCTCTCTCTCTCTCTCATTCTCTCTCTCTCTCTGTGTGCATAAATGTGCATACATATGTTCAGCCATGCCACAATATTCCCATGGATGCCAGAGATCAACTTTGTGGAGTCCTCGGTTCTCCATGTTTACTTGAGTTTTGGAGACTGAGCTCATACCCTCAGGTTTCCCTGGCAAGAACCTCCACTTACTAAGTCATCTTTTTGACCCAGCACAGATTTTACCTAAGGAGTAAGGAGATGTTTGTATTTGGAGAACAGCTATTTCTGTATGATTTGGTCAGCTTGAAGCCACAAGTCACTAGCAGATTCCTGGAGGAATGTGCAGTGGAGAGACAGGTTATGGAGTGCTTATTTCCAGGGAGGACAGCATAGGAGTTCTGTGTGAAGGAATATGGAAATGAGGAGATGGTCAGGTAAAAGTCAAAGAAGGGTTGAGCCAAATCACGCTTTCTCACAAACTCCATGTTAGCTTTTACTGTTTCCTTGGAAGGATTTGCCTGTTGGGTGTAAAGGATGAGCTAGTCTTCCCCCGCCTTCCAGATGAGGTACCAGGACCCACTCTGCAGAAACTGAAGAAATAGTGTGGCTGGGCAGCGGAGTGGACCTAGGCTATGTGGGCGGGACCTAGAAAAACATTGACCAGAACAGAAGAAGAGAAAAACTGAATATACAGTTCGGCTTCTCCAGCGAGAGAGCATTGAGTGGGAAGTGGGAGAAGTTAGCTGAGGGATCTCCATGGCTGTTTATGTTTTAATAAAGGACAGAGGGAACAGGGGAAGGTGAGACTCTCCTAATTAACTGGAAGGAGGCAGGGGGAGGTTTTTGCTCTCGTGTTACAAGAATAAATGGAGTCGCTGAACCATCCTTTGCCTTCTCCAGCGTATGAAGTGAGTCACTTAATGGAATGGAAGGAGAAATCAGGGTGATTAGGGTTCCTTTGTTCAAAGCTCTGACTTCTGAAGTCTTTCTCCATTCAAGAAGTGGAGGTTGCTCACCCAAAGTGCACTGACTCGAAGTCTTTATTCAAAGTAAGGTGCTTAAAATAAAGTCTCATGAAGATTAGCGCATTGCCCAGCTGGGACAGAAGTACAAGCTATTCACATAGATGGAAAGGAGTTGCGAGTGTGGCTTACCGTTGGCTTTATTGAACTTAATTTGTTCAGCTATGAATCTTAATTTTCCTTGGCGAAAGAATAATTGAATGAGTCTCAGAACTCATCTGACAAAATCTGAGGACCAGTTTTGATTCAGTTGAAACTTTTTGATTAAGGTGGATTGACACTGATTTGTGCTCTTGTCTCCTGGATTCTAATGACATTTTAGTCTTCCTATACACTGTTAATAAAAAGTAGTACCTGAGGGAGACAAATAACCCTATTAAAAATGGGGTTCAGAAGAGCTAAACAAAGAATTCACAGCTGAGGAATGCCGAATGGCTGAGAAACACCTAAAGAAATGTTCAACATCTTTAGTCATAAGGAAATGCAAATCAAAACAACCCTGAGATTTCACCTCACACCAGTGAGAATGGCTAAGATCAAAAACTCAGGTGACAGCAGATGCTGGCAAGGATGCGGAGAAAGAGGAACACTCCTCCATTGTTAGTGGGATTGCAGACTGGTACAACCATTCTGGAAATCAGTCTGGAGGTTCCTCAGAAAATTGGACATTGAACTACCTGAGGACCCAGCTATACCTCTCTTGGGCATATACCCAAAAGATGCCCCAACATATAAAAAAGACACGTGCTCCACTATGTTCATCGCAGCCTTATTTATAGTAGCCAGAAGCTGGAAAGAACCCAGATGCCCTTCAACAGAGGAATGGATACAGAAAATGTGGTACATCTACACAATGGAATATTACTCAGCTATCAAAAACAATGACTTTATGAAATTAGTAGGCAAATGGTGGAACTGGAAAATATCATCCTGAGTGAGGTAACCCAATCACAGAAAAACACACATGGTATGCACTCATTGATAAGTGGCTATTAGCCCAAATGCTTGAATTACCCTAGATGCCTAGAACAAATGAAACTCAAGACTTAATGATCAAAATGTGAATGCTTCACTCCTTCTTTAAAGGGGAACAAGAATACCCTTGGCAGGAATAGAGAGGCAAAGATTAAAACAGACACAGAAGGAACACCCATTCAGAGCCTGCCCACATGTGGCCCATTCATATACAGCCATCCAATTAGACAAGATGGATGAAGCAAAGAAGTGCAGGCCGACAGGAGCCGGATGTAGATCTCTCCTGAGAGACACAGCCAGAATACAGCAAACACAGAGGCGAATGCCAGCACTGAATTGAGAATAGGACCCCCATTGAAGGAATCAGAGAAAGAACTGGAAGAGCTTGAAGGGGCTCGAGACCCCATATGTACAACAATGCCAAGCAACCAGAGCTTCCAGGGACTAAGCCACTACCTAAAAACTATACATGGACTGACCCTGGACTCTGACCTCATAAGTAGCAATGAATGTCCTAGTAAGAGCACCAGTGGAAGGGGAAGCCCTGGGTCCTGCTAAGACTGAACCCCCAGTGAACTAGATTGTTGGGGGGAGGGCGGCAATGGGGGGAGGATGGGGAGGGGAACACCCATAAAGAAGGGGAGGGGGGAGAGGGATGTTTGCCCGGAAACCGGGAAAAGGAATAACACTCGAAATGTATATAAGAAATACTCAAGTTAATAAAAAAAAAAAAAAGTAGTACGCTTTCGCTATTCTTAGCAAAAGTAGTTATTAAATAACTATTGCACTACTATGTGTGAAACATCTGGAATAACAATATAACAAATGAGTGGTCAAGCTGCGAGATTTCCTTCATATTGATATAGTTTAGGTATTTTTTCCTTTTAATTAAAAATATTCATTTTTACATTTAGAACTATAGAACTGGATTATAGAATATTTAAGCCTAAAAGTATTCTATATTCCTATTTAAAATAAGCATTTTTGCTTTAACTTCAGAAAGTGTGGCACTCATTGCATATTTGAAACCTTTAAGATACAAAATTAATTGTATTGTATTTTTATTTGCCATAGATATAGTGATTTATCATAAGGCCCATTTCCAAGTTATTTAATTTTTAAAAATGTATTACATTATATTTGTTCATTTTAGGTGTGTGTGGGGGTTAGAGATGGCCTGCCTGTGTGTCACAGCACACAACTGGAAGTTAGAGGACAATTTGTGGGAGTTGGGTTTTCCCCTCCATTATTTGAGTCTCAGGGATCAAACTCAGGTCATCTGGCTCAGGAGAAAATGCCTTTACTCACTGAGCCATCTTGCTCAGCCAAATTACTGAATTTTTTAAAATATTTTTCTCAGATTTCATATATAATGCAGTGTTGCCATCAAATATTGCTTACTATCTTAGGGTTTTACTGCTGTGAACAGACACCATGACCAAAGCAACTCTTATAAGGACAACATTTCACTGGGGCTGGCTTACAGGTTCAACAGTTCATTATCATCATGGGGAGAGCATGGCAGCATCCAGGTAGGCATGGTGCAGGAGGAGCTGAGAGTTCTACATCTTCGTGTGCAGGCTGCTAGCAGAATACTGGCTTCCAGGCAGCTAGGATGAGGGTCTTAAAGCCCATGCCCACAGGGCCTCACTGTCTACTCTCTGGGCTGAGCATACACAAATCATCACACTTAACAAATTCCCACCAGGGTTCTGTAACAAAAATGGACATTACAAACAACCTCATCCCATAGTGTGTTTCAGGCTCAAAAGAGGCAATAGCATACAAATTGTAGCTCACTGAACCTCATGAGTGCAGAGTGAGAAGGCTCCATCAGTAAACGACTTGCTTTGCAAGCACAACCATCTGAGTTTGGGGTCCCAGCACTCACAAGAAAAGGCAAGAGTGGGGGGAAATATCTATAGCCCCCACTTGGGGGCAAGTGGGGTGGCAGGTGGAGTCCTAATGCTCATTGGCCGGTCAGTCTTCCTGAATCAACAGCCTTCAGGATCAGTAAGAGATCTTGTTTCAAATAAAATATGGAGAGCAACTGAAAGAGACATTCAGTATGGCCTCTGGCCTGTCATGTAATGCACACATTACATACAAATTACTTAGAACAGTGCCTGGAACTCAGTAGGAACTTGTGGTCTTAGTGAGTGTCCTTTTAATCAATTTAATTTCAGCCCCCCCGCCCCGGGAACTGGGCCCCACAAACAAGAGTTTTAAGAATTTTGTTTGACTCCAACACACATCTGTCTTTGCCTCTTCAGGGATGAGGGGAGACGCCTACTTCATTGGAATGAGGAGCCTGGGGCAGCAGGCATCGGTCCCTGAAGATGGGGGACTTTTCTTCCTCTGCTGCATAGACAGAGACTGGGCTGTCACTCAGTGTTTTGCTGAAGAGGCCTTCCAAGCACTCACCGACTTCAATGATCTCCCCAACTCATTGTTTGCCTGCAATGTTCACCAGTCCGTGTTTGAAGAAGAAGAGAGCAAGGTAAGACACACGTTTTGAAGCACGGGGGAATTGGACAAGAGCCTCCTTTCCCATTTGACGTTGATCTTTTGAAAGGTTTTAGATGTGTCTCCTCGACTCTGCCTTGGGAATTGGTTATCAGGACCAGGAAAGGCCTGGCCAGTATAAGGTAGCCGCTGAGGTGGAGGTGTGCCTGACTATTTGTATGAGATTGTACGGAATGGAACCTGGTCATCAGTGGCTTGTAGGTCCTGCTAACAGAAGAAGTGGTGTACAGGATCTGGACTATAAGAGGCACTTGAGCAGATTTTTTTAAACCCTTAAAAGCTTTCTTTCCACTCATTCTGCCAAAATGTTACCCCTGTCCCCACCCTTTCATCAGTGTGGTGACTTTCTGGGATGGTCAGAAGAGAGCTAGCAGGCCATCTGAGGTTTTCTCTGCTCATGTGTACCTTGATAGTTGTTGTTATACTGTGTTACATTGTTCACCAACAATGGTACTTTGATATGATTGTGAAACAAGGTTGAGTTTGAATAAGTGTTTTCTGGTTGCTCATTTTAAGAAGCCAACTTGTGATGGTGAAAATGTTCCTGGAAATCGCAGTAAATATTCCATTTGGGGATTCTTCTTGAGTTTATTTCAGGTTGCAGATCTTTTACATGGGATAGCTGGATGGGTCCAACCTTCCTGCATAGATGTGGATGCTGATGTATAAATGTTTACCATTATACTATGCTGTAATCATTGGTATTTTGAAGGAAAAATGACCTTTATTTCTTAACTAAAGCATGTGGCTTTGTATGAGATGGGAACACTTTCTGATTTGCCATTTTGTAAATGTTAGTTCTTTAAATTTCTGAAGTCCAGACTTGTTGACTGAGCACAGTTAATTGGAAATTTGGTTTCTGAGTTTTAGTGATATTTTTGTGATTGTTCTTAATGAGCCATGGAATAAAGCATTATATGTGTATGGGGGGAGCAGGTATTTCAACCCATTTAAAGACACTATATAGCAATATCGCTTTGGCCTTGAACAATTGAAATTGTGGGCTGAAAATAGCTTGAAGTGCAATGAATTATCTGTGATTAGAAGCTTCAGGCCCATGATTAACAGGCTATTTAAGGCAGAAAAGTAGTTCATGCCGTGAAGAAATAGGGATTTCGTTCTTGGATTAGAAAGCAGATTATAGGACAGATTATCGTTTGTTCAGGGTGGGTTGTTTGCTCTGGAATTTACTTGCCATGAACAACAAAATAAGGCTCTCCATTTTCTCCTTGTGCCTTCCATTTATCCAAGTGTCACAGTAAAGAGGATTCTCCTTGGAGGCCTAGGGGAGGCTTCTATTCTTTCATGATTAAATACTGGTAGTCAGTTGAAACAATAGGTACCTAGGAAGGTACTGATATTTTTAGAAGTGCAATTGTGTCCTGGAGAAATGTGAACAAATTCACCTCTGGGACAGAGAACTGATGACAATGTAACAATTCCGTCTTGGTGAACTAAATGGGTTTTTGAGACCTACTTAAAGGAGTGTGGGCAAGGGTAACATTACAGGGCTTGAAATGACCCAAAGGCAACTGCACTGAAAGTTACCTCAGCACGGGTGCAGGTCAGGAAAGCCAGAGCCCTGGAGTATACTGCATGTCTACAGGCAGCTTGATAAGTAGGAAAGTGTCTCAACTCCTCAGTAGTCCTCCCTACTCATATACCCTTGGGGAAGGAGTGTCTTTCTGCAAACAGTAGGTTTTAGGGATTTCCTGGGAAGTCTGAGTTGTTTATTTCCCAAGTCTTGATTGCCTCCCCTTAGAATTCTCTGAGTCTTAATGAGCCTCCTTTTAGAACTTCCTTAGTCTTAATGGCCTTCCCTCTAGGATGGGATGTTTTAAGCTGGAGAAAACAGGTACATGTGTGCAGTTCAAGACTGGCTGATCAACTGAGCTTAAATTTTGAACCCTGAAGAATAACGCCTAGGGGCAGACATTTATGGGAAGGTTGGCCCATGTCTGTGTGGATCTTCTGGATCTTCTGAGTTGTGATTGGGAAAGGGGTTGAAAAATATTTTCAATATTTATCTCAAAGTTATTGTGTAGCAGTACAAGACAGAATTTAGTTTTGAAATAATTTGATAATACAATTGATAAAATGATGTAATAAAATGAAACCACGGGTTGGGGATTTAGCTCAGTGGTAGAGTGCTTGCCTAGCAACTGCAAGGCCCTGGGTTCGGTCCCCAGCTCCGAAAAAAAAAAAAGGAAAAAAAATGAAACCACTATCACATAATTATGATACTAATTTATAGCTAAGGAAGTGAATTTTTAAAAATTAATACATTATTTAGTGCATATCTGTATATGTATGTATAGCATGTGTGTGTGTATGTGTGTGTGTGTGTGTGTGTGTGTGTGTGTGTGTGTGTGTGTGTATGTAGAAGCCAGAGGACAATTTACAGGAGTTGATTCTCATTCTCTTCTTCAATCATGTGGTCCTTAGTTATTGAACTCAGGTTGTCATACTTGGGGGCAGTGCCTTTCCCTGCTGACGAATGAGCTTTCTCTGTCTCATTTCACCATTGGCCAGTAGCTACATCATCATATTTGGTAAAGCAGACAGGAAGTCTTCTACCTTGGTTCCTTCTCACAGCCATCAATTGTGGAAAGTTTCTAGAATGTTAAATAATCTGATGTAGATTAGATTATTTTATTTAGTCAAATATTCATGTATGTACACATATTACCCACAATGTGCATATTTATATATAATACATGCTATAGATGCATGTAATGTAATCTATGCAGTGTTATCATACATAAACAGTATCCCCTGTGACGTGGCTAGTGTTTGCATAGCAACGTCTCTCGGAAGTGCCTGTATTAAAGGCTTATAGCCTAGAGTGGTAATAGAGAGGGTGTGGAACTTTTAAGAGGCAGAACAAACCAACTCTAGGTAATTGGGAGATTTCCTTTCAAGTACATGTCAGTTCTCAGGTCTGTTGTAGACCAACCATGAGGTGAATGACTCTGCTCTGCCATGAAGTATTGCCCCACCACAGGCTCAAAGCATCATTGGTTGTAAGCCTGTATCCTCCCAACTTGTAAACACAAACTATCCTTTTGTGTCCTTGCTAATATTTGTGGCGCACTAACAGGAAACAAACATGATCATCTGGTGTTTCAATGATCTTTTTAAATGAAAAGAATCATTTTTATGTATGTATATATGCCTCTTATCTACATATGTGTCACATGCATGTAGGTTCCAGAGGAAGCCTAAAGAGAGTCTTAAAGTCACTGGAACTGGAGTCCCAGGCATTCGGGAGCCACTGAGCCACCCAACACAGGGCCTGCATACTGGTCTCACGTCTGCTGGAAGAACAGTACATGCTCTTCACCATCTTGAGTCACCTCTCTAGACCCCCACCCAGGTTTTCCATGATCCTACTCAGGATATTTATACCTTATTCTACAAGGATATCATTTCCACAAGGTCCAGATTCCATAGATCTGAGCTACAAAAGTCAAATGATGGACACCTTCTCCAAACGATGGAGCATTTGGGTGTTCTGGTAGAGTGGGGGTTAACTTTAGACTGAGAGAAAAGACATAGAAAACGTTAGTCCTCTGTGCTTTCCTGTGAGTAAGGCTGCTGGAGGTGACTGTGAATTGTGTTGGGCAAGACATGTTTTGTAGCCTGGGATTTTAGCAGAGAGTTGGTGTCATTTCAATAGTCCACGTGTGTAACACGTGACTAGTCATGACCTCATGACCTGACACTTTCCTATGGCCGTGGTCTGCCTTCGAATCATGATATTTGGATATCGGTGTCCGATTTCAGCCTGTTGTTGCACTTATTGTAAAGTATTCACCTTAAGTTTCTTAGCTGCACTAAAAAAAATCAGACTTCTCTTATAAACAGCCTGTTAACAGTCTTGTCTCCATGTTCCCGTGTGCCTGAGATGCCTTTTCTAGGGCTCTGTCTTTTTCTAGGTAAGCCAGGAAATACTGAATTGGATTGCTCATATTCTAGGCAATGGCATAGGGCATGATCCAGCCATGTTTGCTTCTGTCGAAGTATTCTCCTACGCACATTTCTGGCATTCTTTTAGCATTCTCTGCTCTATCACCTGATGCACATTTTTGAAAAGCATTTTAGGGCTTTGGCATTCCCTCTGATTTTCAGTCAGGCAGAATTCAGAAAGCCCTTGTTTTGCTTTGATGCTTCGGTGGTGAGTAGGCCCAGTCTTCAGCGTGGCTTGTTGTGGGCCAGATGGTTGTGTGCTGTTTATATAACACAAAGGATAACCAGAGCTGGAGAAAACTGGCACCCGAAACCAACAAACACAGATTGCTGTTTGCATGATACAGCCTGAAGTATAAATATTTTTGTGTGAAACCCATTTAGAACTGAACTCTTCAAAACATCCAGTACCTGAAAGTTAATGGGGTTCATTTGCCTCTAGTGTGGCCTGCTTTTGTTGGCCTTTCAGGATCCCGCTGGCTGTGGAGTCTTGCATGATAGGACCTTTAGAGGAAAAGAACTGCAATAAAATATTAATCTAAAGTCAATTGAGTAAGGAGAAGCCAGTGAGGCGACTTCGTAATGGCCTTTAAAGCATATACATCTTTTTAATTTAATAATGATAATGATAATAACAGCAGTGTATCAGCCATGTTCTGAGATGCCAGGCGACTTCACATGTGTTTTATAAACATTAAACCTCCTAGGGTAGGCTCTTTCTGCTTTTCTACCTCCTAAGCAGGTGGCAGGATTCCATAGCTTTGACCTTGCTGAGCTGTTTGGTCTAATGTGTACGCAGAACTGACTTGTGTCATCTCTAGACCAATCATTTAATTCCTGATGTTGGACTCTGATAAACCTAACCTATACTCAGCCGGGGAACCTGGCATTGTGCTATCTAATGCCTGCTTAAGCCGTTGGATGTCAGAGTTTAGATAATCACAGTAGAAAGAAGGATTCTTGCCAACCTGTAGTGAACAAAAACTACAGTAAGACCAAACAAACACAATAAGCTTTTTGACAGGCTACTGGGACTGGAGGGTTTGCTGTAGAATAGATGAGTCTATCTGGGTTGATAGTATCATTATCTTCATAATCAGACAAAAGCATTGAGATGCAGTTTGCCTCGATCTCGCAGTTGCCAAGGACTGAGCCAGGATGCAGGGGCTGCCATGTATAGAGTCCACACACTAATGCTGACTAAGTAATACTGTCTCCCAGCATGGTATGGTAGTTAGCTCTGGGTACAGTGATGAATAAGATACACAGACACTATTTGAATTCAGTCTACCCAGAGAGACCAGTTCAGGATAAGCCAACAAGCAGTAAGTGGCAGAGACCGATGGTGCCAGATCCAAATAATATCCTACACCCTTTCTACCACGTTCATTGTCTCATGTGATTCTTCAAAAACTATGAAGCATTTCTATTTCTACCAATTATGATTTCAAATGGATTCTAGCCCCATGGCCATGAGCTTGGAGGCATAGCTCTATATCTTTTCATTTTAAAAAAGGATTTTCATTTTTAATTATGTATGCATATATGTGGGGGGGTTGAGAAGACAGAGCCAGATTTCCTGCAACTGGAGTTACAGGCAGTTGCGAGGCCCCTGTTGCAGGTAGGGGATGCTGGGAACTGAATTTGGGTTCATGCATGAGCAGTGTCGACTCCTAACCACTGGACCATCTCTCCAGTCCTGTGTCTCTTCATTTTTGTGCTTCTCATAAATAGACCATCTTGATGAACTGTGGGAAGCCAGAGGAACACTCATATTGAAAGTGTTCATTCGGCTTGACTGCTATGATCCAGTTTCTTCTTTTTGAGTAAACGTGGTCCAGACTGATACCGCAGACATGATAAAGATAGACAAAAGAACCGTCCAAGGTTCTATCTGAGTTGCTGCTCTCTTCACGTCTGCAGGTTAGATTGGCTTCCACTTTGGTTAGGAGGGCAGCATGGGAACATAATACCTTGTTTAGAGGTGGCCCCTGTCTACAGTTCTAGGCTATGGAAAAATCTCTAAAACCCAAGGGTTTTTGCAACTCATTTTGGAAGCCAGCTTCATTTGACCCAATTCCATTTAAATCTGAGCAGAGCAGAGGTGAATCTCTCTCCGTGTGAATATTCATGCTTTTTCTCTGCAGCAGCCTTCTTGTTTTTAATTATGAGGAGGTTGCCATTACATAACAGGTAGCACTGCATTAAATATCTATGTCCTGAAATGTGATTCCCAAACATGTCAAGGCCCAAGGATTCCAGACAGTTGATGGTAGAGCTCTAAGACATAAAAACCAACCTGTCAGGCTAGAGAGGTGGCTCCGCGGCTAAGAGCACTTGATGCTCTTGTAGAGGACAGTGGTTCATTTCCCAGCATGTGGGTACCTGGGTACCCACATGCCAGGAAGTGAAATAAAAAATAAAAAAAACAGGAATGCTAAACACAAAGGGTTGCCTTTTCAAGGAAAAAGAGGTGTAACTTGTTTTCTGCCCAGAAGACGGGAACTGGAGGTTGTGCTAGCAGCTAGAGTCTGGAGAGGAGACCTCTGGGTCCTGAATCTGCAGCCTCCAGGTCCTGAATCTGTAGGTGCCCCCAATGCCTTCCTGTCTCTAAACTCAACTCGTGAAAATGCGTTCTAGAAATTCTTAGGCCAGTGGATGGAACTAGAAAATATCATCCCGAGTGAGGTAACCCAATCACAAAAGAACACACAAGATATGTACCCACTGATAAGTGGATATTAGCCCCAAATCTCAGGATACCTAAGATACAATTTACAGACAACATGAAGCTCAAGAAGAAGAAAGACAAAAGTGTGGATGCTTCAGTCCTTCTTAGAAGGGGGAACAAAATACTCACAGGAGGAAGTATGAAGAGAAAGTGTGGCGCAGAGACTGAAGGAAAAGCCATCCAGAGACTGCCATACATGGGGATCCATTCCATATGCAGTCACCAAACCCAGTCACTATTGGGGATGCCAGAAGGTACATGCTGACAGGAGCCTGATATAGCTGTCTCCTGAGAGGCTCTGCCAGAGCCCGACATATACAGAGGCAGATGCTCACAGCCATCCATGGGGGTCCCCAAAGGAGGAGTTAAAGAAAGGACTGGGGTAGCTGAGGGGATTTGCAACCTCATAGGAAGAACAATAATATCAATCAACCAGACCCCCAGAGCTCCCAGGGACTAAACAACCAACCAAAGAGTACACATGGAGGGACCCATGGCTCCAGCCGCATATGTAGCAGATGTCGGGCATCCATGGGAGGAGAAGCCCTTGGTCCTGGGAAGTCTCCATGCCCCAGTGTAGGGGAATACCAGGGCGGGCAGGTGGGAGGCAGTGGGTGGGTGAGTGGGTGAGGGAACACCCTCATGGAGGCAGGGGTGGGGGGATAGGGTGGCGAGGTTTTAGGAGGAGAAACCAGGAAAGGGGATAACATTTGAAATGCAAATGAAGAAAATATCCCATAAAAGAAGAGAAAAGAAGAAGAAGAAGAAAAAAAAAAAGAAAATGGGTTCTAGAAACAAAGTTAGCTGTATCAGCATGGGATGTTCAAATGAATGGTATAGGACAGAACACAGGCCAACCAACAGCAAGACTCAAGCCAAATGCAAGGGTGCAAGCATATCTATAAAGTGTTTGAAATTTCTACATAAGACTGACTAGTTAAGGCCTTCTTAATGAGAATGGTGTGAACTATAGAGGCTGCACTTGAAGTTAACATCCAGGTGCCATCTTCAAATATTGAAGCAAATGAGGGACAAACTCCTCAGAGTATATTCAAGGGACACTTAAGGACTTTCACTTCTTTGCCTTGTGTTTATTTTCTTAGTGGGTAAGAGTGACATTTATTTACAGTGACATTGTTATTTTTCGAGGCCATTTAAATTGTGGCAGGACAGTGGGTGTCATTGTTCTCAGTGTGGAGTCCTGTTTTCTTCCACCTCTGGATGGTGCTTGGGAATCTAATGAGTCGTTGCTAATCACTCAGGGGACACCTGCCAGACATCTGCCCAGTGTGGGGCAGATTTGAAAGCTATTGCAAGACCTTCCCTGCAACCTTAACCTTTATTGAAGCGACTAGAATATTCCTGAGTCACATTTAGTATTTTGCTTCTCTGTGGTAATGAGTGACCCCCCTGGAGCCCGAGAGGCTGACAATCTACTTAAAATGTCCCACATATAATGGTGGCAGTGGAAAGAACTAAACCTTATGGCAACGGAGTTGAGGCCACTTTGGTTTTTTTGCCAAAGAGTAGGTAAGTATGTGTCCTTGCTGACACTTGGGGAAATGGCCGCCATGTTCCATTTAGCTCGTGATGATGTCAGAGGACATGGGACCCTTACCTCCATGCTACTGCATGGTTTGTTTGTGCGTTTGTTAAAATGACAATCTTCTTCACGTTCTTTGTATAAGCTCTAACTTGAGGTCCACTCTTTCATTCATTAAATGGTGCTGGTATGAGTTGAAGTAGTTGAGAGTACCCTTCCTACAGTGAGAAAGGGGACTTTGTAAAGGTAGACCCAGTCCCCTATGCTATGAGCCTGCTACCTTGAGCCAAGGACAAGGTGCGCTAGTGGGTGGACAGCACACTTTAATTTCATTTTCTATTTTTCTGAGATATTCTGAGAAGTACACAAGAGATTATTCATCAGTCAGTTTTTGAGAGACCCACTGATTTGAAGATGCATTCTTGAGTTACATCACCAAAGATAACTGGTTTTGTAAGGGACAGTGTTGGAGATGGAACCCAGGAGAAGGGTGAGCTTCTTCCCTGTTCTTTTCCTTGCTCTCAGGAGCTGAAGATAGTTGGGTTTCCTCTCACCCTTCTTGGTTTCCTACTTTCTGGTCTACATTTTATTACTCCAGACCCCATCTAGAGATTGTCAAAGAAAGTCAGGAACTTTAACTAAGAGGTATAATACTCTGCTAAGGAAGCTGAAGCAGGATTGCGGTGAGTCCCCACCAGTCTAGGATACATAGTGAGACCCTGTCTCAACATTTCTCCCTCCAACAAATAAAAAGAACAAACCTCTACTAGGGCAGCCATCATGCAGGGCTGATATTCAGTTCAGTGGATAGAATAGTTATGATATAAATGCACTGAGTGCCGAGCCCTACTGCTACCGTGTGATCTGTGAGTATGCGCATGTCACGTGGCCTGTGGAGGTCAGAGAACAACATGTGGGAGTTGGTTCGCTCCTTTCCCCATGCGGATTCCTAGATATCAAACTCAGCTTTGGCATCACCAGATTTGACAGTAGGTACTGTAGAGAGAACATCACCTGTCAGTAAAAAAACTGTTTGCCAATGAGTTGAGGCAGGAGATAGGAGGTGGGACACTGGCAGGAAGAGAGTGGATTCTGGGAAGTAGTAAGAGATAAAAGAGAGATGAGATGGGGAAAGGGACTGAGGGGATGAACTAGGAGAGACACTGAGGGAGATGCTGAGGAGAAGAGAAGGAAGAAACTGGCTGGGACTGATCAAATGGTAGGTAACTGACCAAATGGTAGGCATAGAATAGTTTAAATAAGTTACAAGCTACTCAGAGATGACCAGAAGACCATGGCCTAGTTATTTATTAACAAGTATTTGATTTAAGTTGTCATTGTGGGAGCAGGACCGGGAAAGGAAAAATGGCTTATTATATTATTTTAACAAAGTATCATTATCTGCTGAGCCATCTCACAGGCCCCTGAAAGATTTGTGCATAGAGCACCCTGCTTTATAGGATACCCTAGTTTTGCGGTCCATTGGTGAGGTCTGGTGTCAGAAAGCTGTAGGAAAATCAACCATGTTCTATGTCATGGTTTTCTGGACAAGGTGTGGGCCTCATGGGAAGCAGAGGAACCAAGAATGGGGCTTTCAATCCAAAAGCTGGTTGAATATGTCTTCTCCGCAGGCTAACTTTGTGATCATGGTCAACTTACTGTCTACGAATCCTTAGTTCCCTTTTTATAAAAGCGTGAGGTTAGAACAGTTCACTGTAAAGGGGCTGGGCAGATGGCCCAGTGAGAAAAGTGCTGTCTGAGCAAATACAAGGACCTGAGTTCAGAGCCCCAGCATCCACATGAAGCTGGTTGGGGCAGCTCAAAGCTGTAACCCCAGGCATATGGGACACAGGGTGAGCGGGATGAGATTGAGGGCTAAGGGACTGGGAAGCCCAGAGGAAGGGACTCCAAACCTCGATGGATCCAAGTTCCTAGTGAGCTATCCTGCCTTGAGTAAGAAAGGGGAGAGTAATTACAAAAGACACCTGCTGTTGACCTCTGACCTCCAGTGCAACCTCCACCACCTATTTATGTGCTTGCAATGGGACTGGGGTGAGATGGATGGAGCAGAGGGATAGACTTCTTGATCAAAGTTAGTATACCTTGCCCATTCTTCATTCCCCCAACCGTGCAAGTCTGTGGCCCTCTGTTTCTTGTTTAAACGAGGACAAAATTTTTTAAGAACTTAGCAGTCAGCTCATGGCCCTGGAAGCTGGAAGGAAAACCAACAGGCCCTTTGCAGCATCACTGTAGAGCAGTGCCTTCATTGGAGAGCCATGGGCTTTAAGGACATTTACTCTGTCACTGCATGTGGGAACTGCTTTCACATCTGTGGTAGAGCACATGTGTCCACTGTTCCCATATAAGGATCATGCCATGATTTCTAGAGGTTGCTTAGTTTACTTTGTACGTGTGAATGGTTTGCCTGTCTGCATGTAGGAACACCATGTGCATGCCTGTTGAATCCGCTAGATTTGGGGTCGCAGTTGGTTGAGAGCCACCACGTGGATCCTGAATACCCACATGGGTCCTCTGAGAGAGAGCAACAAGTGCTCTTAGCTATGAGCCCTCTCTCCAGCCAAAATGTGATGTTTTCTTAAAGGAACTGGTGCCAAGCAATCTCTGTTCACTTCAAAGAACTGGTATTTTTCTCACTGGAAGGATTATGTAACTCAAAATGTTTTTTTTTCCTCCCTCCACCAGCCTCCAGGAAATTCAAATTAGGAATTAATAGTCCCAGCAATGCTATTTATTTTGACTGGCTCTGGTATTTTACTTCTCTTGGTTTCTCTTGGTTAGCCTAATTAAGTGTATCTCTCATGTAAAAAAAAAAAAAAAACATTTAAAAAGTGGATTCACCACACTTTGATCATATTTGTTCGTACGGATATTTCTAAATTCGTCTTCTAACATGAAAAACAGCTGACTAAGTTCATGAGGGATAGATTTTTAAGGTGGCTTATGTGCCATTGTGAACAGAGGAATAAATGACCTGAGTTATTAGACAGCATTTTTTTTTTTAAGAATAAAAAACAAATACACTTTTTTTTTTTTTTTTTTTTTTTTGCTGTGACTCCTTTACGGGAACAATCTTCTGCATCTTGGCAGGAAAAATAAAATGTAACTTTTTATCAGAATCAGCAGTAACATCTACATACGCAGTCTTCCTAGGGTCATGAGTTTAGCACAGTACCTCTCCAATCACGTGACTTGAACCTTAAGTGTGGCTCAAATCTAATGAGTATTGTACTAGTGGTTTGTGAGAAACTTAACAGGGGTAAGCCACTGGGAGGTATCCAGTATTCAAGTTTGTTCTCTCGACAGCTCTGTTCATATTGAACTCTAAAAGTCTCAAGTCAAAAGATCCCGTGGGGGCGGGGGGCTGCAGGTTCAGTGTGATAATTTGCCTCCACTCTTTTCTTCACTGGTGTTTCATTTTGATAAAAGTTAGTCTCTCATGGAGGCTGAGGAGATGGCTTAGTGCATGTGGTGCAGGTGGGAGGACCCAAGTAGCACCAGTGTCCAAATTGAGTGTGGCCAGGTACCTATAGCCTCAGAGCCATGGGGGAAGGTGGCTGAGACGGGGCATTCTTGAGATTCACTGGCCAGCTCTAGGTTCCCTAAGAGATTCTGTCTCATGGGAATAAGAGAGTAAGAATAGGATGCCCTATATCCTCCTTTGGCCTGCACATGTGTTCCTGTAACATACACACATACACACAGCACACACACAAATACACATGCACACGCGCACATGCGCACACATACACACTAGCACCATGTGGCTGATTTCCAGACTTCACAGGGGTTATATGATGGAAAGGGAGTTTGGCTCCTCAACTAACCGTTTTAGATATTAAAGGGACATGCTTTTAACATATCCATGTCAGATGGACAGTAGCTAACCAGAGGCATTAAACCTACTACTTCCGGGATCTGGCATGCGATCCCAAGGTTGTTAACACCATTCTGCCCAACCTCTTGTTGATATCTGGACTCCCACTGTGGTGAAGGTTGGCTCTCACTGCTATTCGTATTGATCCTCAGTGAGAACTCACTGTCTTAGCCTGCTTTTCTGTGGCTGTGATTAAACTGTGCAGTTTGGATGAAAATGGCCGCCACAGGTCTGTAGCAAGTTGCACTATTAGGAGCTGTGGTCTTGTTGGAGTAGGCGTGGTTTTCTGGAGGACGTATGTCACTGGGGTGTGGGCTTTGATATCTCAGAAGCTTAAACCAAGACTAGAGGTTCACAGTCTCTTCCTGCTGCTTGTCAGTGCAGATGGAGAAGTCTCAGCTCCTCCAACACCATGTCTACCTGTGTGCCGCCATGCTTTCTGCCATGACTATAATGGACCAAACCTCTGAATTGTAAGGCAGCCCCATTTAAATGCTTCCCATATAAGAGCTGCCATGACCATCGAGTCTCTTCATAGCAATATAACTCTAACTAAGACACTGACCAAACCAACATGGGAGGAAAGGGTTTGTCACATGTTATAGCTTTCTGTGGATCATCAAAGGAGTTCAAGGCAGGGACCTGGAGGCAAGAGCTGATGGAGAGGCCATTGAGAAACTGCTTACTATTTCCCTCAGTGGCTTATTCAGTTTGCTTTCTTATACTACCCAGGACCTCCTGCCCAGGGGTGGCTCCACCCACAGTGGGCTGAGCGCTCCCATATCAAGCATTAATCAAGATGATGTCCCACAGATTTGACCATAATAAGTCTGATGGGAGCATTTTATCAATGGAGGTCCCCTCATTTCAGATGACCCTAGCTGTGTCAAGTTGCCAAACTAATCAACTCACTTACCCTGCTTTACCACTCGCCTTTTCAAAGGGTGTATTTTCCGTGGCATCTCTAGAAACAAGAGTCCATTGTTTGTAGTATTTTGAGTGCCATTAAGCTTTTTGTATATAGGATGGAGATTGGAATGTGCAGAAATAAGCAAATTATTTGGAGTTAAATTTGATGAGTTGAGAAGGTGGACAGCCTAAGCAAAACCATTTTTCTTTAAAAAGAAAACACAAAGTTTGTGCAAACATTGTAATGAATATCAGTTATGGAATACCAGAAATTGTTTCCCTTTGAAGTCTGGGCACTGACTTTTGGGAATTCTAGACATGCACAAGTAAGGCGTTGCTAAGACAAGGTCACCTCCCTGAAGAAGAAACAGCTGTGCGTGTAAAACCTAGTGTGTCACATCAGATGTGGAGGGTTTATTAAAATCATTGTCATGCCTTGTTGATAAAGCGTACATCCAGCCTGGACTTTCTGGACCAATTTCTTGACAGAGCAAGCCCAGAGAACAAGTATGTGGCCTCTGTGGCCTCAGGGTGTTCCTGAGACTGAGAACCTTCTATAATAGTCTAGGAACCTTCTATAATAGTCTAGGAACCTTCTATAATAGTCTAGAATTATTTAACAACTCCAGGGTCTTTTGCTGATTGAGACCTAGCTTTCCACCAACTGATACTTCTTGGAGAGGTGAGAGCAAATCTCTATTCATACCAGATAAGGTGCTGGGGAACAGATCCAAGAGATGATCCCAACCACATCTGCCATAGTAAAATGAGTTTATCAAAGTTGCTTACAGGACCATGGCTGACTCAAAGACAGCTGATTCCCCAGAAGGCCCACCCAGCATGAGTGACAGTCCATAAAACCCTTCACTCCTGCAGCTTCTGCCTGACTTGCGTGCACCTTTCACACGCTCACCAGTCTTCTCTCACCTGGCATTGTTGCTTGTGTAACTTTGGAGAGGTCTGGTGAATCTTGTAGCTTAATGAGCTTCCTATGTCTGGTGGGTTTCTGTTATGGCTGTTTCTGGTTGTCCACTTGACTACATTTGGAATGAACCACAATCTGGAAATTCAGGGTACACCTGTGATCCAGATCTTGAGACTGGAAGACACAGGCTTCTGACATGCATCTTGTGGCATAGTGGCCATGAAAAGCTTAGGCCCAGCCGAGGTCGTACAGGCCTTTAATCTCAGGAGACTAAATTGGGCAGATCTCTGAGTTCAAGGCCAGCCTAAGACAAAGCAAGTTTCAGATTCAGGTGTGGTGGTACGGTACGTACATTTATCTGGGCCACACTTTCTGCTGGAGGCCTGCATAATGACATTGGAAGAGGGAAGACAAACTCTTGTCCACCTCTTTGCACTTACTCGCCAGCACATCTGTTGGAACCACTTCTTCAGGATTCCAGCTCATACAGAAGACCAGCTGAAACAACTAGCCTCTTGGAACTGAGCAACCACTAGATTCTTGGACTTCCCATTCAGCTGCCCATTGTTGGGTTAGTTGGACTGTAGACTGTAAGTCATTCCAATAAATTCCCTTAATATATAGAGATACTCCTTGAACTCTATGACTCTAGAGAATCCTGACTAATATAGTTTCCTTGGGGAATCTAATGATTCTCCTTCCTCTTTGCAGGAGGAAATGTTTTAACTCAGAGAAAATGAGGACCAACATCTACATTTACACTATACTATTTCCTAAGTTGTGCCTAGGAAGTATTCCAAGATATCTTAAAGTATGTAGGCTAAGTACTCATGGAAGGAGCAGTGACTGAAATATACTACTGTGCTGGTTAGGTTCTCTCTCTCTCTCTCTCTCTCTCTCTCTCTCTCTCTCTCTCTCTCTCTCTCTCTCATTCTCTCATATCAGGGTTTCTCTGTGTAACCCTGGTGCTGGAACTCACTCTGTAGATCAAGCTGGTCCCTATCTCAGAGATCCATTTGCCTCTACCTCCTGAGTGCTAGGATTAAAGGCATGTGCCACCACTACCTGACTGTACTGGTTAGTTTTAATATCAACTTAATATAACCTAGAGACATTTCGGAAAGCATATTAAGGAATAATCTAAATCAGGTTGACCTGTGGGTCTGTCTGTGGGGTATTGCTTTCATTGTTAGTTAATGTAGGAAGACCCAGTCCACTGTGGGTAACACCATTCCCTAGTTCGAGGCCCTTGACTGTGTAAGAGTAGAGAAAGTGAGTGGAGCATGCCCTATAGAGCAAGAAAATATGTTCATATTCTGTCCTTGCTCTTGACCATGGGTATGATGTAAGCAGATGCTTGAGTTCCTGCCTTGGTCTCTCCCAAACCCTGGCTGCTGTTCTTGCTACTGTGCTAGAAACATTGAATATGCGGTTTTGCCCCCACCCCACCCCCTTGATGTTTAGTGCTGTCCTCAGAGCTGAACAGCCTTTATCTTCCTAAGCCGAACTACCTGCTTGCAGAAAGATCATCACAGATCATAGCTGTGCTAGCTGATTGTTAACATTCACTCAGAGGGAGCAGGTCATTGGACCATCACCAAATATTCCAGATACTTCTCTCAGGCATTTGTATGCAATTTTTCCCTAACTGCATGTGGCCTTGAGTGCTAAGTGGAGTGATAGAGTACATAGGTCAGGAAGAGTCGGGAAGAGGACTCTGTCTATGTGGCTCTGGGGACACCATGGTCCATATCTACTGAAGACTTCCTAGAATGACCTATGTGATTATCAGGGATCTCTCACCCATGCTCCACAAGGAACCCCAAATAAATTCATTGATCTTCGAAGGTAAAAATTGAAGGAAACATCCTTTGGTTTATCACTGAGACACTGGGAAGTGGAGGGTAGGCATTGCATAGTCTTCCCCCTGGGGACAGGATTTGGGCAACACTGTCTTAAACAGTACGATGCATGTAGATCATAACCTGCAAATGGACCCATTTGATGTGAGCTGTGGTAGCTGCTTGATATTACATTAGAGTGTCCCTTTTATGTCCCTTGAGCTGACAGAAGAGCCATAATAAGACCTACTCAGAGTGGCTGGATGGGTGGGAGCATTGTGGCATTGTGAGCCACCTATGCCATGGATTCATTGGTCTATTTTATTTCTTCTTTCTCTAATTGAATGTGTGTATGCATATCTGTGGGTGGGTATGTGGATGAGCCCTCCCAGGCCCTCATATATAATCAACACTGTTGCCCTTCTTCCCAGACCCTGTCTAAGGAGGATGATTATAAGTAAGGGTGTCAGAGGGATGTAACTGCCTTTAACTTTGGTCATCTCTAAGTCCCCAACAACTGGACCAAAAGGCACAGAGACAGGCACTGTATGGTGCTGTATAAGTGACCCACACTCCTGTTTGCTTCCTCAGCCATGATGTTTTGCTCTCCTCCGAAGGTGAGCTGTGAGCTTGCTAATTTTAAACCTGCAACCTGTGAGGAGAAAAGGGTGTTCTTTGACAACATGACGTCACCGGAGCCTCTAGGTGTTGACTCATCAGTATTTTTAGGCGGCACCATGCTTTTTTTGGGTTGTTCTAAGAATAGCCTCTGTGTCTGGACTCTACCAAAAGTCACCTCAGCAAGGATCCTGTCCCCATCCCACAGCCAGAACAGAATGAATTCTACACCGTTAGAGCCAGTACCCCATAGATTGTCACCTTTCACAGGTTTTCTGTGGTCAAGAGAATGCCTGTAAGAGGGGCTGCCTTTAATGTTGGTCTGTCCACTGCCACAGATCCTAACTGTTGTAAGCAGCATGAGTAAGATTATTCCACAAGGACAGAGGACTTGAGCTTGATCACCGGCACCCACATCAGGTGACCCACAACAACATGAGACAGCTGTTTGATATTACAAGCTCCAGAGGGATCCAATGCCTCTGACTCCCACGGGCACCTGTACGCATGTGCACAAACTCATACATGTGCACATAACTGAAAGTCAGATAAATCTTAAACAAACCCCTCAGTCCCAAGGGTTCCTTATCGTCTGCAGTCAAAACCCACCTGGTAGAAGAAACTTTAATTAGTGACTTTACTCAGTTTGCAACCTTGTCAAGGCCCGGCTGTGTTTCTTACAGTTTAAATGACTCTGCATCCCTCAGGTTAGGAGCATGAAGTAGAGGGTGATGCTGTTGGATTTTATGCCAAGTAACTAATAAACAACCCAAATAAGTGGCATTATAGGCTGTCAAACTAAATAAGCATATAAACTGCACATTAAACCATGCTGGGACTTGAAGACGTAGCAATAAAGTGGGAAGACCCAGCCAGCCTAGAAATGGAACTCTAGGGCTCAGGGTGAGGCGGGTTCTCCTGTTGCCTATTCAGTGCATGCCCTAAATGTGATCGATATATTTTATGTGACACTTGAGAGCTCTGAGGAGTCCTGATGATTTGTGAGGACAGCCAAGTGTTTTTCCAGCCATGGCAGCTGCTGGAAACAAAATGAGACAGTTGTTTGATATTACATTAGAGTGTGCCTTTTATGTCCCTTGAGCTGACAGAAGAGCCATAATATGACCTACTCAGAGTGGCTGGAAGGATGGGAGCATCGTGGCATTGTGAGCCACCTATGCCATGGATCCGTTGGTTCTATTTTATTTCTTCTTTCTCTAATTGAATGTGTGTGTGTGTGTGTGTGTGTGTGTGTGTGTGTGTGTGTGTGTGTGTGTGTGTGTGTGTGTGTGCGTGCATGTCTGTGGCTGGGTGGGTGAATGTAAGTGCAGGAACCTGAAGAGGCCATAGGAGAGCATCAGGCCCCCTGTAGCCAGTTCCGGGTGGTTATAAACTGCCAATCCAGGTTACTAGAAGCTGAAGAGCAACACACTGAATCGCCTTCCCAGCCTCTACGTCAACTTCTGACGAGAGCCTGAACTTTCTTACTACAGGGGTCATTTTGTCTCTAGGAAAATGATCTTTCACAGTCCTTATGGGAGGGGGCTTCTAACACATGAGTTCCAGTTTAGAAACCAATTCTACTTCTCATTCACTATGTGACCCTACGTAGTTTATGTCTCCAAATCTTAGTTGCTGCTTATGTAAAATAGCATCAAACAGTGACCTTTGTGAGAGGGAGAGGGAGAGGGAGAGAGGGATAGGGATAGGGATAGGGAGAGGGAGAGGGGAGAGGGAGGGAGAGGAGAGAGGGATAGGGAGAGGGAGGGAGAGGGAGAGGGAGAGGGAGAGGGAGGGAGAAGAGGGAGAGGGAGAAGAGGGAGAGGGAGAAGAGGGAGAGGGGGGAGATGGAGAGGGGGGAGAGGGAGAGGGAGAGAGCAAATCCAGAGTCAAATGGTCTTTGTTATCTTAGTCCTCACAATAATCACTTGTTGCTTACCTATGTGTCTGACCTAGCATCCTCATGAATATCAGCTAAATTCTTTTGACTCTACTAACAGACCACCAGCTTCTACCAGCCCAAAAGACTAAGAATCTACAACCCAGACTTCCCAGCTTTGCTGTAACCCGCTCACCTGATAGTTCCAACCAATGGATTTGAAACACGTCCTGATTTGCCAATCTCTTTGCTCTGTAACTATAAAACCTTCATGAAACTGTTGTTATAACAGAGTAGTGAGTGCATGCATCGACGCATGATGCGTGCGTGCGTGCGTCGCGTAGTGCGTCGTCGCGTGTAAGGCGTGTGTGTGTTATGTATGCAGGTATATGAGAGGAATACATGTGTATGATGAGGTATACATGCAGGACAGTGGTTGATATAAGGCATCTTCCTGGATTACTACCTATGTCATGCTTATATATTGAAGCAGGATTTTATGTCAGATCAACGAAAACAAACAAGCAAACACCCCAGCCCAAACAAATGGCATTATGGGCTGACAAACTAAATAAACCTATATATAAAATGTAAATTAAACGGAAGACCCAGCCAGCCCAGAAGTGGAACTCTATGGCTTACAGTGAGGCTACTTTCCCCATTGCCTATTTTGATTGGTGTATATTACATGGCACTTGAGAGTTTTGAGGAGTGCTAATTATTTGTGAGGAACCCAGAGCTCATTGATTGGACCAATAACTCACTGAGCACTGGTTCAACTGGTCTCAAAATTCAGCTTGCTCCAAGGATCCTCTGCCTTTACCTTCTGGGTCCTTGAATTCAAAGTAGGCTGCAGCATTTACCTGGGGCCTAGCTCTGTGCTCTGGTCTTCATGCTTATCCCAAACACAAGTGTTTCCAACAGGATCAACTCCAAAGCCCCACCATGACCACTCATACTTAGCTCCAGAGTCTGTCTTATGCCCTTTGAGGTACAAGATCAGTTTTTTTTTTGCACCAATGCTTTATAGGGTTGTTGTTAGATATACTAATATAACCCAGGTATCTTGGTCATTGTGATTGCGTATTGGCTAGCAGTGATGATGGTGACTCCTCCCAGAGGTCCGATCTTTGCACCGTGCAAGGATGGCATATCCCTTGGATTCTTCCTTTTCCTGTTCTATGGCTTGGCTGCTGCATAGCATTCTGGAATGTGCGGTTCTGGTGGATTTCTATCATGGGTCACCCCCAACCTTCAGAAGAGAGCTACCTAAATCGAGATGAGGGAGGTGGTAAACCAGATGTCCATCTTTGAAATCTGAGTGTTTTATAAGGACTAACCCAGAGGAAGGCTATTTGCTATGTCTCCCTGTCAGTATTCGTTTGGGGCTGCAGATAAAGGAGGCACATCAGCCACTGCCAATGCCAGCAGCAAAAGCCTTAGAGACCTTACCTCAGGCCAAACCAGGATTCTTGGTTTCCTCATTGAAACTTGAGGGCCCACCTGGAACAGCGAAGCAGAAGTTTTATTAGAGATGTTTTACTATAAGCATATGCATGAGGATTAGGAGACAAAGAGGTGCTCTGAAGAATATAAGAGATACTCAAGGGTAGGCTTAGGCTCCTCTAGAAAGTGCAGCAGCCCATTGGTTTTAAATAGTTATATATGTGGGTAGAGCTTGAGCGACTTTCTTCCCGATGGTTCTGAGGGCACCTAGTGCGATTACCACAGATAAGGTAAAAGTCTTGACTACAGGATACAGGCAGGTAAGTCATTGTTTCTGTGAGCAGCTTTGTTTGAGATTCTTAGGTAATGTCTGGGGGGGGGAGGAACAAGGCCCTGCCCAAGGTCAGTAGACACTGAGGTTTTAATCTGTGTTTAGATTTTTTACATAAAGTATCTATGCTGGGAGTCCTGAAGCAAATGTTGTTACTTGGGCTGGAATTCCTACCTCTTAGATGATGAGGGGCTTCAGGACCCGTCAGGATGTTGGGCTCTTTCCTCTAATATGTCGGTGAGTTCCTGCCTTTCTAACCTGTCTTGTTCTCAGAGAATGCCTCAAAGAGCCACACATTTCCTCACCACACTGTAACATTGACAATTCTAGTCCTCGCTCCTCTACTTGTCAGCAGTCATTTGCCTTCATGTCAGATGTATAGTTCAAGCTCCAGGGGCCAAAGGGTGCTCAGTGTGTAAGAGTGTGAGAGACATACAGAATAATTTTGTTTTTGCAGAAAGGGATATACTAACAATGCAAAGGTAGGTTAGCAAGGCAAGTTCTTAAAACAACAACAAAATAAAACAAAACAAACAAACAAAAAAACCAAAAAACCCAGCACACCATTCACCAATCTGGGCTAGCAAGCACAGTGGGGCAAGAAGCTCATTTGACTTTAATTCTAACACAGGTAGTATCTGTGTCTTTTCCCAACTGGATGGGATCTGACCTCATAGTCCCTCGCAATTGACTAGTATTAAACGAATAAGCACAAAGCAGTGAAGGAAAGTGAATAGGGAACTGGCTTCCCCAAGCCATCAAGCTCTGGGATTACAGTAGGGCCTTTGCACAGACAAAAGTTCCACCAGTTGGAAGAGGTTTTAAAAATTAACATAATAATTTTAAAAGACTAGTGATCTTGTGATACAAACAAACAAACAAACAAACAAACAAGCATTTCTCACATTTGCTGTTCTTTCAGAGGACCTGGATTTACTTCCCAGCATCTACATCTTGTCAGAGCACAAGTGCAAGTAACTCCAGCTTCAGGTGATCTAGTGCCTTCTTCTGGTCGATGTGGGTACTGCATACATGTGGTGCACATAGACACACACACACACACACACACACTCACTCACTCACTTTATTTAAAAGTGAGCTTTAGTTGTTTAGCAATTTATGTATTTTTCATGTGATTATTTCTTCCTGTGAGCTGCCACAGTTGTCACAAGTTTCTATGAAGTCTTCTGATCGGGTGTGTGAGTCTTGCTTTTCTGTTCCATTCTATTCATTTTCCGGCAGAAAACTAGATTGGTTGACCAAACTGGTACTGGGGGCAATTCAAGACATTTTAGATTTTAATTTCAGGAATCAAAAATCTGAATGCAAGAGGTTTTTCTTTGCTGGTGTCCCATCCTTGCCAATAGCAAAATGTAAGTATGTAAAATGTACTGCTTGTGACTGGCTCTTTCAATAGGCCCAGTGACTGCAGAAATATTATGTTTTCACCTTAGAAAGCAGAGGCAGGTGAAAGCTGGGCCTTGGGGAAACCTGATGATGGTTTTACACACTTATTAAGTACTTAAGAGTTGTACATAGAGGCTCCTGTACTGAGTCCGAACCCTTCCCACCACCTACCCCCTGAAGAAAAGTGTGATATGAGCAGCTCATCCAAAAGTTGCCTGTGAAGTGACTTGTCTCTGGGATTAAAACACTGCGAAGGGGATTTGAGTGTGAACCGTAACTCTAACACTCATAATGCTTCATATGATTAAGGATGTGGTTTTAAGAAATTGTTCTTTTTCTTGTTGAGGGGAGAGAGAGAGAGAGAGAGAGAGAGAGAGAGAGAGAGAGAGAGAGAGAGAGAGAGAGCGCTACAGTATACTTGTGGAGGTAGAGGACAACTTGTTGGTGTCTAGTCTCTCCTAGTCTCTCCTTCTATCATGTGGATCCCACGTATTGAACTTAGGACATCGGGTTTTGTGTCAAGCACATTTTCCTCCTGAACTCTATCTCCAGTCCATTAAATCACTCTCTAGGGAATCCTAGGTGACCAGTATGGACAGAATGAAAACAAATCCAGCGGATGTAACCTTTTCAAATCTCCTTTGGCACAGGCTGCTATACTAATTATTGCTTAGCCCAAAGTGTGAGGATATTAATGTGTAGAGGGGCTCTCATTAATAAATAATGCACTGGGAAACACATATCATTGTCAGAGAGTTTGCTCCCAGGAACAGACCTAATATGTGAGGCCTGAAAGCTCTCGAGATGGGCTGCAGGTCATACTCTGGGACTCCTGACATTTAGATCTGATGCGTGTGGGAGTGGAAGCCTCCTTGTGATCTATAGGATACCTACCTTGCAAGGGACCATCCCTGTGTCTATAGGATAGTCACTATCATCCTTATCTTCCATGCCCAGAAGCCACAGTGACACTGTTTTCACTTACAATAACCAAAGAATGTCCACAGACATTGCTAGAGTCTCTAGCCTCATTGGTAGATAGGAGGAGTGTTCTGGGTGCTTCTCTCTACCCAGTCCAAGACTTTACATTGCTGCCTATGCTATTGAACTTAGGGATCACAATACATGCCCCAAGGCAGGTTCAGCCACCCATCCTTAATAAACCAATTTAAATATTCATGGTAATAGAGGACAGCAGACAATGTGAATTGTCTCAATGTGGCTACATTGAGAAAATGGATGGAGAGAGCAAGTGAACCCCTTAAGTTTGTCTTTGGCGCCCTGAAGTCAAATTTTAAATAGAGGTTCAAGACTACGCACGTGGAGGCAGTCCCATTGGGTGTGGTCTCATTGTCTAGACTTGAGTTGCCACCTGTAAGGCAGTCAGAGACATACTTAGAGCTGTGTGGATTCTCCTTCCTGAAGACATGTTTTCCCCCTGGCTGGCCTCGGGTTCTTTCCTTCTCCAAGCTTAAATCCCCGGAAAGTTCCCACTTATTTAGAGACCATTGTTTCAGCAGTCTGATAGTTAGATGACAGACATGAATGTCCTATTAGAATAGCTTCACTTCTGCCTTGCTGGTTATCGTTAGGAATCTCATCGGGGTGAGGAGGTCGCCAAAAGCATCCCTAAAGCAATTCATCTATAAAGTATCCTTGCAGTTAGGTGTACTGGAGAGACAGAGGGTGTGTTTGTGTGTGTATTGGTGGTGGTGGGATGATGTCTGTGATGGCTGATGTGGAGGCCAGATGTCAATTTTACTATCCTTCTTCAGGAGCCATTGACTTTATTTCTAAAGGCAGGGTGTCTTACTGGATCTGGGACTCTCCGATTAGGCTAGGCTGGCCCACCAGATAGCATCAGGAATCTGCTTGTATCCACTTCCATAGTATTGGGATTCCATGCACACACTATGAGCTGAGAGAATTTGCGAACTATTTAGTTAGGCTCAACACTTAGTCAATGTTATTAATACTTTGTATTCTAGGAAGAATGGCTACTTTGTTGGGTATGTCCTGTGAGCTAGGCTTGAGGGGAGGCTTGCTGGGTCCCCTGTGAGCATGCGTGCTTTCAGGCTGGTGGAAATTTTGGAGCACTAAAGATAGACCAGGGAGGATAAAGAGAACCATGTGGAAAGTCCCAGATTAGCTTTTTTTTTTTTAAATAAACATACTGCGTTATCCTGGCGATTTTGTGGTGACCCCTAGTATGTGACGATGTGGCTTCTCACAACTCAGCCACCATGGGGAGCATCTCACATGGCTTGAAGCCAGTCTCCAAAGGGCTGATACTAGGAGAATGAACACATTCTAAGTCACATGGATATATCACCTGCCACCATCACTTCCCCACACTCAGGGCACCAGGCACTTGGGTTAGGTCAAAGTATGTTTTGTTCTGAAACTTCTTAACGCAATTATTCCTCCATGCGCCTGCCTATATGGAAGGGCTCTCTGGCACTTCAGGGGCAGTGAATTTCTGGGGCTCATTTGCAGCCAATCATGCTCAGTCAGTGAGTTCCAGGTTCAATGAGAGAGCTGGCGCACATATGCGTGCACAGGCAAATTGACCTCTAGTCTCCACATGCATACATGCACGGACACTCAGGAAGATGAACATACACCACACAAACATACATGTACACAACGATTTTTTAAAAAGGAGATCCGGGGATAATTTTGTTCAAAAATATTATCAAAACCATTCCTGTTCTTAGATTTGCATTGAATTATTGTAGTATCGATTGCACAGAATAACATCTCTATCATATCATATCTATCTTTCTATCTATCTATCTATCTATCTATCTATCTATCTATCTATCTATCTATCTATCTTTCTTTCTTTCTTTCTTTCTATCTTTCTTTCTTTCTATCTATCTTTCTTTCTATCTATCTACCTGTCTTTCTATCTGTCTGTCTGTCTGTCTGTCTATCTGCCTGCCTGCTTGCCTGCCTGCCTGTCTGTCTATGTACCTCCTTCCTTCCTTCCTTCCTTCCTTCCTTCCTGACCAAATGTGTTGGTAATTTTTGTTTTACACTTAGAAAAACAATTGCTTCTAAAGATGCTGCCGGCTGTTGATGATGCTTACAGAATAAATAGCCTCAGATCAGGACACCAAAGCTAAGACAAGTTATCGTGGCAAGTTCAACTGTCACAGGCTGACACCAAATGCCGTCAGACTGCAAGTGTAGCTTATGAACTACCTTGCATCCCAGCACATGGGCCAGTGATTTTAGCTGCCTTGGAGGCTGAAGCAGGGGCATCAAAAGACCAGCTTAAGGAACTTCTTGAGAACATTTCTCAAAATAAAGAAGGCAAAAGGCCAAAGAGCTCAGTGAAAGGGTGCCAGGCCTTGGGTTAGATGCCCAGTCCTGAAAGGAACTGTACGGGAGGGCATGCCTAAGTTCCCTCACAGGGAGACAGAGGAGCAGAATCACCAGCCAAAAGAACCTGCAATCGTTTTTAGTTGAAATATTTTTGGGTTCCACTTTGTCTTCCAATGACTTGTCGTCTTTCTATTGAATTCTGAACTGAATCGCTGTGACCGACATTTGGATGTAGGAACGCATGTTGCTTAAAGTCCAAAGTCAATAAACGTCAGCATTTCCGCTGTTTTATTGGGAAATGAAACAAGACTGATCTCATTCCGTGAATGGAGTGCTAATCCAGCTTCTCACTGTCCAGATCTCAAGTCGTGTAAATCCGAGTATAGCACAAGTGTTTCTCTATAATTCTAATTGTTGAGTAAATGTCCACTTAAAATTAAGGGAGGCCACTAAAGAAAAGTTGGTTCACTTGTGAACACTTTCATGGTGTACTCAAGGATTTGGGGAAGAAATTTAGTGATGGCGTATGCTCCTTTGGTCATTTGATGGTTCCTAGGAATAGAAGTTTCTGAATTGCTCTAACCTTGAGGGCTCTGTGAGACACCGAATCACCTATAGGATTTATGTGCCTGGCTGGTGACAAGCCAGGAGTAGGCATTCACTTTCTTTGTTTTTCCGCTGCTGGCTCCATTGGGATTGATAGGCGTCAATAACTAATTCATTCTATCTTTTCTTTTTAAAATGTTTGTTTACCTTGTACTTTTAATGTTTTTTTACTTGTACTAGTTTGAATACGTAATTAATATGCACGGGTGCAATATATTTACCCATATTTGACATCCTTTTATTATTTTTTTACATTTTTTGTTTTAAATACATCCTGACCACAGTTTCCCCTCCCTCCAAACCTCCCAGCCTCTCCCAGATCTCCTCCTCCTCCTCCATTTCCCCTCAGAAAATAGCAGACTTCCCAAGAATATCAACGGAACAGGATAGAACAAGATACAATCAGACTAGGCAAAAACCTTCATCTAAAGGTTGGGCCAAAGAACCCACTAGGAGAAAACGGGTCTCAAAAGCAGGCAGAAGGGTCAGAGGCAACCCCAACTCTCACCAAGCTAAAGAACTATACTATCTATGCAGATGACTTAACCCAGACCCATGCAAGCTCCGTGATCGTTGCTCTGGTCTCTGTGAGCCGCTGTGGACCCCGTTTACCTGATTATGTAGCCTGTGTTCCTCTGGTGTCCTCCGCCACTCGGGCTCCTATAATTCTTCCTCTCCCTTGAGCTGGAGAGATGGTTCAGTGGTTCAGAACACTGGCCACTCTTCCAGAGGACCGGGATTTTATTCCCAGCAGCTACATGGCAGCTCGCAATCTGCTGTTAATTCTTAAAATATGTGTATGATATATGTGTGCATATGCCTAGGCGTGTACGCATGGAGGTCAGAGGACAACCTTGGGTGTTGGTCCTCACCTTCCACTCTGTTTATCTTGTTACTGCCTCTGTACGCACCAGGAGAGCTGGCCAGCGAGCGTCTAGGGATTCTCCTCTCCTTTTTAATTCCTCAGGAGCTCTGGGATTGTAGATGTGCAGTTACAGTTTCTGTGCTTCTGAACTCAGGCTTGCATTACACAGTAGGTGCTTCACTCATGAAGCCATTTCCCAGTCTGCATAGTAGGTGCTTCACTCATTAAGCCATTTTCCAGTCTGCTGTCTTCATTTCTAAATGTTTTCATCAGTGTCTCAGGGCTGGTAATGCCTGGTAAACGGAGGCGCTCTTCCCTCACAGACAGTGCTGGGAAGCAAGGCAGCGGCCAAGAGTGTCCTTTGGCTCTTGCTTGAACTTCCCAGCAGCATGTCCCTCTCAGCTCACCTCCTGCCTCCGTGTTCTGCTGCCTTCATTCGTTAATTATTTACACCAACCATATTCTTTGCTGCTAGAGATCGTTTCCCTGATTGACAGCATCTGAGGCTCGTTATACAAAAGTATTCTAAAGGCTGGTATCAGGGAAATATCACCTTTTTTCCCTTTACCTTCCTCTCTCAATTTTTAATAACCCTTAGAATCTGCAGCTAATAGCCACTCTCAGATCTCTCGTCGGTTGTTTCCCATTTCGTCTTCTTGGCACGAAGACGCTGGGAATTTTCTATCACACGTCCCTTTGAAGAAAGCCATCTCTTACTTCTTGGTGAGAATAAATAAAAGAGTGAAGTCACACCTATTGGGTGGTGGTGGTGGTGGTTGTGAATCTAAACACCATGAGAAGGCGACTTTTAAACACAAATTTTTAAATTTCCTTTTGGAAGAAGGAGGAGGCTGGAACACGGCGAATCGAGTACATCTTCAATCAAATACCACCTACGTCCTCATCTCTCCCTAACCGACTTTATCAAGACTTACTTGCCAGCCGTACACTAGGAAGCATCCTTATTCTATCCCCCAAGTGAGAAGTCTCCTTCAGCTGGGCATTGGCATCTTCTGCTTATATCTTAGGAAGCAGTCATTACACCGAATACCAAACTCTTGTCCACTTCCTTCCAGCCGCCTCTACCCTCAGGCCCGTTTGGTTGAACCAAACCAGCTGTACCCAGTTTTAACTAGAAACTCCACCTCCTACACCATTCACATACCCATCCCGAGGTGCTGCCTCATAAACATCTCCTATGCGTTTACCTTTATCCCTGGTGGTAGCTGTGGGCATCTCTCCCTAGGCTACAGCACTGGCCGCTCTCTGGGTCTCCATCTAGCCCGCTCAGACTGATTTTCATTCCCCACTGTAAATGGATGGGTTGTGTTAGTATTTGTTTCCTCAGAGTTCATAACCAGTGTCCGTGCCCCACCCAAAGCCTCCTCCTTCCCTCAGGATAAAGGTCAGTGTTCATAGTTTAACTCGCAGATCTTAACCCACCTCAAGCACTTTTCTCATACTCTAACCCTGCCTTTCCGTCTCCAGACATGTGTCAGTTGCCTCTGTCCTCTCTCTTTTACGCATGCTATATGCCCCTCAGGCCTTTGCATTTTTGTCTGCCAGCATCCACTATTCACATCCTCAGTCCTATCCTTCCCGGCACAGCCTGGGACCATTCCCCACCCCCTGGCGCAGAACTGGTCTGGCGTATACTTTTACTGAGGAGATAGGTTTGTAATATCTTCCGTTTGGTCCCTTCTGGTCCTCTTTGTACGAGTGAAAGCATTTCACGTGCAGCCTGTCTAGCTCTTGCAGAAATTAAAACACTCATTAATCTTTGACTGATCTTCAATATAATAAGCAAACCGATGGGTTCCCCACAGCCTTATGGGATTCATTTCAACCGGCCCTTCCAGCAAATGGGGGAGCGAAAAGATGAGCAGTCCTGCAGCAGCTCGTTAACGCCAACAGAGGTCTCTTGTCATCAGAACTAGAATCCTTGGCATTTGTCTCCAGATCCAGATGTCGGTATGGTGGTACCAAGCCGCCTCTTGGGTGGCCGGTTCCGAGTGTGACCCGTAGGCTTGACTGTAGTCTGTTATTCATTTACAGTTCATGATAATAATTCATGGCACAGTTCACGATAACAGGAGCTCTTAGGTACAGTTCTATAGAAACCTCTTTCACACTCCTGTCTTTCCTGTCACACAGTGTGGTTTAGTTTCGAAAACCATCCCATGGGCCTGGAAGATGGCACAGGAGTATAGGAGCATTCTACTCGGTCTGCCAGCCTGAGTTTCATTCCCAGAACCCACACGATGGCAGGAGTGTCCTGACTCCTTCAAGCAGGCCTCTGACATTCACAGGGGCACTGTTTATCTCTGCCTTCCCAGAGCAGGACTGAGTGCATGTCTCTGCAGCCAGCTTCTTGCATTGGTGCTGAGGATTTGAACTCAGGTCTGCAGACTTGTGTGGTAGCCATTTCCCCAACCCTCATCAAGGGGTCTCCTGAGGGTGGGAAGAAAGCATAGAGAAGAAGGCTAACTGATTCAGCGGTGGAAGGGACTGGACGACCAGTTCCAATGCTCCGTGAGGGAGAAACTTGCTAAAAGCCTCTCACAGAGGCCAGGGAGCTCTGGCTATGGAAGGTCAAACACAATGAAGGGAGCCGGGAGCCGGTGGATATTAAAAGAGAAGCCACCCTCTTCTATCTCGGGCTTTGAGTGATTGCTTTCTAGGCCAGAGATGAAAGATCCTTTCCTGGAAAAGTCTAAGCCATTGCTTCATAGAAAAGCCCAAACAAAGCATTTGATCGTCCCTTTAGTCAACAAATAGCTCTTGAGCTCCGACTATGTTTTTGTCATTGTTGAAACCATGATGAGGAAGATGTAAACTGTATGGCCATCCATAGAACCTTTGAGAGGGAGACACACACAGAGACACTCAAAGATGTCATACAGAGAAAGGCAGAGGGGTGGAAGATGAATACATGAAGAAGTACAATACGATTTTCTTTTAAATGTTTACAAAGGTTTATTTCATTTTCCGTCTGGGTGCTTTGTCTCAGTGCACTTTTGGGCACCACCTCAGCCTGGAACTGGGAGCCACATTAACCCCTTCCTACCCTGAAGTTGCCAATTGTCAGGGTATTTATAGCAACAGGACTGGAACTAGAACACTGTTGCTTTAATTTCTTTTCTCGGTTGCTGGACTATTCACTGAGGGGGAACATGAGATGTTTGCTGTATGCTGTAGGATGCACTGCCTTTCCTTTCTCTCCCCATTCCCCTCCCTTTCTTTCCCTCCTCAAACCAAGCACTTCTCCTTGGGCAGTACTCACAGGGATGGATATATATATATATTTCACACACACACACACACACACACACACACACACACACACACACACACACACACACACACACACACACACACACATCCTGCTCCCCTCCATGCTACCTTGGCACACTGGTTTAATTACAGGGGTTAGTGTGGTCGGAGAAACACATTTTTTTTTTTTTACCTGTTAGAAAATGCCTTGAAGACCAAAAGAATTACATTTTAAATAAGTTGAAAAAAAATAAAAGGATATTGCATCCAAGGAGGAGAGCTTTGTGCTTAGAGATGACTTAGAGATTACAGGAATCCAAAATTAAAACTTAGGAAAGGTCTTGTCAGCAGAGTGGAATGCAATTAGGGAGTTATTTTATGGATGTTTAGAAACGCTCCCAAGAATTCCAATCCATTTAAAGTGGCATTCAAATAACAATAAAATTCTGCAGGAAGAATATGTGACACACCTTTGAAAGAAGTCATCAGTTTCCAGCTGAGCCAGCTTGGGACCTTGGGAGCTTCAGAGGAGCGGCAGAGAAATGGAATGTCTGTACCCCTGAAGATCAAAAGCTTTGTCAGACACTCGCTGTTCCTTTTCTTCCTTTCTTTCTTCCCTCCTTTCTTTCTTTCTTCCTTTCTGTCTGTCTGTCTTTCTTTCTTTCTTTCTTTCCTCCTTTTTCTATTTCTTTCTTTCTTTCCTCCTTTCTTTCTTTCCTTCTTCCTTCCTTCCTTCCTTCCTTCTTTCCTTTCTTTCTTCCTCCTTTCTTTCTTTCTCTCTTTCCTCCTTTCTTTCTGTCTGTCTTTCTTTCTTTCTTTCCTTCCTTCCTTTTTTGGTAAACAGGCATATAAATGACTTAAAAAATATCTAACCATAGTTCTTCATACTTCACATAGCCTACACTGTAATTTAACAGTTTTTTAAACTGTAGAGAAATAAGCCAGGAGAGATGCACGACACAGTGCGAAATAGATACAAAGGCCTTTTCTGTTTCTTTCTGTTTAAAAAAAAAAGCTGGATAGTTAGATACACGTTTTCATGAAAGTCTCTTTGCCAGGGTACTGTCCACAAGGGTTGCCAAGACTCAGGCACTTGGGAGGGCAGCCATATTGCTAAACGATTCTGCCCATTTCACTCAGATTTGAACACAGAACTGTCTAAAAGCTGCAAGCTCCGTGACAGCATTACTTCTCTGAGTACTCATTGCACAGTCCTGTGTTTGAAATTGTTTGCCTTAATATTCACTATAGCAACCGAAAGCTGATACACTCCCTTTTTTTTTTCAAGACTCTTCCAACATCATACATGATATTCCAAGCACAGTGTGTATGGAGACCAGAATTTGAAAGCTGGTATTTCTGAGGTATAATGGGTAATCTTGAAGGACCTGCTGATACCTAATGCCCGGGAGGTTGGGAATTGTTTATGTAGCCTTGGAAATTTAGATTCCTTTTAGGTATCAGTACCTGGTATGTGTCACGTGACCATCGGCTCATGGATTTCCTTTTAGTCTCCTTAGAATCCGAGCTGCTTAACCCTTTTTGACTCTTTGACTCCTCTCTGGGGCTCAGAGCAGGAGCCAGAAATGTTCACACTAAAACATTGCTAACCCTGCTCTGTGGACTCCCTGCGACATCCTAGCATCTTGGCCAGAGGGGAGCCAACTAAAGGACTCCCATATGAACTGCTAGCTTCATTATCTTGCTTTGCTCTCTGCCTGAACAACTGTTCTCTTAGCTCTGGGTTAAAGCAGGTGAGCAGGTGGGTGGCAGGGTTTAGCGTGAAGAGATCATCTATCTCACTCAGAAAGAAAAGCAGAATGTTCTAAGTCAAATCTAGCATTGGGAAGGTTGAGGTCAGACAATAGGTGCTGGGAGTGGGTGGACAAGCTGAATTTGGGTCGAAGGCAGTGAATTTTCATGCTTGTTTTGTGGCCTTTGCTGGAGAGGCAGCCATCAGAGTGAGTGAGAAAGGGGATATCGGGGCTGGAGAGATGGCTCAGCTTTTCAGAACACAGGCTGCTCTTCTAGAAGACCTGAGTTCAGTTCCCAGCACCCACATGGTGACTCACACCCATCTGTACCTGCTGTTCCAGGGGATCTGATGTCCCTTTGTGTCCTCCCAGGGCATTGGGTGTGCACATCGTACACAGACATGTATCTAGGCAAAACACCCATACACAAAAAATAATTTTTTTTCTTTGGAGCTGGGGACTGAACCCAGGGCCTTGCGCTTGCTAGGCAAGCGCTCTACCACTGAGCTAAATCCCCATCCCCCAAAATAATATTTTTAAAAGGGGGATATATGAGTGGAGTTTAGGAGGGTCAGAGTGTTTTTGGATTTCAGTTCCTCCAGTTGCTCATTCTGCAACCTTTAAAGAGCCCTGGGACCTGTCTGTCCTTTACAGTGTACAGTAGATGTGATAATGGTATTCCCACCTCTCTGATAGGATTGTTTTGAAGTCAATTGAACAGATACTGGGTACACCTCTTTTAAATGCTTGCTCTTAGTAAGGTGTGTGTAAGTTAATGTCTAACCACTAGTGTGTATACGTGCTTGTGGGGGTCAGAGGTCAGCTTCAGATGGTGCTCCTGAGGTGGTTTCTAACTTACCTGGGACTTCGCCAAATCAAGCAGCCTGTGAGCTACTTAGCCTGTGAGATTCCAGGGATTTACCCGTGTTTCCAATCTGGTCCTTGCCAGGACAGCAGGCAGTCGTGCTTGGCCTTGCCTTTGACATGGGTTTGAGTTCCTAACTGAGTTAGGATGAGGCAGATGACTTATCTGACGGAGCAATCTTTCCTAAGCCACATTGTGTTGCCTTCAGTAGAGACTGTCAGGGTTAATAAGTGGATTGTGAGTGAAGGGAAGATTCAGGCCTGCCAGAGAGAGGTGGCTCAGCAGTTAAGGACATGATGGCTTTACAGAAGAGCTGGATTCAATTCCTTCCCCAGTGGGTGGCTTATTGCTACCTCGAATTCCAGCTCCAGGGGATCTGACATACTCTTCTGGCCTCTTCAGGCACCCGCACTTGGGTGAACATCCCCAACTCACTGACATTTACACAGAGATACAATTAAACAATGAAACAAAACTTTAAAGAAGAGGGAGCAGGGTCGGTTGTCTTCAATGAGGAGAGAAAGCTTGTCCTTACTGTGCGTCCATTTCTCGGTTTTTCCTACACATTTGGAAAGTGTCCTAGGGGTCTGTAGACCTAGGCTTTGGGCTTAATCTGTCCACTGGAACTGATAGCATGACCTTACTCAAGCCGTTCGACATGCTGGACCCCAGTCTCCTCACTTGGAAATTTTAAAAAGGGTAAATTGAATGACTTTCCTTCCAAGGGTTATTCTGGGATCACTTGGGCTGTCTGGATATACCAGGACTTCCTGGAATGGAATTGAAAAGAGATTAGCAGCCACCATCCACCTCACCCCTTCAGCAAGAAACTAGATAGCTCCTGTCTCTTCATTTCCACTAACCACAGGGGGGCCGCTGAAGGTGTCTGCCTGGCCCGAGGACAAACCGTGCTTCACAGGAAGTTGCTTGTCTGGGCAAAACCATTATTTCTGGGGGGAAAAATGTCCCAAACAGCTTCATTCGCCCTCTCTGAACCAGCCTCTCTGAAGCATGCTTCTTTTGTGTTATTGTGCTGAGAGTTCTGTTAACCAATACAGTTCATTCAAAATTAGCTTCTTCAAGACGTCTCCCCCTTGAAATAGTCACCCAACCTGACCAATTCTGTGTAGTCTTTGTAGAATTTAACAGGGATTGACACTCTCTGAGTATCCTTGATGTCTTATCCAAATAACGGGCCTTCCTTCCCTTCTTCTGAATATTATTTCAGGTGCAGCATTCCCAAGGGAGTTTGACTGTATAGCTCAGTGGTTTGCTCTTCTCCATTCACACAGATGTCAGCGGGGTTCTGCGTGTTTGAGCAGAGACTTCCCTGACCCCCTAATTATTTCTGTTTTGGTTTTGGCTCATTTTCTTCTCCTTTCCAGATGATTTCCTTTTTTTTTTTCCTTGACTCCCTGGGGGGTTCTATTACCCAGAGCCTGACCCCTAGCTCTCATTTCTTTTAAAACGATTTTCTTTCTTAGAAGTGGCATTCGCCAGATCTCACAGCCCCTTTACAGCGCGTGCTTTCCACACTTCTATTTTGAGATTGTTCCCCACCAGCTGCCGCTGCCGCCCTCCACCGGCCGATTAGAACATCAGTCGTGAATGGCACACGGCGCCAGGGCTGAGAGCACGGATCCACGACCTCTGCCTTCAGAGTTCTGGTGGGGTCTAAATGAAGTCACGGATGTGGTCAGATCCTGTCGATGACAAGCACGACATCCAGCCAGCTGCGTGTGGATTACAGAGACACGGAGAACCCTCTTGGGCTACGGAAGAAAGGCTTCCTAGAAGAAAGGGCGTTGAGGGGCGATCCTAAAGGCTGAATAGGAGTTTGTGGGTGTGGCATCTCCCAAGCTCTCCCTGTTCCCTGCCGTGTCCTTCCATCACCTCAAACTCAGTACGTCAAAAACCAGGTTCTTCGTCTTTCTTTCAAAACTGCTCCGGCGTACTGACTTAGCTTTCTGATTTCTTGTCTCCACGACCATTTAAGGGACAGATGTCAAACATTTTTCTTTCTTCTCTGTTGCCCTGTGGTAGAACATGCAGTCATCTTATCTTTGACATGAGTCAATTCTCATCTTTGGCTTTTAATTATTCCCCCAGCCCCAGTTGTTCCCCATCTGCCACCTCCTTCCTGGGCCACTACAGTGAATAATTGTTCTTTGATGAGTCTGCCTTAGGTGACCCTGTCCATTTTATCAGCTCCGGGCAACTTTGCTGCATTAATATTTTCTGAACACCATATTGGTATATTATTCACTCACAGATGTGTCCAATGCTCAGAAGGTTTTCAAATGTTTTATCTTAATTATTATCAAACCACCTCTGTGAAGGGAATCCCACACTTGTCACTCCCCCCCCCCAACTTACAGTGCAGCAAGTGTTGACAACAGGGGTGACATTCTGTGCGTCATCTATGCCCGGTTTATAGAATGTATTTGTTTCCTGCTAGTATTTGCATGCATATGTATAGCCAGTGAAAATGGTCCAATCTGGGCTGCAGAGATGGCTTACTCAGTGAAATTCTTTCCGTGCACACAGGAGGATCTGAACCCATGTAAAAGGCCAGATAACGGTGGCACAGTCATGCGATTCTAGCATATTATGTTGGGGAAAGGTAGGCAGATCTGCAGAGTTCACTGGGAAGATACCTTAGTTACATCAGTGAACCCCAGGATCAGTGAGAGGCTCTGTCTCAAAATGTGTGATGGAAAGTGATTGAGGAAGACACCTGATGTGGACTTTTGGCCTCCACAGACATACATGCACATCTTTGAACATGAGTGCAGGCATACACGCGTGCACACACACACATGCACACGCACACACATGCTCACACATGCTCACACACACACACACACAGAGAGAGAGAGAGAGAGAGAGAGAGAGAGAGAGAGAGAGAGAGAGAGAGAGAGAATACTGATAATCGTGGAAAGAGACAGGACGCCCTCATCCAACTTCATGTATCAAAATTGTTATTCCACACTTTGCAAAGGCCTCTGTTCTGTGATCCCTCCTGTTTGTGATCCCCAGGTCCCTAATGCATATGGACTATTTATTTCTGTACAGACAGGGGGCCCACCCCTTGTAAACAGTGCTCACTAATTACACAATGCAAGCCAAGGCACACAGTAGTGTGACAGTATTATTTTAAACTCAGAGTCAATTTCATGGCCTCGCATAGAAAGGTAGGTAGATTCTTTAGCGGAGTTATACAGTTCAATTAATTTTTTTATTCGACGGCCTTGTCTTTCATGATTTGTCTCTTTTAATGTAGCAATTAGATTTAATTACTTAAAACAGGTACAAGGTAAGAGTCACCTAAATATAATCTGTGGGAAATCTCGGACGAAGATCACTCTGCACAAAGAAGTAAATGACGTCTTCCGGTTGTTTGCTTCACGAGGATGTAGAAAATGACATCGCCTGCCTTTTACGAGGCAGTTTGCTGACACAAAGGATATGACGAACCAGCAAACTATTTAGAAATGTTCTTGACTTTGCCCTAAAAAATGTGTGTGTTCTTTCTCAGCCAAGATGACTTGACATCAGCTTTTCTCTCGGCGGTCGCTGCTGCCCCCTGCTGGCGGTCATGATCCAGCTACGGATTTCCACGTGGAGAATAAATGTGCATTTCTAGAAGATGCGGTTTTCGTAAATGAAATAAAAGTTTGTGGCTTTATCATGTTTTAAAATGTTTACACACTCAAACAAGATTCAATGAACTATCTGGGCAATGGTGTATTTTACAGAATAGTGGACGAAGGATTGACTGTAGAGGCGGAACCCGCGCTGTGGATGGAGAGGGGGCGCTGGAGGAAGGAGGGGCTTATGTGATTGGGAATAGACCTTAGGCTTTCAAAACTAACACCTCTCTAATGCTGGCTGCCTCGGAATCACCTGGGAGCTTTGTTTGAACAAAACTCACCGGGCCTGATCTATGGCCCTTAATGATTAACCGTAGGCTCCCTGGAACGGGGATAAAACACCACTTGTGCGTACCATTTTCTGATCTTCGGAGTTCACATGACAACTGTGGTTGTCAGTGTGCAGTCGTGAATGTGGACCAACCAGAGATGTGCTGTAGATGCCTGGACGGAGCCTTTCCGTCACATAAGTGTTATAAATAGCCCCATGAGCCCTGATCCTGGCTCCACCCATGGGATGTCAGGGTGATGCAATGGGTAGGAGAGAGTGAGACTGGTCAGGGGAGAGCGGTGCCGGAAGTGCCCCGTAGCATTATGAAGAGGCTCTAATTGTTAGAGTGGGGCTCACATCTAACTTCTGGAAGGAATTAAGGGGTGTACTTAAATCTGGGATGGCTGGATGGGTAGGATGTTTATATACACCCCCACCCAAGTTTGATGGCAGCAGGGAGAGAAACAGTTAGATTGTTTCCTTTTAAAACCCAGCTTTCTTTTCTCTGACCTTGTCCTAACAGACAATAAAGGTGGTTAGATTACATTACAGAGTCAGTGTCAAATTATTATATTTATAGGCCTTTGCTTCAAATAAGGATACTGATGTATTATCTCGCAGAATATTAAAGTCCAATCACCTTCAAAGCACGAATGGGACTGGAGCTGGGAAGGCAACTTGGCTCATAAAGTGCAGACATGAGGACCCAAGTTCAATCCCCGGGAACCCAAGTGAAAAAAAAAAAACAAAAAAAACTGGGCATGGGGCTGAAGAAATGGCTCACTGTTTAACAGTACTTGGTGGTTTTGCAGAGGACCTGAACTTGATTCTCAGCGTGCATGTGGCAGCTTACAACCCCTTTTAACTCCAGTTCCGGGGACCCAACATCCTCTTTCCATGTAGGCATGCGCGCAAGCGCACGCACACACACACACACACACACACACACACACACACACACACACAAACACTGTAGAGTTGAGTCGGTGAGCATGACGTCATTACCAGCCAGTTGAATTTTCATCTCAGGCTGTTCATTTACCTACATGCCAGTGAGCCAAGGCAAAAATCTCCCTTGGCCTCAGTTTTTTTCATCAGAGAAATGGGTCTAAAAGTCTCTGAAGTGAAATGCTGTTGTAAGCATTCATTGTCCGTGTAAACCACGTGTCACAGTGCCAGGTCCTTAGGATGTAGGCCCCTTACCCTCGCTCTAGGATCTTGAGCCCTTGAGAATGTAGAGGTTTGAATGGGAAATGTCACCTGCAGGCTACTGTATTAGTAAACTTGGACTCCAGTGAGTGGCTCTGCTTGGGGAATTTATGGAGGAGGTTGAGCTTACGTGAAGCATTTACAGCCTAGCTCCACTTCCGGCTTTCTCTATTCTATTCGCTGTGTGTGGATGACACGCTACCAACCAGCTTCTTGCTCCTGCTGGCATACTATGTCATTCCTGACTCTAGCCTCTGGAACTGTAAGCCAATACAAACTCCTCCTTAAGACGCCTTTGACAATCGTATTTCAAGGCAACAGAAAAGCAACTAATAGGATACTGGTTATTTAGGAGGGTTTAGCACGCTGGCCGGCCACAGTGTCTGAGGATGTTGGATTGGATTAGTGACATACACAGAGTCAGGAAATCAGGGCAGGTGGGCTCTACCTGCTCTCCGGCCATCATCTGGAGAGCAAAGACTTCAGAGTTGCTGAGGGGCGTGGGATCAATAAAGTTGGGGCTTCACCTCCTTTAACTTTTGCTTATTGGGAACAAACAGGCCCTCCCTCTGCATCCGGAGTGACCGGCCCCTTAGTGGGCTTTACAGGAGTAAGTTTACCCGAGTTCGCTTCAAGGTCTGTCTTCATCAACGAACCTGTCTCTGCTGCCTTTTTAATCAGGATGCTTAGAAAGTAATCAGAGCTCTTAAAGAAGAAATTCATGCGAGACCACTTGGCTGCAAGATATGCAAATGCAAACAGTGAGGAAAAATTTTTTCTCCAATAGTTGACGTGAAAATAAAGTGATACTCAGAGGCTAAGAACATGCCCTGTGCCCTTGCTGCAGGATTGTAAACGGGTCCAAGCCTCCTGGAAATCTACTTGATGACACAAAGAGACTCATGAAGATGCCCGGTTTTGTTTTGTTTGGTTTTGGTTTGTTTTTTTTTTTTTTCTTTTTGCAACAAAGACAAACACAGGAACATAATTTTTTTTCTTTCATTGGGTAGTTTTCACTTACAGTTTAAATGTTACTCCTTTCCTAGTTTCCCCTCCAGAAACTATTCATCCTCCCTCTCCCTGCTTCTATGAGGGTGCTCCCTCACCCACCCACCCCACTCCCTCCCATCTCTCCACCCTGGCATTTCCCTACACTGGGGCATTGAGCCTTGACAGAACCAAGGGCCTCTCCTCCCATTGATGCCCAACAAGGCCATCCTCTGCTACATATGCAGATGGAGCCATGAGTCCATCCCTGTGTTCTCTTGGGATGGTGATTTAGTCCCTGGGAGCTGTGAGGGGAGGTTTGGTTGTTCTTTTTATGGGGTAGCAAACCCCTTCAATTACTTCAGTCCCTCCTCTAACTCCTCCACTGGGGACCCTGTTCTCAGTTCAATGGTTGGCTGCTAGTATCCGCCTCTGTATTTGTCAGGCTCTGGCAGAGCCTCTCAGGAGACAGCTACATCAGCATGCACTTCTTGGCATCCACAATATTGTCTGGGTTTGGTGTCTGTATATGGGACGGATCCCCCAGGTGGGGCAGTCTCTGGATGGCCTTGCCTTCAGTCTCTGCTCCAGGTTTTGTCTCCGTATTTCCTCCTGTGAGTACTTTTGTTCCCCCTTCTAAGAAGGTCTGAAGCAAAAATAGTCAGTATAGAAAAGTGTGTCGGTGTATCTACCCTAAACATTATCTACTGTCATTTGAATACTGAAGGGGGTCAGACAGGGGCATTTTGGCTCTGCCACTAGAGTCTTTCATCCCAGGAACTTGTCAGCCCACAGCAATTGCTGAATTTTCAGCATTCTTTACTCTTAAGAAGGAACTTTTAACCCTCCCCAACTAAAAATAAACAAAGCTCACATAGGAACTCGTCATTATAATGTCTATTGTCCCGTGCGTATCACTTCCTTACGCATCTTCTAAATAAGCAGACCCATGGGTACTGGTACTAGAATTGGTTCATTTATGTTTTAACAATGTGTGCATGCGTGCACATGTGTGCACACATACCTGTGTATGCAAATACAGAGAGCAGAGCTTAACAACTGTCTTTATCTCTTCTCCACCCTTTGAGGCATGGTCTCTCCTTGAATTTAGAGTTCAGAGTTCGGGGCAGGCTGGCTGGCTGCCTAGCTCCTGGTACCTACCTGTCTCCTCCTTCCAGCACTGGGGCTGGAGACTGTTTCTGTCGAGGTTTCTATGAGGGTCTGGGGATCTGAACTCAGGACCTCAGAGTTGCCAGTGCTTGACTGAACATCCTCCCAGTCCCTCCTATTTTACATTAAAAAAGGAGTCGTAGGAAATCTTTCAATGGCACTGCCTACAGTTCCCAACTTAATTAATCTAATTAGTAGATTTAAGTACTAATTAGCATGTTTCCTATTAGAATTAGAATGCATCCTATTCTTTACAAGACACACAGCTTTTTTCCTGCATTTCTTTTTCTTTTTTTAAAAATTTCTTTCTGGGAACCTTCCATCAAATGTTGCCTAATATTTTTAGCGTTGTCTTTTTTCCTGAATCGAATATTTATTTTTTAAATTTTAACTTTTAATTTTTATTTTATATGCGTGAGTGTTTTGCCTGCACTCACGTCTGGGAACCCAGGGAATCCAGAAGATGATGGCAAATGCCCTGGCACTGGGTTATAGACGAGTGTGAGCCCCCAGGTAGATTCTAGGAATTGAACCTTGGTCCTCTGAGCAGCAGCCAGTGCTCTTAACTCTTGAGCCATTTCTCCATCCCTCAAAGTGTGTAGCCCATGCCGAACTCCAACTCATGATCTGCCCTTCTCTTCTTCTTCAGCATGTCCTACAGACAAGGTCACCACCACTAGCTAATTTAAAAAAAAATTGATAATTAAAAATTAAAGCTTTGTGATTCTCTTTTTCTTCACGTGGATTCTTTCTAGAATCTGCTACCGTCCTTTATTTTAGAAGTTAGAGTTTCCATGCCACCAAACCTACTCCTTGCATCTGATTGCAACAAAATTCTGTTAAAGAGAATCTTTTCTTTTTTCCCCTTTTCATATATGTATGGTATGCATGGGGGTGTCCATGTTTGCATGCATGTAAGCCCCTCCCCATCTCTCTCCCTCTCTCCTTCTCTCCCTCTCTCCCCCTCCCCCCTCTCTCAGTGTGTGTGTGTGTGTGTGTGTGTGTGTGTGTGTGTGTGTGTGTGTGTGTGTGTGTACATAGGTGAACATGCAGTGGAGGCCCAAGACCGATATCAGGAATCATCCTCAGTTGTTCTAATATCCACCTTACTCACTGAAGCAGAATCTCTCATTAAACTCAAAGCTGCCCCCTTATGGCTCTTCTCCATGTTCTAGGGCTCCTGTCTTCATCTTCCAAGGCTAGGATCACTGTTGGCTGCCACAGCCACTCAAGCACCTGGTATTCTTATCGGTCCTGGGGACCCAAACTCACGCCATCATTGTTAAACAAAGCTATCTCCCCAGCCAAAGAGACTAGTCTTAATATTGAAGAAAGAGGATTAAGTATGAATGTAATATATTTCATGATTTAGTCTGTCCTCATTTAACTCTATTATTAATTAAAGATTTGAAAAGAAGAAGCACAAAAATAAGTCTTAGCAACCTGCCAATGCAATTCTCCTCCTATAACTGTAACATTTCTCTAAATGCCTTTTAAATTCATGAGATCTTCATTGTAGTGTCAGGAAAGAGACTTCCCCTTGGCTTAGCCAAGTTATCCACACACTTGGGTCTGACCTTGCAGGAGAAGACTCCACAGTGGGGTCTGCCCGTTCTCAAATGCACCGCGTAGAACCCAGACTGGACGTCCAAAATGCTGTGTGTTTTTCTTGTAGATCCTGGTTCTTCACACACCAGGCATTTTCCAAAGCCACTCTTGGGTGATGCTATCGCCTTCACTGAGAACTCAGAAATGATGTAGAACTCTTTCCTGGGCATCTTCCCACTCCTCAGTCTGTCACCTGAAATCAAGGCTGGCCAGCTCCTGTCTGCTCTCTTCTGCCCTTGCAACCCGAATGGTACACGCAATGAGCCCTCTCTTCTACATGATCAGTCACTGTATCTCTGGTTTATCCTTTGAGCGTATTAAAATAGAATCGTTGCTTAAAACAACACCCAGTAGAACTGCCCTATCCCTTTCATCTCCTTCCAACTCCTTCTTTGCCCATCTGAAGTCTTCAGTCATTAATTCACGACCTCAAACTAGTTCTCCACCCCATTACACAGGCTTTCTGTCCGATTCTTCCACTAAGTCACCCATGACCCTAGGGACCCTGTCACTAAGTACAGTAGCCGTCACTGTATGTCCTTCTCATTGTTGACCTCTCTTCAGAACATTTTACACAGCTGGTCAAACACAGATGCTGCCTCTACACCATTGTTCTCTATCAGTCACCAACTCTTGACTCTGCCCCAGAGCTCGATTCACAGACTTAATTGTCATCTGGCCTTTCCCTGTGCTGGAAGCTCCATGGGGATAACGTTGGTCTCCGGAGAGCTACTGAGGAGCCTTTACCACACCTCAGCTCCCTGAGGCATTCATTATCTCCCTAGTTCCCTTTCCTTTCTGCACAGTCCTTCTGCACATCTATCCTTTCAAATTCCCAGAGTGCCCTTCACTTTGTCACTAGCATCTTAGATGAAACCACCACTGTCCCTTGATTGAAGTCATCCAGTAGCTTGTGTTTCCCTTTTTAAAAACTCTTTGAGAGTTTTAGATGTGAATTCAGTGTATTTTGGTTCCGTCCACCCCTTACTCCCCCCATTCTAGGTCTTAAGCACCTGGATCTCCCCCTCTCTTCCATGTCCTCGTCTTCATCCCCATGTACCTGTGTCTGTGTGTGCACATACATGCTTGTGTGTGCACACGTGTATATGTACTATTTATTCTAGTTTATGCTACCCATGTACAGACACACAGGTGCCAGAATGCAAATGACATTTACCATTAGAATATAGGCCACCTATCCCTGAGGAAAACTGACTCTCTTCCCTAGAATCATCTACTGCTTATAGCTTCTCAACCAGGAGCCCTTGTTCCTCTCAACCTAGTGAGCCCTTCCTCCCGACCCTGCTGCAATATTGACTGGATTGATCCTATATAGATCTTATGCAGGCAGCCTCAGCTGCAGAGAGTTCATGATCTCAGCATCCCTGTCACATCCAAAAGACACTGCTTAACAGCAGCCCCTCTGTTCCTCTTGCTCTGACAATCTTTCCACTGGAATATCTCTTGATCGCTTAGCCGTGTAAAACCCACATTCCTCACAACATCCAGAGAGAACTTTACAACACACAACCCTGATGATTTCAGTTCTTTGCTAATCCCTTCTCAGTTCCTTCCAATCATTGGCCTGCCAGTCCCCCCAGAACTCCTTACACATCACCCATCTTCTTGCTCATGAATTTTCTCTATATCATCTCTCTTTTATTGTTTTAACCAACTAGACTTCCTGAATGGGATATGTCTCCTCTTAATTTTTATAGACTTCATGTTCTGCTTTTTTTCATATCTTGCCACCTATAACTCATCCTCAAAGATAGGACTCCCTCTCTCAGATCCTCCTCTTCCTCCTCTTCGTTCCTCTCCAATTTTCTATTTAGTTATGATCTGTTTCAAATTACTAATGGCTTATTTATTGGCTGGTTAGGTATTTTGCATCTATTTCCCTCAAAATTCCCAGGAGAGAAGCTTTTGGTAGTGTTTTTCACTCTGGTCTCCATACCAGTAGTCATTCTGTTCATGAACCAATGAATAGGCCAATAGAGAAAAATGAGTTTCTCCTCCTGTTTTCCCAATGGGTGATTAACAAGTAACAACAACAATGGAACTGTACCAATATGCAATGTATAATTCAGAAGAGCTTAAATGCATAAAATATAAAAATAATAAGCCCTAGTAATCTACGGACTGAGTCAGGGTCAGGGTTAACATCATGACTTCTTGAGATAGCAGCCATGACCTGGCTGTTTAACTTGGTTTTGTTTCCTCCACTGTGAAGGAAGAGTCAAAGAATGATGATGAAACGCTCTAAACAGAAAGAATCAGCATGAACTCGATCAGTACCAAGGTAATGGTATCTGCCCCTAAACGATGGAGAATTTTCTACAGGTTCTGCAGGGGTTTGCTTGTAGCTTTGTTTGCTCCATGTTGTAACTGAACACCAAGTGGTTGAACCTCACAGTGTGGGTAGACGCGAGTACCCAAGGTGAACACTTAGCTCCTTCTTTCAGGGTGTCCAGGGAGATTCCCCTGCCCTCTGGGAGCAAGGGGTCTGGGACACACACTGCTTCCCATACCTTCACCCTCTCACAAGAGCAGACCCTTCATCGTCCCTGGGTTGAGCGCTCAGCATGTAGCAGGCACCATGAGGGGCGCTGGGGCCATGGGCGCGGCCTTTGCTATTTGACAAGCCACCTCATCTTCAAGTCTCTCCGTGACTTTGACTCTCAGATCATTTTGTTCCTGAGTAGATTTTGAGTGTGTATTATTTTCCAGTTCAGAGAACAGGCCTGCCCCAGAGACTATAATTTCATCCACTGATTGCTTATGGAGGATGCTGTGCAGAATCTGTATTGATGAGTAGTTTCCCATTACACCTTTCCTGCTTAGCTGTATGCAGCCTACTGACAGACCAACTGACCCTGCCTGCATTCCTCTCTAAGTGCCAGATGTGTAGCAAATGCACAGATGTGGGCTGGGGAGATGGCTCAGTCAGTATGCAAGAGTGAGGACCTGTATTTCATCCCTAGAATTCACATAGAGAAAGCTGGAAGCCGTGGTGCACAGTACTAGAGAGGTAGAGACAAGTGCATTCCCAGGGTTCATTGGGTCACTGGTCTGTCAGTGAGCATCCCCAGATTCCAGTTTACATGTTTGCCATTTCCAAGACATTTTTTGGGCTAGCCTTTGCAGTAATTTACATAGCTTCTATTTAGCTAAATAAATCCATCAGTCCGTTTTCCATTGCTATAAGAAAACTCTAGAGACTAGATTACTTATAAAGAAAAGTTTACTTAGCCCGCAGTATTAAGAGCTAAAAGTCTAAATAGCATCATCGTACTAGATCTACAGAGAGCCCTTTCTGGATGTGTCATGGAGGTAGATGGCATTAGAGTGGAGGCTTATGTGTGTGAGAGAGATGGTTAGAAAGAGAGCTGGAGAGAGAAGAGTTGGTATGGCTCCTTGGTAACAACTAGAGTCTCATGGGAACTCTCTTAGTCCCATCCTATCGAGGCTTTCTGGAAGATTTTTAACAGTGCTACAACCTCCTAATATCACTTCGGTTCATCAAGCTTCCCACACATGAAGCTTTGAGAGGCACACTCAAACTATATTCAAACTACAATAGTTAAGTTTCCAGACATATCTACGTAATGGTCAAACTCCGCTCAGGGACATGACATTGTCACAAATTTGGGACATTGGCAAGGATCATGTTCAACACCTTACAGTCCCAGTCCCTGACTGCACACCATCTCTGTAGTAGTTGCAGCCATGTCCTAGGTTTAGCTGATGACTTTTCCACTGATATGTAATGGGGGGGTGTGGATTACAGCCAAATCAATAACAAATCCGTGCTGTCCTTTGGTAAATGGTCCCAACGGTGATGTGGAAGAGAATGGGGTATGACAGCTTTTGGAAGCTTGTGCTATTTACCCTCTGCGAACCAGATAGCTCTCTCTGATCCATGTCTTTCCTTGTGGCAAATTGTGCATAACACAACACTCATCATCATAACTGTTTTCAAGTCTCACATCTCTAGAACCTTCTCACTATCTGAAACCAGAACTCCACTCACAAAACAATGACCCCTCCCCTTCTCCCAGCCCTTTAGACCAGAGGTTTTCAACCTTCCCAATGCTGTAATCCTTTAATACACTTCCTCATGTTCGGTTGACTCCCTACCATAATATTCTTTTGTTGCTACTTCTAACTGTAATGTCACTACTTTTATGGTTCACAATGTAAACATCTGTTTGATGATGGTCTTAGGTGACCCCTGTGAAAGGGTTACTTGACGCCCAAAGTGGTCTTGACCCACAGGTTGTGAACCGCTGTCCTAGACTCTGGCAAACACCATTCTGCTTTCTGTCTCTCTGAATTGGGTTTCTCCAGGCTCCTCGTTGGAACGGAAGCACAGAGCATTTCTGCTTCTGTGTCTGGCTTTTATCACTTAGCATATTGTCTTTACGGTTTATCCACGTGTTAGCATATGCCAAGATTGCCTTTCCCTTAAACTGTCTATGCTATTGACCGTGGATTGTCTGCTTCAGGCTCATGCCTTTGAACACTTACGGGCAGCTGGTATGGGACCGTTTGGCAGATGAGAGTCGAAGGTACATCTCACAGGTCCTTTGTTGATCCGTCAAAAGTTGAACCACGTCTGAAACTCTTGTACCATGCTTTGCCTGTCGTGATGAAATGATGTCCCCTAAACTATGTGGCAAAAATAAATCCCCTTCCTCATGAATTGTTTCTGTCAGATATTTGGGGCTAGAGAGATTGCTCAAGTTAAGAGCATGTGCGGTTCTTGCAGAGGAACCTGGGTCAGTTTCTACCGTTGGGCAGTTCCTAACTTCCTGTAACTCCAACTCCAGTGGGCCCAATACCCTCTTCAGACCTCCATAGGTACCTGCACACAGACTCTGCACATGAACTCAGGAAGACAAGCATAAATACACCTAAATAAGACAAATAAACCTTTTTCAAAAAAGTAATACAGAATCTATGACTGACGTTTCGCTTATCTTTTCATTGATTACCAGATTCTATATTTTTTTATTTTTATTCTTTATTAATTTTGCTTTTTGACAATTCCATGCACGTATATAATATATTCTGCTTACTCTCTCCCCATCCTCTCTTACCTCCCTTCCCTGACGCCTCCCCTCTTACCCTACCGTTTCCCTCTTCCAAACTCATGACTTTTGATTTTGTTCTGTGACCTATTTAGCTTAACTAGATCATCTACATGACATTGGATGAGAACTGTTCATTGGGACAGCGCCTGGTGGGACCATGGGTAGACCCTGCATATTTTCAAACAGGTTGTTCTCTGTGATCTTCTTGGCAAACACAAGACCCTTCCTCACTGTTTGAGATTCAGTGAGGTCGAGGGCTTCAGAAGTGAAGGTTCTTGCCCAAGATCACAGAGACTGGGAGGAACTATGAGTGAGCACTGGAGCCTCGCCTCTCTCCATGGTCTAGGCTTTCCCTGCTGTATTCATATTCCAAACCTCCGGCTATTTGGGGGTTCGATTTTATCATAATGAAACAAAAGGAAAAATAGGGATTTTCCCCAATGGACAAAGCAGATAAACTGACAAATGGCTTAGGATCGTATTCTCCTGTGATGGATATTGTTTACGTATTTGACTGAGTATTTACCCAATGGCCTTGCTTCGCCTGGTTTGGCCTTGTTCAATGGTTTGATTTTATGATGGAAAAATATGAAAATCATTTTCTTCCAGGTAATTTTTTTATCTAGATCATTACATAGACTGAACATCTTTTAAATATATGAATATTGCTGGGAAAGACAATGGAGTCCTGTTGTTCCATTCTTATAAGAGATGGCTTGGTTGCAGAAGCCTTTAAGGGTCTCAGACATGCTGTTTGCTCTCATGGCCACAAGGTGGAGACATACCATGTTAAATGGCTCACGTACTGCCTCCTGTGGTAGCCTCAAGTCTTTATCAGCCTTTTTAGCATGTCTTAATCTCCTTCATATGTGCCATTGAGCATATTTCCTGTTACTGGTAAGTATTTAGGGCTATTTAATGAAACAGAACCAACAGAAGATAGAGATAGGTGGATGCATAGATGGACAGATAGGTAGACAGACAGATATGCCAATAGGTACTTAGATGGAATATAGATGCACAGACATATGCAGAGATGTGAGATGTGTTAACAGTGAGGTTTATTAAAGGGACTGGTTCTGTGGTGATGTGGTAGAGAATTGCCACGATAGGCTTGATTGTCTGTGAGCTAGAGAACCATAAAATCCAACAGCAGAGCCCAGTCAGTGCAGGCTGCAAAGCCTCAGATCCGGGGAATTTGCTGCTGCTGCTGCTGCTGCTCCTGCTGCTGCTGACGACGATGATGATGACGACGACAATGACAAGCCAAGGCAGATTTTCCCCATTCTATCCACTAATTTAAATACATGGATGTATGTCCCCTACCATGCTGTCTTAGTTGGTGTTTCATTGCTGTGCACAGACATCATGACTGACAATTCTTATAAAGGAAAACATTTAATTGGGGCTGGCTTACAGATTTCATTCATTATCATCACGCTGGGAGCATGGCAGCATTCAGGCAGACATGGGGCTGGAGGAGCTGAGAGTTCTATATCTTGACCTATAGGCAGCCAGGAAGAGACCGATTATCATACTGGGCATAGCTTGAACATATCTGAGACCTTGAAGCCCACCTCCACAGTGACACACTTCCTCCAACAAGGCCACACCTCCCAATAGTGCAATTACCTAGGGGCCAAGCATTGAAACTCATGAGTCTTACGGTGCCATAGCAACCACCACAAATACATAATGCCTTGCCCTCTTTCTGGCTGGCCTTATTCTGGTCACCTGTCGTGCAAAAATTGCCATCACATTATAAAACTCACGTAAATACACATCTAAAAAAATAGGTCCAAAGGTATATTATTGCCTTTAATACAGAATGAAAAAAAAATAAAGAATTTAGGAAGCTGGGCCTGGTTATTCCAGCCTGTATGTAATCCAAGCTGCTTAGAAGTCTGAGTCAGAAGGATCACAAGTTCAAAGCCTACCTGGGCTACAGAATGTTTTTGGGATTGGTTTGTATAACCTCTACATATAATATATATATATGAAAAAGGGAAGTAGGAAGGTGTCCTGATGGTGGAATACTTGCCAAGTGCATGTATGAAGACCTAGGTTTCAACCTGACCCAACCAACAAGAAACAATAAAACATGAGTAAGAACTATGAGAGAAAAATAATATAATACTTCCAATGTTCCTGGCAAGCAGCAGACTTCCTAAGAGCAGGAAAGGAGACATGAGTGGATGGGACATAAGTGCCCTGTGATAGTCAAAGTTATACTGGACAAGAAGAGATCTGGTGCTTTTGTGGCTGCAAAATACACTTCACCTCTCTTGTTCTCTTTATTTTTTTTAATGCATGTAGGTATATGTGGTATACATGAACATTCAAGTTTAAGGGTTTACGTGTGTGTGTGCATGTGTATGTGTGTGTGTGTGTGTGTGTGTGTGTGCGCGCGCGTGCATGTCCATGTGTGTGCATGTGGAAGCCACATATTAATGCTGGGTGCCCTCTTCAATTCCCCCTCACCCTATTTACTGAGATGAGGTATCTCACAGAATCTAGGCCTCCCAGGTTTGGCTAGTCCAGCTAGACAGCTCGCCCAGAAGACCATAGCTCAGCCTGTGAGAACTGGGTTGTAGGTGGCCTGCTATGGTCACCAGACTTTGGGTGGGTGAATTCAGTACGCGTACTATAAGTGTGTGTGTAGGTGCCCAAGGACTTCAGAGACTCAGATTCCCTGGAGCTGGAGTCACGGGTGGCTGTGAACCAACTAATGTAGGTGCTGGGAACCTGGAAGCCAGTTCTTCATGGAGAGCAGCTAATGCTCTTTACCTCCAGTGCCCGCGCCTACTCTCTTGCTGAGGTGGAGTGAGTCCAAGACTCTTGCATGCACTTGCAATGTACATTGTGAACGTGACACCACAGAAGTCAATGAGACTCGTGACTTTAACTGATGATCAAGTTGATTAAGGGGCTTTAAAAGCTCATGGGGGAATTAATAGACCTCCCAAAGGAGGTTAATAATGCAAGGGAACCATGTTTTAATATTTCCCATTTCGGTTGGTGACCTCTGTATCTAATAAACATGATTTTCAGTTATTGCTTTCATATATACATGTTCAATTGTAAACAAAAGAGCTTAATAGGACTTGAATTCGGTAAGTGTCTTGAGGCATTATTTAAAGCGTTTTCCTTCTTCTGACAGATTCACTGAGATTTATGGTTTCAGTTTCTAAAGACTCTCCCAGGGAAGACAAATAAGTCAGCACACACGGGCTCCATTTTATTAGGATAATTTAAAAGGACAGCCCAGGCGAAAACAAATGATCTTGGGGTCTGAGCCACCAGATAAAAACCCCATGAAATTCATGGCTCCTGGAATGAGTCCCAAGGCGGGATTTTAGTCAGTGACTGGCAGTTTCTTAGCTCCGCCTTGATTTCCTTGACTGTCAAGAACCTAATGTGGAGGTGAGCTCAAGAGCGGGCACTCTTGGGAACCCGACATCTTCTTCTGCTGGGAAAACAATGGTCAGCGGGGAGGTAGACGTTTCCATCTCCCCGCCAAGCTTCAACCAACTTCCTTCTATTTCTTATTATTTTGTGATTCTATGTGGCTGAATAACTTAATTCTGGTAAAAAAAATATATTTAAATCAAACAAAAAGACAAAGAAGCTCAGGGCCTGGGCTCCCTTTTCCCTGGGCATTGATTTTGCTAAGCTTAGATGCCTGGAATCCCACCATAATCCTGGTCATTGTATGCGATGTTCCCGTATGATTTAACTATATACACGTACATTTCCATTATCTGTGTGTCTGTTGATGGACACTTTGGCTGGTTCAATTTCCTTGACACTGTGATTGAAGATGGATAACCAAGTATCTCTGTAGTAAGGTATGGCATCCTTTGGTTGGTATACTGGGTCATACTGTAGTTCTATTTTTATTTTTATTTTTTGAGAAATTCCAGAATGTTCTAATTATATAGACTTTATCACTCAAACAACTGTGGAGGATCTTCTCGACATGTGAAGGGCAGCACAGTCAGCTTTGCTTTTGCACTAGAGGGAGGTCGGACCATAGCTAATTAGCGTCTGTCACCCAGAGCAGGACAGATGGAAGTCACGTTGCCCCGTGAGCAGCTTGGCATCTGGCCCCGTCTGCAGTGGGCGGCTGCATTTCAGGTGTTGCAGACCTGTTAACAGGCACTGGAACATAGTAATGCGGGGCTGAGCGGTGTGAGCGTCCCTTCAGGAAGGACACTGCCCTTCAGGAAGTCATAGGGACACTGTCAATGAACCTGACAGAGGTAGCCTAGGAAACAAAACACTTCTGATTCTAGGACTCTGACCAGAAAGTCCTTAGCCATGTTTTCTTGTAAACATTATCTCCTGAATATCATAATATCATTAGTTTTGAAAACATCTACTATAGCATTCAAATGACCTTGAAAGTTCAGTGCTGCAACTTCCTGGATGGTCAGAACGTTTTAAATTCTAGCTCCTTGTTTTGGATACAAGCCCTGGGAATGTAGCAGTGTTTTGACTTGTGTGTGGCCTTTAGTCTATCCTTTCCCTTTTGTTTTCTTCCCTTAAAGACATGTTTCCAAAGCCCTCTCTCTAAGATTACTTCATTACCGTTTTATTTTTATTGAGGTGTTGTTCTGTCTTGTATGTTTGGGACAAGGTCTCACTGCGCATCACAGACTGGCTGAGAATGCGCTATGAAGGTTAAGAGTCTGGACTCGAACTTACAGAGATTTGCCTCTCTCTGCTGTCGGAGTGCTGGCATTAAAGGTGTGCACTACCATGCCTGGCTAAAATTTTTATTTTTAATTGTGTGTGTGGCACGTGTGTGTGTGTGTGTGTGTGTGTGTGTGTGTGTGTGTGTGTGTGTGTGTGTGTGTGTGTGTGTGTGTGTGTGCGTGCCCTCAGGCCAGACTTCAACCCTAGAGCTCAAGTTATAAGTACATAGGTGGTTGGGAGACTCCTGAAGTTGCTGCTGGGATTGAGTTTGGGTCTTTTGCAAGGGCAACACATGGTCTTAACTGATGACTGCCCCTCTGTCTATCTCTCTCCAGCTCCTTTATTTTTATCTATTACTATTAAGTTATTTATCCATCCGTTAAAACACAACCCTGGGATTCTGACTTGGATGCTCTACTCAGAGTCCTGATCATTTGGATGCCTCACAGTCTCCCTGGGGTTCCTAACGCTGGTGTTCCTGGTCCAAGGAGATGACCACATTTATATATATATCTGTACCTATACCTATACTTATATCTAATCATCTCTATCTATATCATCTATATTTCGACCTCTATCTCTCTATCTCTCTATCTTACTGTCCTTGTTAGCTTTACATGTTGACTTGTTGAGGCCTGGAGCTTCTGAGAGGAAACCCTCCATTGAGGAATTGTCTACCTCACACTGGCCTATGAGTATGTCTGGGGATGGGTTGCTTTGATTATTAACCAATGTAGGATCCTGCCCTGTTAAATACCTTACCCCAAGTGCAATTTCCCTGAGACAAGCCAGAATATTGGTGCATACAGGCAAGCACACATGTGATATGTAATTATCACCCTTTGCCTGGATTCCTTTCCTGTAGTCTATCTGTAGTTTTAAACCTACATCCTTCCATCCTCTGAGGCATATGTGCCTGAAAGTGCTTGGAGCTCACAGCAAGGGGAGCTCTGTCATCTTGTCAACAGAGGCTTGTACTTTCCTGCCTCTGCCCGAGTCTTCCTGGGACTCTCTGGCAAGCCGCATCAGCACCTTATTTGAACCAGTTGAAAGCGTCACTCTGTGTCCGCTGAGGTCTTGTGATGAGCAGTTGCCACTTAGGCAGGACCTGTGCTTTTAAACAGTAACAGCGTAGAAGTTAAGGGGATGACGGGTCAATGAGTACATGCTTTCTGCATCCGTGTGAAGACCTGAGTTAAGTTTCCAAACCACCACGTAACGAACATGGTGGTGCCTACACCTGAAAGACAATAACTGAAATGGTTGATGCTGTGATTTCTGTGATACTTTATGTACCATCCACGGAAGTGGCCTCCGTAAGTGGGACATGCTTCACTCAAAACATTCACAGTCAATTTATGTTGAGGCAAAGAAAGAGCTGAAAGCAGGGTTTTTAGTTCTGCTTTCCCTCTGACTCATTTGTAAGCATTAAAAATAATAACAAATGAAAGAAGACATCCTGACAGAAATATTTGTTTCTAAACGCAGCCAGTTTCCCATCACAATCCGTAATGTTATGGAGTCAGGGTGAAACAGGGCTGTATCACTTTAAGAAACAACGCTGCGACCAAAGCGACAAGAACAGACCAAGAAATAGCTGCCAAAAATGGACTGCTATTTTTTTGCATAACTTTATGGAAATCAAGAGGAGTGGATTTGTTTGGGAATATTAGGTACTGTGATTCTTTTCAGACTTGAGTCTGCTTGGAGACCCTCTCGTCCAAGTCCCCCCAAGGCTGTTATAAAACGATAGCATGAGCCTTCACGGGGAGTGATCTACCGACGTGCTGTCTCTGGGTGCGATGTGGCTTGCGTTTACTTATTGTTTATTCTTGGCAGTGCACTTGTGAGAACGTAATTGCTTTTTCTGCAGAAGATAAAAGCACTCACGATTCTGGAAAATGCATTTATCCTCACTGCTCTTGTGGAGAAGTAAACACCCTTTCTGTCTTCCCCGGCTTGCTCACTCTTGCTGACCTTCCAAGAGGGACAATATGTTGCACTGGGCTGATCAGTCTATCTAGTTCCATGATCTTCTGGTTTCCTGAACTCTGACCTCTACTTCGCTTCCTGGTTAGCCTTTTTTCTACATCAGCATCCTTCTACACTTAACAGTTTAGCTATGTGAGTTTAAAAAAGAATTAACTGATGTACGAAAAATGAATATGTTTGGCTCATACCTTGGGAATATTCTTCCAAGCTATATTAAAGGTAAAAATACTTTGTGATTTCCATTAAGTTTCCAGAATAATTTTATCCAACCCACACCTAAAGACTTAATATACTGCTAACAAGCTACTCTAGAAGCATCTTGAGACTACATGTTGCACAAATAGAATTTTAATAACAGCTGTCAGATTTGAGAGATATCTTTTTCAGTAAAGCATGAGGAGATGAATTCAAACCCCAGTACCCAAATAAAAAAACCATGATGGTAAGCACTTGTAATTCTAGTATTGGGCTTCTGCCTACTGAAAGACCAAGTCCAAAATTCAAATTAGATGTCTCCAAAGTAGTGATAACCAATGTACTCTGGCCTTCTCTATATGCAGATGCACACCCACACAAATGTGTGTGTTGTTCACACACAAGAATTGGTGCCCACGTATGTGTAAACACACACACACACAGACCCACAGACACACACACACACAGACACAGGGATGCACACAGTCACATAGACATGCACACAGACACACAGACAGACAGACAAACACACCAGCATGAACAAAATATACCCTGGTACTTACTTTATAATAACAAGTCAACTTTATTTTGCACCTTGGGTGTAACTTTTGGGTATTATGAAATGATAAAGATTAATGCATCAAGCTAGTAGAACTTATATCAAAAGAATAATAATGGCTTCTCTCTTAGACACAGCCCTGTCCCATCTCCCTACCATACAAATAAGGAGTGATCCGGTCCTCATGTCCTGGTCCAGAACTTTAGCATCTGGTGTAGCACCATACAATTATTCTGGGTGATATTTGGGGAAGGTAAAACTTTCATGTAGACTCATTTGGGAGAAGGTAAGATAACGATGAAAAATATTCTGCACAGTTTGCCCTTTGTTAACATGCTCTACTGACCCAAATCTAGCCATGAGACCCTTTAGCAAAGAACCCTAGGCACAAGAGTAGACCTCATGTGACAATTCTGAGTTACAAAGTTTTTAAAGATCACAGGTTCTAGAGTAACCAACTGTATGCATATGCATACTTAACTCCCGAGTGTGTGCATTTGGTACTCTAGGGCCACAGACTTAGCTGAGGATGGGAACTGCGCATGAACTCAACATCCTGATCAGCAATGCTCAACATTGAATCCGGGATGCAGGCGACCTAAAGGTGATTTGAAGGAGATTTCAGGTTAGATGCAAGTCTTGGGTTAGCCTGTGAGAGAGCTTTGAGAGCTCATTTCCAACGTGTACCTCTAGCTTCAGTGTTCTGTGCATCTGCACTCTCGAAGTTTCCTTTCTCTGTGTGTCCTGGGACCAATCCCCTCAAGAATGCTGGGAGGTTTACACATCTTCAAAGTCATGCGAAAGGGAGATGCTGTGGGCCTTGACAAAACTCTGGTGTCAGAGATGGACAGAGACGGACAGTGACAGAGATGATCCTTAAAATGAGGCAGAAAGAGGACACCCTATAGTTTCCTCCCGGACAGAGTTGGTATAATGGAACCAGAGCAATTCCAAGTCTCTAAAGTCCTGAAACAAGTCTAAGAACACACTTGTGCTCCAAGGAAAAGGTTCTGTGAACAGAAAGAAGCAGGGGCTTTTCCGGAATGTTCAGTGTGCTAATATACTCAACACTGGGGAAGATGGATGAACTTTGGATCTCCTTGGTTATACTGTGCTGTTGGCTGTCAGGATTAGTGTGAATGATAAACATGAGAAACATGTTCATGTACAGACTCCCCCATGCCTCCTTTGTGACACATGGGTCTATTATGGGACTCAGCAAAGATTCAGGATAATCATATGAGCCTCTGGTCTGGGTGGCTAGTGTATTTGAAGTAGTACTTTCCTGTCAGAGGCAACTTGGAAACAAGACAGAGAGAAGTCATTCTTTCCTTAAAATTTTGAAGGTGGCAAGTGACTGGTATTACTTTTGTACCTGTTGCTGTGGGTCAACAAATGCTGAAAACCCAGGTTTGGTCTTTTGAACCTACAGTGAGGCCTGGAATAGTCTGGAATTTCTGAGACAGATGCTGATGCTGGGGGGAGAGGCTAGAAAACAAAAAGTGACCAGTCAAAACTCTATAACTGGGGAACTTACAAGAGAGTCTGGCTTCTAGACAGGACTGCTCTTCATTTCACCTTCAAGACTGACCAATGGTGTCTCCAGTGTGTTAGACTTCTGCTTCAATAAAAAGGTAGCTAAGGGGATGAGACTGACAGAGGAGAGAAGGGGCTGGATAGAGCCCTCCTGGAAACCTGGTCTGCTACCTGTGCCCTGAACTACTTGCTGCCGGACCCTACTTGCTCTTGGGGATTGGAGGTTAGGTGGCGTGGCATCGACGCCACAGACTCTGAGAGCATGTGTCTTTCTTAAAGACACAGCAAGCTCATCTGAACATTGCTGCAAGCTCCTTTAAACCCCTCCCCCACCTATGCCCCATTGGTTCTAAGAAAGCATCTCCTCTAAACAGCAGTTCCTGATTGGCTGGTGTTGTCTTCATCAATGATCCTTGGTCTCTCAGGCAGTCCTTAATTAGGTCCTCCTGCTTAGGAAATGCTTGTTTGGCTGCTCGGCCCCCAACATTTACATAGTGTTGGCCTCCACCATTCCTGCTACACTGGTTCAGTGGGTTCGAGTGGTAGATAGGTAGATGCAATGCTTATAGGCAATAGGTGAAAGTTGGGCAACTTGCCCAGTAGAATCCATCTCCTCTGAATGGTCAGGAATGGAAATTTTAGGCAGAGGATAGCCACACAGGAAACTAAAGGGTAGAGGTGTCATGGGAGGCTGTGGTGGCAGAAGTTTCAGGACCAGGATGTTACCTTCTGATTATCCATGGTCTCCGGCTGGGAGATACTCAGTGAGCTACAGAATCAGAGTGCAGAGATACGCAGGACGTCCCTGCACGTGAAATCCACATTAAAGATACCCCGTGTTCATGACCAGACCATGAGCCACCGAAGAGGTGTGTCCACCCAGAACTGGGACAGTGATCTCATTTGGCAGAAGGATCTTTTCATACAGGAGATCGAGGTAAAGATGCTTAGATGAAACCACTCTGGACCAGGGAGAGTTCTGAACCTAGTGACTAATATATAGCCTGAATGTTAGTCTCCAGCAAACTTGGTTATGATAGATTCATGTTTTCCTCTTATATTTGTTGCAAATGTAGTCAATATTCATTGCAGACATATAAACATTTAGTAGCTAAAAACTCTATTTTTACTGTGGTCTTGCAGAGAAATACCCATTAACATTTAGATATCTGTTTGTTCTCTATGCAAATGATATTGTTTTATACTTCATTAAAGCATTTTTCCACTTAGTAAAGCAATGGGGACGTTTCCCCAATTGTGAAGTATTCTCTTACAAACACATTTGATTGGCTTTAAGTCTGTGTTTATGTTAAAGTGTAGCAAACAAGCCACTTATTTGAATATGCAGGTTGCTCAGTTTCTCACACTCCATAAATTATGCTGAAGTCTGGAAAGTACAAACCTTCTTTGGTAATGCAAATAATGAGTCCATTTGCCTGAGCGATATGATCTTTTCCTTAAGTTAGAACTCATGTATCAGAAATAATGCAAAATTTTAAAAGACAGTTTTACATGTAAATATTAAAAATAAAGCAGGCTAAAGTAAGTGAAGATGGCGATTCTCACTTTTTACTGGGTGAGGAGATAGAGCTCTGGTGACCACCCAAGGGGATTTGTGCAGTAATCGTTCAAGGCAAACATAGCTGACTTTAAGTTGTATATCCCATTCTGTGATTTGTCCTGGGGAGAACAGACTAAATATCTAATCACCCCAGAGAAGACTCTGACAGACCAAATACATAACTACTCCCAAGTGTAGCTTAGAGAATCAGTGGGTTTATTAGGTTTAATTATAAAGGAGCATGGGGGAAGTGCAACTTACAGACACCTGGCAATTCAAATGCAGCTCATTCACAGGTCCACCAACTCCAGCAGGGGCAATAACTCAAGAAAGCTGCATCTTTGGAGCTCACAGACCTATTTGCAGACAGCTCCACTGACAGTTTTCTTCCCAACCATTGTTTGCTGCTTATTTTAATCTTGTGAACCTTGCAACTTTCTGAGCTTCATAGGCTTCAGGGGCTTCCTTAGCCTCATATGTTTCCTCACCTTCAGAAGTATTAGAAGCCTATTTCCTATAAGAGGGGGGTGTTTTAATTTGAAGGAAAGAGCTACAAAACAACCTCACAGGTATAAAAACAAAACAACACAGAACAGAAAGATGATGTAATTAGCCAATCTCCATGGTTTCATGCTATGTCTACAAACATGTCTGATTATTGTTGATTTTATTTGTGGTATTGGTAAAGACATTTGAAACAACCCAATATACTAGAATACATAGAAATTAGCCTCAATGTTTTTTATTTCAAATGCCTAATTAATAGTAGATATGCTGTTTTATTTCAAATTGAGAGGAATAATTTTATTACTTTTATTAACTGGGTTTGAATATTCGAAAGATCACCCCTAGTCACAGTTGGCCACATGATAGGACACTTTCTTCCTCTAGTTCCTGATTTCTTTGTTGATTCTTCTCTCACTGGCCTTAAGGTACAGTGTTCAGAGCTCTCAGTACTGGGCCTTTCCTTTCTCTCCTCTCTGTCCTCACCCCATCTCATAGCTTCAAGAACTGCAGATGCCTTGTTAGCTCTCTAGTGCCCATCTCTTGCCTACGCATCTTCTCTGAACTTACTCTTAGAGCTTCAGCTGCTCCTTGGCATGCCTTCTAGATGCCAAAGTGTCTTTGCCCGTCTTAGCTTACACAGACACCAAGTCCAGAGGAACTGTGCCCATGTTCTGGAGTTAAGACCTTTGTAGACAGATGTGATTTCAGTACCTCCTTGTCCAGATTTATTGCCGCAAAGAATAGAGTGTTTTAATTCCAGTTTTCCTAACACCTGTCCAGGACTTAAACTTATCACTGCTAATAACATCACAACAGCACTCCATTACCAAACAAAACAAGCATTATCTACTGTTAGGATAATGAGTTCCTTTGAATAGACTGTGGCCACATTGATGTCAGGCGAAAGATGATCTGTGGAAAAATGGCTGGCAGCTCAATTGGCCATCTTTCATGCCTCAAACTTAAGCTTTTAGAGGCATATATACTTCAGGACAGAAGTGACCCTGGTGCAAAGTGGGTATCTCCTGAATATACACAAGATGGACACGCCACCTCCATACATACATGGGTACATACTTATGCACACACAGACATGCTCATGAATGTACCCATACATCTACAGATACATTCCAGAGAGAGTACAGTAAACACTGAGCTGGAATGGAGTCAGGCTGTCGGACATAGAACACGCCTCTCTCTGACTCAGGAACTCTTCTATGTACTATAGCAGGGCTTGACAGCCTACCTTTGTCTGCCCAGGCTGGACTGAAATATCACGGTCCCCCAGCCACTCATTTACCTACTGTGGTGTTCAGCTCCTCTCCTGGATCTTCACTGCTTTCCTGGGCATCCTGACATAAGACAGTGACTATCCCTATTTTCTCTGTCAAGAGACACAGAACCAGCTTCCTTATTTAAACCTCCCAAAGTGACCCTCACTGCTCGTGAGCCCTGCTGGCCCTCCTCTCTCCAGCACTCAGCCATGGCAGTCCCCAACAGTCTACAACCCTGCAGAAGTGAGGGTGGTATGGCTCTGCTGGACTTGAAAAAAGCAGAGGACATATGTAGTCGCATGTCTTGTTTTCCAACTGATTTTCAATGACAGAAAGTCAACAATGAACAGAAATACATTCTGTAAAATGGAAGCTTAGGAAGGTCTCAAGCTTTGACCCTAAGATCCTCCATCTGTAGGTGGTTCAATGGGAGCAAAAACGGGATTGTTTTGCTTTTTGTGAAGTCTCGGCCCTGGGGTTGTCATCTGTAGTGTTAAGACAGCACAGAGCTAATCCTGAGGGAACAATATTTTGCCTACACTGTATATGTCACTCCCTATGTTTATGACCTGTTAACTGTGCTGGACAAATTGTCAGGTGGCACTGGAACAATTTCCTAACACTGCAGGCGACAGTCACATGCGACTGACCCCTTCTTCCACCCTCGCCCTCTTTATCGCTCTTCCAGGTCAATCAGAATCTCTTCTTATGATGCAACAGAGCAGTTTAGCCAGTCTGTCTGTACCTCTGTTCCAGCATCATTTGCATGGTGGTTAGAGACTCAGTGGCAGTCATCCTCTCCCGCTGAAGGGCCATGCTGTCAGAACGCAGCAGGCTAACTGCAGGCTTGATTCTTGTAGTGAGGTCTCAGAAAAGTACAGCGATGAGTCCCAGACAGCTACAAGAAAGCTAATAGGCCAGGACCATTTATTAGGTCTGGATTCACATAGACTAAACAGCTCTTGAACAGCTCTGTAGGTCCAACAAATGCTTGGTGTGGTATGAGAGTACTAAGTACCTAGGGTACTGGGAGTAGAGATGAAGGACAGGTATGTGCTCCATCCCTGAGGGTGTTGATAGACTAGTTCACAGGATACAGAGGTGGTGTCCAAGCTGATAACAAGATTGTGGTCAGTATGGTGGTTGGTAAAGAGGTGGAGACTATGAGGTCATCGAGGCATGGGCCGAGCTTTAGGGAAGCCCCTGATGATCAGTATGAGGGAAAACATAAAAGAGCAGTTCAAGGACAGGTGGCCTCCAAACCATTATCATCTGTGTGATGGGACGGCAGGAGCAAGGTCACATAGCTGTGGCCTGCATCAGCTGTATGGAGCTGCTTCTGTCCCTGGAGTCCTGGGAGTCCCAACATGATCTTTACCTCTGACTCACTACAAAAGGGGCTTCCCCCTCCACTTTCTCTTGCTTTCCTGCTCTCTCTCTGTTCTCTCCCTTCTTCTTCCCCTCTCTCCCCATTCCCCTCCCCTCTCTTTCCCCTTGCTCATGGCTGGCCAGCCTCTACTCCTCTCTCTGTGTCCCTCTCTGTCTCTACTGCCCTCTCAACTCCCATCCCCATTCCCTGAATAAACTCAGGGGGAAGGGATGCCTCAGCATGGGTCCTCAGAGGCAGCCCCTTCCCCCACACCTGACTGCACGTTCACCAAACATATTCCTTCTCCTCATCTTTTTATAAGACACAACACCTGTGGCCTTTGAGACCTTTAACTGCCATTGGGTGATTAAGATAGTGTCTCTCTGAACTCAGTTTTCTGTCTCCTCTTTCCTTCTGAGTCACTCAAACATGATCACATGATTATTTACCCTTCCCTCCTCCTTTATTTTCCAGGCAAAGCTACTAGTTATTTTATTGTTAAATCATATCCATAAATGGTGGCACATATCAAGGTCTGTGTTTCCTATACCCCTTTTATCATTCATTTCTACCTCTCAGAAACCTTTCTGTGTCATTTCCTGCTTGTCCCCCAGTGATAAACACTTACACACACACACACACACACACACACACACACACACATCCTACCTACATACACCTCATTTTGCCTTATATAAGTTTTCTGTTTGGGAGAGACTTCATATATATATATATATATATATATATATATATGAAATATATGTATATATATATGTACACACATGTATATATCATATGTATATATGTCATATAAATAAATTTTTATGCGTATATGCATATATGATATAAATATAATTTCATACACCCGTTGGCTTGGATTGATGAGCAAATTACTCTTATAAACTGAAGGCTACCCTCTAAAAGCCACATGAAGACACTTTATGCTGGAATACATGTAGTCAAAGGCTTAGTTTTCACAGGTAATGCCTTTCCAGGAAGCAATTGTAATTTCAAAGGTCTCCCTCCATTATATAGACATAATATTTGGGAACTGAGAGATAGCCCAGTGGTTAAGATATTTGCGATTTTTGCAGAAGACTGGAATTCGGTTCCCGGGACCCACTTTGGATAGCTCACAATCACTCTAACTCTAGCTCCAGGGGATCGGATGCCCTTACCTGGCCTCTGCCGGCACATGTACTCCTGTGTACATGCGTGTACATACGGAAAAAATAAAAATAAATTGTAAAAAGAACTTACTTTTCTTGAATATTCTAGACCAAGACTTCATAGATGGTTGGTCAAACTTCTATGTGGAGTTACATAATTAAATGGGGGAAATCGTTTAAAAAACTTTCAGTGAAAAAAGTTTTCTAGATGTGCGATAGTAAAACGTACTCAAGAATCAAGAACATAATGAACCGAAAGGTGTTTCCGGCTGCGCCCACCTGTGCTGCTTCTCATGGCTTCGCCATGGCCTTGGCTCTGAACACGGTCTTGTGTACAGTGCACTGGGCACGCTGCCACACCACAGCAAGGAATGTCTCTTGGTTTGTTTATTTTCTCTCTATGTGCAGTTTTCTGCACTCAAAGAAGCACCCTGACTTCATCACAGGAAGCAAAGGGCTTTAGTTTGTTTTTTCAATTGTCGTTCCTCAGCACCGCACAAACAAGGGTACCCATCTTAGAATGCAAGTGCCCCTTCATCTTTAGTACATTGTAAAATCGTGTATAGTAGAATGGATTCCTAAAGCTCAGAAAAAAGATCCAACGTGTTTGTGTACATGGTTTGTGCTGAGTCATACATATAGGTCAAGCCCGTGGTGTGGGTTCCAGGGATCAAACTGAGGTCATCAGGTTTCCAAGGCAAGCACTTTCACCCAACCGAGCCATCCTGCTCTCCCCTAATGAAGAATATTGATTGTCTATTAGTGTGAATTGTATGAATTGGAATAAATATTACTTCATGATTTGTTGTGGGTACACACTTGGTTTATAGACCCAAGATACTCATTTTTATACCTTATCCAATTGGGGTCCCTTAAATTTTTCACTTGTGAAAAGGGGTTCCAAATGGGAAAAGTTTAGGAACCTTCGGGAATAACTTTAGCTTACAGAGCCCACCTGCCAGGGAGTGCACTTTCCTCAGCCTTACCTGGACTTGACTGGTTTCTTCTGGGCCATTCCACTGGAACTGAGCAGAACAGGTCACATTGCCTTCGGCCACCTTGGAAACTGTGGTTTCTCCATTTTTGAGGAGGAACACCCTGTGCCAGCCTGAGTCCCTGAGGGGTCTGGGGCTTAGCTTAGTGCGCTTCATGTTACTCAAAACTACGGAATGACTGGAAGCCGAAAGCCTTTGACTGGGGCTCATTTCGGAGCCTGGAGGGAGATGAGGTGTTGTGCTGTGGCTCAGGGTGGGTCCGTGCAATAGGAAAGCTAAGGTAGAGGACAACGCCACTTGGTTTTTCTTATAGGTGCAGCATTTATTGTCATCGCACTGACTTTCTTCTACTATATCGAATTGATCAGCAAAAATCATTTGTCCCATTCAGTGATGATATTATTTCAGTCTGTGAAACATATAAAACGTTACCTCACTTCCACGTTTTTCTTTGGAAACGTAAGTTATCACTTTAGAACTGTACGACAGTTCTGCTAAGCAAAAGAGGGTGTGATGCACAATGTCCGTGCATCTGGTCTAAAATCACGTCACGACAGACCGTACTCAGGTAACCAGGACTCAAGCGCCTTTCCTTTCAGACTAGCATTTATGCACGGTTCTTCCTGATGCTCTTCCAGCTGCTGTGGCTTACATAGTCCTATGCAGATCCTGTTAGACAGGCTTACACGGACCACCAGCACAGTTCCTTATTCGGTAAATCTTGGATGGAACTGGAGAATGTGCATTTCTTTCTCTCTCTGTATATGTGTGGTTATATCTATATATGTGTTTTCGCATGTATGTTCTTAAGTGTGTGTGTGTGTGTGTGTGTGTGTGCAAACATGCATGTATGGTATAGACTCTAGAGGTCTTCCTCTAAATCATCTTCTTTAATCACTTTCTACTTTATTTTTTAGACAAAATCCCTCACTCTGGAACTCAACAGTTCACTTAGGCTAGCGGGACAATGAGCCCAGGAATTCATTGTCTTACATGGCCTTTTACATGTCAACAAGGGAATGCATATCGGGTCCTGGTGCTTGTGCAGCAGGCGTTTAAACCATGGGGCCATCCCTTTAGATTCTATTGTATTTGTATTGTACGATGATGTCAGGGGAGCTTGAAGCTGCTGGTCTAAGGACCACATCATACAAACTGTTGCTCTATCCGGTGACATTGTAACACCTCAGACGATTCCCCAGGCAGTGAACACACAATCCGACAAACCACTCTGAAAACAGAATGTCTGATTTCTTTTTAATTTTTTTTACCAGCATAGTGAGAACTCACTTGACAGCAAAGCCTGCTCTAAACAATGGTGAGACGTTGTATAATTTTCATCTTTAATCACTTATAATCTTTCTTTAGCCTTTGAGGCACCTCCGCAAAGGGGGCAGCAGAGATATTCATGGATCGAATTGCAGGCTTGTCTGTAATTCAAGCAGGATGCGCAGAGAGTCTGTTTCCCACAGATGCTTCATACCTTCGTTGAGAGACCGAGAAATCCTAAATCTGAAACACATCTGATGCCAAGGGTTTCAGACAAGGGACTCAACTTGAAATACATTCACGGAAGGGACATCTTTCTTTGCTTCTGATGATGCCAAACTAAAAATAAACAAACAAATAGTGATCTTTAAATAGAACCCGGTGCACACACATTTGAATTTGATATATACCTCTGGGGATGTTTTATGGGCAGACTTCCAAGAGTTTCTGTCCTGCCGCAGAAAAACTGCTGCAGGCTGGGGTGGGAGAGGTGCCAAGTGCTTTTCCCAGTGATCCCAGCAGAGCCCAAGGACACGGTGGATGGGAAATGGTTATTTCCTAAAGCTTTTTGTGACATCTTGAGGGATGAGGTCAATGGCCACATTCCCACGCCCAGCCATGCCTTCCAAAAGCACCGACTCTCTATCTGGGAGTGAGAGGTTCTGTTAAACCTGCAGATACCTGCAGATGGGAGTAAGGAGGGAGGCAGAGGCAATCTCACTCTTCTTCCAGAACAAGTGAGGCTTTAATCAGCAGCTCACTGTTGATGTCTCTCAGACAGCATTGTGTTTAAGTGAGAAAGCCGCTTAGGGCTGTTACATAATCAGGCAAAGCATGACTCCTGGGGAAAGTGCAGCGTGCCTTGGAATGGGGTTAAACGAAATGGTCTGGGCTAAAGTGAGATAGAAAAGGAAGAGTTCACACGGCATTCTAAGCTCTTTCTGATTGCATCTGAGGCCTATTTAACATTAAAGAATGCCATGGCTGATTATTGTTAACCTGACCGAAAATCTACAACTTGGGAAGTTATAAGCCTTGGGTTAGAGCCTACTTTGACCTTTTGCTAAAACAGTCATGTTGTCAAGTTGCCTCATAAAACATTTATGCTTATATGCAAGTTCTTTATAAGAAGAAGGAAGGAAGAACCTCATTTATGCCGTATATATGGAGAATTAATAGCACGAATCGGGAGTGCACCAGAGGCAATCTGCTCTGTTAGCTAACATCCGGGAGAAGATGGTTACCCACTTCAGTTGGATGGCGTCCTTTCGTGCGTTTGTGATGCACAAGAATACGCCACATCCCTTGCTTTTGCATACAGAGCTCCAATGCACAGCTGACTCACTCTGGATCCCACTGGGGATTGTGAGTCTGAGTCAGCTGTAGGAAGAAGAGCTATAGAAGTTTCCTGGCTGCCAGAATGGGACACTGACCCTCACACTGAGTATTTGTTTCTCTTGGCTGGTTGTGGAGGAGGGGTGAGCTCTGGGGCTGTCCTTAAAATGTTAACCCACTGGAGCTAGAGAGATAGCTCAGTGGTTAGGAGCCCTTACTGTTCTTGTAGTGGACCCAAGTTAGCACCCATGCTGTGTGACTTAAAAGTGCTTGTAACTCAAACACTTCGGCACTATGTTCTGGCCTCTGCAGGCACACGAACAGGTGCACACATGTAAATGTACACACACATACATGCACACACAAATGCGTACAGACCTAAAAAGCTCTTAATCTAGAGACTGGGTAACGTGGCTTTTCCTTTGAACACAGAGCAAGCATGAGGGGTTCCCCTGAGCTCTCAGCCAGGAGAACTCCGTCCCTGCTGCTGCTTTCTGGAAAGAATAGCAGACTCATCTCTTTCAGACGTTCCCTGTGCTGCTTACTTAATACCCACCTCTCCTCACCCAACACAGTCCACTTTTGCTGAACATTGATAAAGAAGAAACACTGGGAAATGTGCTCCCTGCCCCGTGTGTGCTCCAGGTCAGTGACTGCCTTAACATAGATCCCTGGAAGGTAGATTTCAGTGCTATCTCCCTATAGGAACACCAGCTCCCAAGTTCTGAGATACAGGATGTGAGAGTCACATTGTTTGATGCCATATAAACAATCGTGGAGGAGAGTGTCCAGTTTGTCATCACATGTCTCACAGGGAGTTCCACATAAGCAAGAGTATGAAGACAGAGAGAAGCAAAACTCTTGATTTGAAAGGCATGGCTTACTCCCTGCTTTCAGATAAGTACCCCCAACAATTACCCATTTCCTCTTGGGCTCTGCTTATCTGTAGACTCAGAGCCCAGTTTTAATGATGGCCCCGTCACTGGTTAAATGTCAATGTTAATATGGTCAGGTTTCTTGCTGCTGTATGTGTGGGCCCTCTCTCCCTTGTTTATACAAAGATAAACAAGTAGAGAAACATGCCCCCATCTTCTTGATTCCTTAGTTGCTTAGGAATAAGGAAAAATGCAGAAAGTTGATGGTGAAATGGTTTCCCTTACATGAAGACCAATTTTTTACATCCTGATTACAGCCCCTCCTTCCATTCCTTGCCTCACACAGCACCTCCCATAACTCTCCCATTCACCCCTGAGAAGGCAGAGGCCCTCCCCAGGTACCAACCCTGTCTGACACATCAAGTCACTGCAGAACTTGACATATCTTGAGGCCAGACAAGGACACACAGGCAGGCAACAGAATTGGAAACCCTGCATGAAGACCAAGCTGCACATCTGTTGCATATGTGGGGGTGGGGGAGGGGCTAGGTCCAGCCCATATATGCTGTTTGGTTGGATTCAGTTGAGGGATGAGGTCAGTGGCCACATTGCCACGCCCAGCCATGCCTAAAGGTCCAGGTTAGCTCTGTTGGTCTTCTTGTGGAGTCCCGATCCACTCTGGGTCCCTCAGTTCTTCCCCTAACTGTCCCACAAGAGTCCCTAAACTCTGTCTAGCATGTGGCTCTGGGTCTCTGCATCTATTTTGGTCAGTTGCTTAGTGGAGCCTCTCAGAGGAAAATTGTGCTAGGCTTCTATCTGCAAGCATAATGAGTATCATTAATAGTATGGGGGGTGCGACTGGAGAGATGGCTCAGGAGTTAAGAGCACTGACTGCTCTTCCAGAGGTGCAAATTCCAGCAACCACATGGTGGCTCACAGCCATCTGTAACGAGATCTGATGCCCTCTTCTGGTGTGTCTGAAGACAGCTACAGCATACTTACATATAATAAATAAATAAATCTTTAAAAAAAATAGTGTCAAGGATTGGTTCTTGCCCATGGGATGGGTCTCGAGTTGGGGCAGTCATTGGTTGGTCATTTGCTTAGTCTCTTTCCATATTTGTCCATGTGCTTCCTATAGGAAGGAGAAATTTTGGTTCAAAGGTTTTGTGGGTGGGTTGCTGTCCTTATCCCTTCACTGGGAGTCCTGCCTGGCTACACGAAGTGGCCACTTCAAGCTCCATATCCCCAACTGCTAGAAGTCTCAGATAAAGTCACCCTCATAGACTCCCTGGAGCCTCCCCCATCCTAGGTTTCTGGCACATCATAGAGATGGTGGGGACCAATTGTTATTCTGTGGAAATTCAATAGAAAATTCTCAGATCTTATATCCATTGACCTGTAGCTTAATTTTAATTTACCTGGCACCACCCATGTCAAACCACTTAAAGAAATTAATAGTAATTTCTTAGAAGCTCCAAGGAGACAGTTGTGAACAGACATGGCCCTGGGCTGTGTTCCTTTTTGCTGTCTCACGGATGTTCCGGGAGCCATCTTGGATCTAATGCTGTGTACCGAGGCAGATCAGGATTTTTCAAGGAGTCCTGTAAGCCTTGCTCTCCATCCTACTTTTTCCTTCCCAAGGTTGGTTTCCACATCTCCCATATGCCAGGGACTCAGGAAAGACCCCACAAGAGGGGCTTGATCAGAGTGTACAAATAAGAGTGTGTGTGTTGAAAACCAAGGGCAGAGGGGAAGTAGCCTGAAGTGAGAAAGGAGCCTTTAGAGGAAGGGAAGGGTTCAAATTTAAAGCCACCACTGAGAAGGATCTCTCTCATCTACAGATGAGACAGGTAGAAACTGAGGCTAGTGCGGCCACTCCATAGCTCTTGCCATGGACTTGAGGGGACCTGTGCACTGTGATTTATTTACCAGAGTCTCTGCAGGTAGGCTAAGCAGAGCTCCATCACTGACTCCTTTCTTGTTTCAAGACACGGTCGGTCCTGCAGCCCCGGTTTGCTCACTGCCTAAATGAAATGTCTTTGTGATTATGGCCAAACGCAACTTGAAAAGGAAAGGTTAGTGTAGTGTGTTTCTTTGTTTTTAATCTTACAATAGCTTCCCTCACAGCCTGCCTGCATTGCGTCCTCAGGCCATTGTGGGAGGCAGGGTAGGAACCCAGGCAGAAGCAGAGATGGTAACGGAAGCAGAGGCCCTGGAAGAACTCAGCTAACTGGCTCACTCTCCATGGCTTGCTCGGTATTGTGCTTACTTCTGTGTCCCAGGAAGACCTGTCTATGGGATGGCGCGGGCCACAGTGGGCTGGACACTTACTCATCAATCACGATCAAGAAAAGCCCCGACCAACTTGCCTGCAGGTCAATGTGACGCAAAAAAATTTCTCCATCGTGTTCCTCTCTTCCGGGATGATCCTAGCTTGTGCCAAGTTGCCAAAAAGACTAAACAAGATCAACTTTAGTTTTAAATTTGCCCCCATGCTCTGGAGTTTGCACTTCTGCCTCCCAGTGTTGCTGGAATCACAACTCTGCGTGCTGCCACACTGAACCCTCAAGCGGTGCTTTCTATGCCCTCCTTTGTGCTCAGGCACAGGACAGCGCCTCGCCCTTCCCAGAGTTCCAAGCGCGCTGTTTGATGTTTGTTGAGTTCTAATGCTTTGGGAAGAAGGTGAAGGAGGAAGTAAAAACAATATGAGAGGACCAGGTGCTGCTGTCCCCCCAGAAACAAAAGATTCACAGCTCTGCGGATTTCCATTTTAGCCAGCACAGCAGGAATGATTTTTAAACCATTTCTATCTGAAGGGAGTGGGGAATCATCTCAGTGACGACTCCAGCACCCCCCCCTGGCCCTGCCCCTCCTCCCCTGCCCTGCCCCCTCCCCGCCCCCAGCTGAGTACCGAACCCAGGGCCTTGTGCTTGCTAGGCAAGCGCTCTACCACTGAGCTAAATCCCCAACCCCTCAGTGACTTTTTTTTATCACACCAGATTTATCGCCACCTCTGGAACTGTTTCTTCTTTAGGTTTTACATCAGTGGTTCTCAACCTGTGGGTTGCAACCCCTTTGGGGGTGTCAAATGACCCTTTCACAGGGGTCGCATATCAGACATCGTCCTTATCAGATATTTACATTAAAATTCTTAACGGCAGCAAGATGACAGCTGTGATGTAGCAACGGAAACACTTTAATGGTTGGGGACGGGTGGGCGGGGGAAGTCACCATAACATGAGGAACCGTGTTAAGCATTAAGCACTGCTTTAGATGACCCTATGAGATAGCCTCTAACAGCCCATGCTTGGGAGTAGGAAATTTTTTGTAGTTTGTCCGAGCAAACTTTTACTATATGACTTTAACACGAAATATATAGAATCCTGCTACTTGGACATATGATACCATAAAGGTAGCACAGGGATGGAAATTTAAGCATAGTAAGAATTTTAAGAATTCATTGCCCTAAAGTACATGTGGGCCTCTTCTGGGTTTGTTTTGTTTTACTTTGTTTCCTTTGTCTTTGCTTTTGGAATGCAGAGCCACGCCTTTCTCATGTGTTTTCTATGGCTGCTGTCACTTTAAATGACCAATCTGAGAGAGCACGGAGATTGCTTAGTGAGTAGAGCGTTTGCCACGGGAGCATTCATACTTGAGTTTGAAATCTCTGAGCCCAGGCGAAGCGGGGTGTGGCGGTGCACCTCTGGAATCCTGGCGCTCCTATGGTAAGATCTAATGCACACGGAAGAAGTCCAGGAGCAGCCTTGAAAATCAGACTTCACAGACAGAGGAAGATGAGGCCTGACACCAGAGACTGCCTTCTGACTGTCACGAGTGCTTTGTGGCACGTGCATATGTGCGTGCGTGTGCGCTCGCCCACACACACACACACACACACACACACACACACTTATATACATTGTATACATCACAAAAATATAACAGCAGCTTTGAGGCGATGCCATAGAGACAACACATGTCACAAAGCTGCAAATAGGGACGAACTCCTCACAGAAAATTTGCCAAGTTTCCAAGACAGAAGGATAAACCGTTAAATTACAGTCTAGCTAGTGTATGCAATTTAGAGGTAAAGAAAAGTTACTTGGCGCTAGCCCGAGCTAAGGAAAACAATTTATTAAAAATACCAGTAAAGTTGCTTTTCTAAAACATTATTATTTCCCTCATACCTGTTCTTAAAGATACCACTCTTAATTGGCATCTTTGTGCATATTACTGGGAGCTAAATGTGTACAGAGAAGTGGGAGAGAGAAGTGTATTAGAAGGCACCAGTTTTATTCTCTTATCTGACATTGTGTGTTTCTTAAAGCGTTAGGGAAATTAAATCAGAAAGGGATGCTCATAGTTTTGAGGATGGCCTCCCGATTAGGTCATGTGACTGTCGATAAGGCGTGCAGCCATCCGATGAGGAGGATGAAAGAAAGACTGTCCACCTGGATGTGCAGCAGTAACTCGGCATTGCAAAGTGATTTAACTTGATCTTGGGCTGACATTTTGAGTTCGTCTTAGCTGACCAAGCCTTTGAAGTTCCAGAGCGGCACAATTTTAATACCGGGGTTTTTCCGGAGCTTCTAGCTAGGCCGCTGTCTCCTGGAACCTCCAGGCTATCACTGTAGATTTAGAGTCCTCACTGGGAGGAACAGCTGTGCTTTTGAACCCACTGCCTTGACAAATAAAAACAAAGTAGCAAAAACACACAAATGGTAATTCTACCTACTGGTGCGGTTTGTAAAGCCCAGACTTAGAGGCTTATAAAGAAAAATGAACAAATAAAAAGAACGTCTAGATTTTTCTTCAGTTCTAAATGCATCTCTGAAGCACACCGTTTGGGTTTACAAGTCGCTCTGGTCTCCAATTTAAATTTTTCTTCTAGTTCTAAATGCATCTCTGAAGCACACTAAAAATGAAAAGAAAAAAAGGGTTTACTGGTATTAAAGAAAATCTTCAGAATATTTTACCCCAGAGGGCTTGTATGTCTCCAATTTAAATTTCTTCAGCCCCTAGTGATAAGTAAGAAATTTAGAGGTCCCTTGAAAAACATGCACGTGCACATGGGGGGGCAGGAAGAAGAAAATGCCATGTCAAGGGTGGCCAGGGTGAAGTATATCTGGGAAGACCAGCTGATGGATGATGAACATCCAAGATGAACAGGAAAATAGGAAAAGAAAAAGCAGAGGATCTTTCTATTATTGGAAGGATTTGGGAGGGTTTTTAGGCTGGTATTAAAGAAAATCTTCAGAATATTTTACCCCAGAGGGAATTATCACAACAGAAATCTCACAGTGTGGTGAGTTTATTGTAGAGGAGAGAGATTGTATTTAGCTTGTAATTCAGCACAGACAAATCTGAATTTATAGCTGATAAGTAGAATAAGAAATTGTAGATAAAAAAAGCCAGGCCCTGACCCAGGGATTCTGGCTAAGGTGGTACCAAGTAAAATTTAATTTGCAAACCATGAGTAGTACCCACTTAGGAGAGGCCTTCAGCAGAGCATCTGAATTGTAGAGCACGGAGAAAGGCCTTTTATCTACACCCTAACTTTTGTAGAGGGGCAGGCTGGGTGATGAGGCCGGGGATGGGGGCATGCAAGGGCTTCCACCATGGAAGAAAGAGAATAAAAACATAGTAAGAATTTCTAGTTCTATGACATCTGGTGCCAAGAAAGGGTGCCACGGGGCCGTGGGAGGTGAAGCTATGGTGGAGTAAGACCCTGGGAATGGCTACCTTGAGCTCAGTTTGTTTTCTGACAGAACTTTGGTTTTGACCAAACGGCTTCAGAGGAAATGAACAAAGGGAGAGCGTTGGGGAAAGAAAAAGATGGTCAGGACCAGGAGAAAGGTCCAAGTAACAGTCCCCAATGGAGCAGAGAATGCCCCTAGAGAAGGGGATAATCTTTATGCACTGGAAGTGGATTTGTGACGGACAAAAGCTTTACAGAGGGGCAGGATTTTCGAGGGTTTTATTCAGGAGAATCAAACAAAGACATCTCAAGTCCACAAAAGATGTGGGTTGTGAATAAAATTATTCAGGGCTGTGTTTCACTTCCATACCATTGGAAAAGTGATAAAGTATTTACAGGAAGTCCAGGTGTCCAGGAATTTCCAGCCATATCAGGAGCCATTTGGGATGTCTTGAATTATTCAGAGTCCAGTGTCTGTTAATAGTGTGATTTATTTGATTTTTTCTCGTTGTTTAAAGGCAAAAGAAAAAATGGTAAAAATTATGAGGAGAACTTTGACTTGGTTTTAACTCGGTTCAAAAAGGGAAAATGAATAGAAAAAAGGTTTCAATCAGGTCTTTAAAGCCCTGTGCCTAGAGCCAGGTGTCTAGATTAGCTGGAGGAGCGGCTTAGAAGCTGGCTAAGCGTCTACTCGGCTGATCTTAAGCGCGTTTAACAGCTTCTCAGCCTTTTGGTACAAGAGTTGATAGCTGTTTCTCTTAGAAAAACCCCTGACTGGTTAATTGACTCAACAGGGGGGCTAAAAAAGGTAAAATGGTGTTTGATATATATATTAAGATATGTGTACCAATTTTGTTTCTCATTGGTTTTAAATGTATAAAACCTTGCCTTGGTTGTGGAATTGGCTTTGTTATTGATATGGTTAAAAGGTATAATATTGGTAACAGAAAGTTGGCTTAAAACTGTAATTTAGATGAAGTAATTCTAGATACACGTGACATTGGGCCACCCTAGTGAGACAGGTCTAAATTGAGGTAATGTTTTATGGAATTCTTATGCTAGAAACCAGGCTTCTAAAAGAATTTAGGACATTGTCTGAGGTATTGGAGACGGCCCGTTCAAATGTAGAATTGATAGTCAAACTTTACAAACATAATAGATAGACTTGTGGTGCCTTGGTGACTAGATTGTTGTTGGGGTTGAGTTTTGCTTTCCATAGGTGTGGCTTGCCCCTGAAGTTAGCTAATGCTAATTTCCACTGCCCGGAGAACTGAGTCACATACTAAGAGCTCAGGTTGTTACAAGGAGAATTTAAGATTGTGATTATGATTGCCAGTGTTACATTGCAAATTTATTTATAATTGAAGAAAAATCAAACAGGTAGAGATTATATTGGATAGAGATTGTTACAAGATTTATAAAGGATTGATGGGGTTTTAGGTATGAGAACATTACAGCTTGTTTGCTTACTCCAACTGCCATTTCAAGATAGATTTAGAGGATTGTTTTTATGCAGTTTGTTTACATCCTGAGCGATTATGAGTTTTATTTTGTGAGCTTGCTTATAATTTTAGAGAGCCCATAGAGGATATCATTAAAAGTGGCTAACAGCCTTATATTATATAATTTTTGTTGTTTCTTCAATGTAAGAAGTTAGAACATTAAATCTTTTCAAATATATATGGAAATTTTTACTACAAACATTTGCTCAGAATGAGCTTTATTATTTGGGGAGAAGCTATTTACATTACTCCAAAAAGAATATTTGAGCATCTAAGGATGTTAATTGGCTAAGTAAATTTCATTTTACCAGAGGACTTAGGTCTTTGTTATACATTGGAGATAAAGAGCTGTTTTAGTACAGAGTTGTGGACTGGAGTCAGGAAGTATTTTTAATAAGAAACCTAGTAAAACATATCTTGTTTCCAAACAACAGTTAATTATCAAAATACTGATATTTGGCCTATCACTTATACAAATTTTTCAGACAAAATTGATAATTTTACTCTTTACATGCTTTTTGTACTTCTACATATTTAAAGGCATTTACCCTGCGCTTTAGAGTATTTTTCATCTAAGCTATGATTGTTTATTTTTGATTCAGCACAGATTATTAATTTCCATGCTTTCTGTTTTTAAAATGTTAAAATCAAACATATACTGATAGCCAATGTGACTTGTGGTTTACAATTGACTAAAAGGTTTTATCTTTTTAGCTCATCAAACAATTACTTAACGCTTTATTGGAGACAGGTTTTCTTTGAAATCAGTGAGTGATCTGATTTATCTTATCAGAGAACTAAAACAAAACCATAGACCCACTTTGAAAATGATAATGGAGTTGATACCTGCAAGAAATGAAGTATAAATAAGGTAAATCTGGACCTTGTTTACAGGATTTGACATTTCTAATTAATGCTTATGTTTAGGTAAATAAAGTTTGATCAAACTTAGTGGTTAAGAGCACACTGTTCCTTTATAGGACATTTAAGAAAAAGAGAGAAAAAATCTTCATTCTTTATATATCCAAACTAGAAACAATAACTGAGCCCACAATGTAATCATTAGAAACCAAATTATTTTTGTCCTCAATTTAATCCCGAGGACTTATCTTTAAACAATATTTTAACAATTTTAATAAATAAATAGGGGAGATATCCCTGAATGCTAATACCCCAATTTTAAAATTTGGATGCCAAAGTTTATGGCACCCCCCTTCTGCCCTCCCATATTGACATGATCCTGTCCAGATATTTTATATGGGGAAGAGGGAATGTTTGTGTTTTTTTCTACAGGATGCTACCCCCTCCCTCTGATCCTGAAGATTCAGCTCTCGTGGTTCGGGTCCCCCCCTCTGCCCTGAAAGGAAGACGAAGATCCCCCTTCACCTTTGTCATCACCTCCCTGTTGCAGTCAGTGTTACGTGCGGTGTTCCCACTGTGGCCTCCCCTTCCTCCAGCTGTTACCCCTGTCCCCTCCCTCCCCTTTCCTTCATTTTCCTTCACAGAAAGCCACCTTTTCTTCCTGGTTTGGTTCCATTTCTGCTGGTTGTTCCAGAGAAAAATTGATCCTTTCTATTTCTTTCTGCAGACATTGTGTCTGCAGTGTCTGAGTTATCCTTCTATTGTTTACTTTCTTTACTAACAATTGGGAATTCTAAATTTCATTATTCTGGTGAGTGCACAGCTGAGGAGGACACACACACACACACACACACACACACACACACACACACACACAGACTTACTCTTGTATCTGAGTTCCCTGCTCCCTGCACCCCAAGGACCTGTGGGTCCATTTCTGGGAGGAGAGGGTCTCTCTGTATTCTGAGTTTTTTCATAGATCTGTGGATCCCTGGGATTGAGAGAGACTCAGTGGAGATGAGGCATTGCACATGGGTGATCACCCTATTATTTATAAATAAAAGGGTGCTAGAGGGCCGCAATAACATTCAGCCACACTAGATTGGCTTCCACTGCCCCACGTGGAAGGCCAAAGTCAAGATAGCCTTTACTTAAGCCGGCTCCCTATGGGGAGGTTAATTGTGTGGTTCGATGAAGATGAGGTCATGACACAGAGTAAGCAACCAATCAGGTGTGGGCCATGGGATAAAAGCATTTTGCGCTAAGCGGGCTTCCACCATGAGAGAGGAATAGACAGGAATAAAAGTCACTCATAGTAAGGCTTCTTGCAAGAAAGTCGTATTGGGACAACTTCTATTACCTAAGCTGTGTTTATTTATAGCAGCACTTTCAAATGGAGGCAACTGGTTATTGCTCATCAAACAACTACATCTGATTTATCTTATGACTCACGATTACCTGCAAGAAATGAAGTGAACGTGGATCAAACTCATGAAGCTAAAAGAGAACTTGAGCCCACAACATGTAATCATTAGAAGCCATTTTTTGCCACATTCCTTAGGGAGCCTTCCTTCCTCCCCTTTCCCCCTCCCCCCCCTCCCTCCCTACTTCCCCCCCCCCCCTACTCCCCCCTCCCTCCCTACTTCCCACCCCTTCCTACTTCCCTCCCCTCCTCCTTTTCTTTCCTTCTTTCCTTCCTTCTTTCCTTCCTTCCTTCCTTCCTTTCTTTCTTTTCTTTCTTTCTTTTCCTTCTTTCTCTTTCTGGGTGAGTGCAGATGACACAAAGCAGCAATGAACAAAGCAGATAAGAACTGCCTTTTGGAAGATTGCACAGCAGTGCAGGAAGTCATGCGAGAAATAAGATAAATGCGTATTTTGCAAAGCGGTTATGAAATAAATGGCAGGGAGAAAAATGAACCAGGCAGAAGAAGGAGGATGCGTTAAAGTGGGGTGGGAGGTGCACTCGTAAGAAGGGTGGCTAGGGTAGACGTCAGAGAGATGCTTCAGTGACGATGACACGGAGGTGTGTGTGCAATGCATGCTGGAACTTGGAGCAGGGATATTCAAGGCAGAGGGAAGAGACTGGAGTGGACTTGGTGGGCTCAAGGGGCAGCCGGGAAGCAGATGTGGCCATACAGAGTGAGTCGGAGGAGAATGGTGTAAAAGAGGTCATTTCTTCTAGAAGCCTTGAAAGACTCTAGGGAACATGGGCTCCTCCTCCTCAGAGTTGAGAAGCCCTGAGTGGTAGGTAACACCATTAGCAGAGGTGTCCACAGTGGGAATCTTCCAGAGGACAAGATCAAGTGCTCAATGTTCACAACGGGATGAGAAGCTGATGTGCGCTAACCTCTAATGTCTTAGACCAGACAGAGTGAGGCGGAGCGGGCAGCCCAGTTATACATAAGCTCCCAGATTCAGCAGTGTGGCGTTTTGTTATTTAGCTGCTTATAGGCTTGGGAGTACTGGAGCCCACGCAGACACATGAAACCAGCAATCCCCTGACTCTGCATAGATGCTCCTGACTAATTATAGTTTAATCTGCACTAAAATCCCTGGCCCACCTCACTCAGACCTCAGCAACTCTAGGCATAGGACAGTACCAGTGGTTTCCCACCTGACTGGGTGGCTGACTGGGGGCTGTTGTTTCCCATTGTGATTTGGTGGCTGGCTGGTAGCTGCGGCTCGTTCCCACTAGCCAGCATCCCTGGAATATAGCTAGCTAGGGAAAAAAGTCAAACTCAAAGTATAGGCTCGTAGGAGTTACTTAACCATCGGTGTGCTAGAACTCCCTACCATCCGTAGCTTGGTACCAAGTGTTCAAATATGTGAGTTCATTTCATATTCAACAGACTTCTACTAGAAATATCCTGGCTTGACACCATGACAGAGCTGAAGCCGCCCAAGTTCAACCACCCCAAATGGTAGCATACTTGTATATTAATTTTAAGCATACATTTGTCTTCCAAAGACTTCAGTTTCCCTTCTCTGTGATGTTGAAAGAGCCATTCTGGCTGTGAATTAGGGTCTGCCATCTCAGTAAGTCAAAAGGGCAAGTTGAGCTTGCGGAGCACAGGCTGCTTTTACACAGCCAATAGCTAGCTCTCTCTGGCTGGCTGGCTGTTCGTCCGTCTGTCCATCTGTGTGTGTGTCTGTGTGTCTCTATGTCCCCCCTCTCTGTCTCTCTCCCCTCTCTCTGTTTTTCTGTCTGTCTGTCTGTCTGTCTCTCTCTGTGTCTGTGTGTCTCTATGGCCCCCTCTCTCTGTCTCTCTCCCCTCTCTCTGTTTCCCTGTCTGTCTCTGTCTCTGTCTCCATTTCTCTCTCTCTCTCTCTCTCTCTCTCTCTCTCTCTCTCTCACACACACACACACACACACACACACACACACACACACACACACACACACCTTGCTTAATTCTCTATAAATTCTCTATAAAGGCTACCTAGCAGGAAGGGGAGAGAGAGATTTGTGTTTACATGTTGCAGGGGAAAGAAACCTAGTCTGGCTTTGACCAGATCCAAAGAGGTGAGCGACGTCTTTACCAGGAGCCAGAGGCATTGCCTTACCTTCTGATCCAGATGAGTACACGAGAGGCCTCACAGCTTTCTGGCTTTCGAACTCCTTAAGTCTTGAGACTGGTGGGAATTCAATTCTTTGCCCTGCAGAGGCAAAGCCAGCTTGCATGTATGAAATCAGTCAGTTGTAGCCTTTGGAATAGTCTATTTCATTTTCAGTTTCTTTTAACCTGGCTTTATAACATGTTATTTATTTCTTCGTTCATAAAATAAGACTTCGAATTTTTTATACTTTACATATTTATTTTTAATACTTTCATTCATGAGAAGTGTAATTCATTTAATAATATTTATTAGCCCTTTGTTTGGAAAGATGGCTCAGAAGTTAAGGGCTCTTACAGCTCTTGCAGAGGAGCTGGGCTCAGTACCCACATGGTGGCTCAGAACCTGCTGTTAGTCTAGTTCCAGGAGATCCATTGCCTTCTTCTGGAGTCCATGAGGCTGGGCATACATGTAATACATATAAAAATGTACACAATATATACACAGACAAATTTACAAAATAGAAATGAATAAATAAAATATAATTAACTTTCAAGTTGGAGATGTAGCTTAGTGGTTGGATTTCCAAATTTATCATGATACAAAACCCCAACATTTTCAGTAGAAGTCTGTAGTGGTTTGAATATAGAATACGACCCCCTGCTAAGTCTTCTATGCTTACCATGTGCTTACCTAAGGTCAACCTTAAAGGTCTGACGGCGGCTCAATGCCCCAGTGTAGGGGTACACTAGGACGGTGAGGTAGGAGTGGGTGGGGGAGCACCTGCATAGAGGCAGGGACAAGGGAGATGGGATGGGGGGGTTGTGGAGAGGAAACTGGGAAGGGGGACAACATTTGAAATGTAAATAAATAAAATAACCAATTAAAAAAGTTATCTTCCAAGGAGAATGCACAGTCATACATATTGCACTTTCCATTATCTCCAAAGTTAACAATGCCACATTCAAATACAGCCATTCTCCCACCGTACCAACGATTATAGCCATGGCTTCCGGGGTACACTGCTAGATAGAGGCTTCAGCTATTCACATCCAGTCAGCTAAATTCCTGTTTACATGTCATTGCTTTTTGGTGCATCTTGCTATTTCTTATTTCTTATCCTATTTTTCCTAATGGATGTGGTGAAGCCCCTCTTCTTTTTGATAAGAAATATGTGATTCTATATTGAGGTTTATTTCAATGAAAAGAAATTGGTCAGATAGGATTTATTTCTTACCAAAGACCCTTGCAATGCCAAATGGCTCAATTAAAATATATTAAACTGCAGTTATCGGATGAGCTAAATCAGAGTATGCATGTAGAACCTTGAGTCATAATTTAAGATACATCCAATAAAGGAAGCCAGGTGAGCAGCCCTATTATACATTGGCAGAGCCCTGAATCACCATGAGAAAGCTTATGAGGGAAATATTGTAATATGAGGGGCCTTTTCTGCATAGTAAGAAGGTAGGACCAGGGTTTGGTTCCTAGCACCCGCATGGAAGCTCATAATGGCCTGTGACTTAGATCCAAGAGATCAGATGCCCTCTTCTGGACTCCAGGGGCATAGAACACATGCAGTGCACATACACAGAGACAGACATTTATATTACATAAATAAATAAATCTTTAAAAAACAGTCAGCAGGTCTTGTGTCCCTCCACTTTCCTTCCAGTGTCATGGATTTTCCATCTGGAAACCAAATCCCAGTTAGTGACGGAAAGAAACCCAAACTGAAGACCATGACCTGGACATCATGTTGCTGTCAGCCTGAGAGCTTTCAGCGAGGACATAGCAGCCTTCTGTAGGCTGATTTGGTGGTAATGGACGAGTGTGGTCTCTTCGAGGATGTCCTTAGGTGGCCACACACTGTTGCATATTTCCTTTCAGGGCTACATTGTTTAAGTTTATAAGGAAGGGAGAAGACCCAGCATTTCCAGTATGCAGAGCATCCTGATTGGTCCATTTATTATGGCTCAACTGAACCCATGGTGTCTTAATTCACTTCTCATGAACAGGAAAAGGAAAGATAAATTTCCCTGTTTAAGTATAGAACCATTTAGTCTCTTTGGTTCCATTAATGCTACAGTAATAATAATGTCTATATGAATGCCCAGAGTATTTGTGTGGTCACAATCCAAAATTGGACTCAGGACAAACAGACCTGATAAACCGTGGTGTTGGTTGCTGCTGGATTTCAGAGTCCATCCTATCACAATGTCCAAAACAAATTCATCAGAGTCACCTCATGCACTGAACTTGATTTCAACTCTCAAAACTTGACTAAAGGGTTATGCTCCAAATGCCTTGTTTATTGATATTTTTCCTCTGTCTCTTAAAACTTTATCCCAGCTGAAATCCCCCAACCCTGATGATAGGTCTTTGCAAAGTTCAGATAAAAATATATGAATTCTCAGTATCTAATCCAGTTAAAGATAAATGACCACGGGATTAACATAAATCCTATCCACAACGCCAGTGATATCCAAAATCTTTCTAATCTCTGCAATAGAATCACTGGCAACAAGGCTCTGTGTGACAAACAGACTCCTAGCAACCCTTCCTCCAAGGAAATCCCATTAATCCAAACACCCATGAATCTGGGTATCACTTCACTCCAAGAAAGCTAGCACCCAATTACTGAACAAAGCGTGTTACAAAAAAGTGTTTACTGGAGCTGGAAAAATGGCTCAGTGTGTAAGAGCGCTTGCTATTTTTGCAGAGAACCCAGTACCTATGTCAGGCAGTTCATAACCACCTCCAGCTCCAGAGGAAATCAGGCCTTTGTCGGTCATCTATGACACCTGTGTTGGCGATCTCTCTCCCTCTTCCCCTCCCCCTCTCCCTCTTCCCCTCCCCCTCCCCCTCTCCCTTCCCCTCTCTCTGCCTCTCCTTCTGCTTCTCTCTCTGCCTCTCTCCCTCTCCCTGCCCCCTCTCTCTCCCTTCCATCCTTCCCTCCCTCTCTCCTTCCCTTTCTCTCTCCCTCACACATACATGCACACATCCACTCATAGATACACATGCACATCAAGAAGGTCAGCACACGGGGTTGGGGATTTAGCTCAGTGGTAGAGCGCTTGCCTAGCAAGCACAAGGCCCTGGGTTCGGTCCCCAGCTCCGAAAAAAAGAAAAAAAAAAAAGGTCAGCACACACACACACACACACACACACACACACACACACACACACACACACACACACGCACACACACACACCCCTGACTTTCCTACAGTAACCAGACTGAGTTTTCCCTTTTTTGGCAAAGAAAAAGTTCATTAGATTGAAACAGCACGGTTTTGGCTCATTTAGTTCTTCAGTACCAAAGAAACGATTGGCCACTAAAAACAGAATGCAAACAGTCCTGCACTCCTGGCTTCTGCTTCCTTCCCTAATTTCTTAGACCGATGGTGTCTTCTTTGGAAGATTTGCTTTGGAAGACTACTGTCTCCTGTAACCAACATCCGGCTTCTTTTAAACTCAGGTCTCCTGAAACCTTGGTCTAGGAAGCTGGGTCTCAGACCAGATTTTGTGTGTGCACTGCCTGGGAGCTGGGAAAAGCAGAATCATAGACACCCCCGAGTCCCCCTCAGAACTGCACTGTTAACAAGATTCCCTGGGGTATCTTACCACAGCCAGACCTGAGATGCTCTGGGTTAGGAAGGTTGGCAATTTTCACAGCTCATCTGTAGATGGCACAAAGGGACAAGACTTGTGTGGGATGACGGGGAGGGCGCCTGGCTTTGGAGTCAGACACATGTGCACTCAAGCCTCGACTTTTGTCCCCACTAGCTGTGGGGATTTAGACAAATCTTTTTTATTTGCTCTAGCATCTGTACATGGTAAAATGCCATCCACCGATTTTGGCAAGAATTAAGCAGGATACAACCAAGGAATAGGATATGCATACCCACGGCTGAATGGTGATGCATGTTAAGCTGTCCATCCACCCCTTATACCTTCTCATTCTTGAGGGTTCTGCCTTTTGGCCATCCCAAATTATTCAGAGCAAAAGATGCACTTCTAAATATAGACGTCTAGAAAATGAATATGATGGCCCAATCATAAAATAAAAAGTAATATCCACAGCCTTGATCAAATGCATGTGAACACTGATAGAATATAATTATGAAGGCATGAAGGTCTTTCTCCAATGTTCCTGTCTTCCTATGGCTCGACCAAGAAACAGCTTTGAGTCCACACTGAATGAGTCACGTGGATGGAGTACATCCCCTGCCATCTTCTCATTTCTTAGACAAACCTCTCCAGGTTTGGGACTCTAACCACGGTTCCCAGGTTACACCTTAAGAGCCCAATATATTTCTGTTGGTTTTTCCCCCCTCCATCTTACTCTCCGACTGATCATTAATCTTAACAAAAAAATAACTTATTCTAGGTCTGAAGAGATAAGTCAGCAGGTAAAGGCATTTATGAAGGTTTTTTCCCCCCTTGAGAGACTCTCAGTAACACACATCACATTAGGCTATACCCCATAGCAGGTACAGGGAATTTTAGATGGAGGTGAATGTTTACTGCAATTCAGTACCGTTTCAAAACATTGTCTAAACGGGATTGTTGGCCTTTATAGGGGGTATTTGGAGACACACCTAGTTATATAATATGAATGCTTTGCCATTCAAAAATTCCGTTTAAAATGACATTTGTACCTACTTTTCACTGTGGCAAAGGTGTTTGCTTTATTTTTGTTTTGTTTTTTGAGACATGGTCTGACTATATATCCCTAAATGAGCTAGAATTCACATAGACAAGGTTGACTTCAAACTCACAGAGATCCACCTGTCCGTCTCCCTAGTGCTGGGGTTAAAGGTATGTGCCAACACACCCAGTGGTATGCATATTTTTATAAGGATAAATACTGAATTTTTATGCATAGTGTTTCTGCCAGTGCAGGCAGACATGGAGAGACTTTTAGGGCTAACTGCTGTCCATGGGAATACAGTTAAGGAGTTACTAGTAAGATTACTATATCATGGTGCCTGGTGCATATACAAACTTTCCCCTGAGGTTTCTCTGAAACCAAAAATATTAGAGAATTCATGATATTTTGGTCCATAATTGATAAATCATTTCTTCCTGTGACTATAATAAGCATTATGTTAGGGGATTGGATGCAGAGCGACTGTTTCAGTAAGATCACTGTACTAGGGTTCCCATTGCTATGAGGAGACACCATGACCAAGGCAGCTCTCATAAAGGCAAACATTTCATTGAGACTGGCTTACAGTTTCAGAGGTTCAGTCCATTATCATCATGGCGGGAAGGAAGGCAGCATCCAGGCAGACATGGGGCTGGAGGAGCTGAAAGTTCTATATCTTGATCAGGGCAGCCCGGACAAGACTTTCTCTTTCACATCGGGCAGAGCCCAAGCAACAGGAGCCCCCAAAGCCCACCCCCACAGTGACACACTTCTTCCTCCAACAAGGCCACATCTCCTAATCGTTTCACTCCCTGTGGGCCAAGCACTAGACACCTGCGTCTTCAAACCACTGCATTCAGTAACTATCCATTCACCTTGCCCTCACGTTATTGTTGCCGGGGTGTGTGAGAGCTTTAAAAAGATGGAGTCTGGCTTTCTTCCCTCAGAGATTCATACTTAGCCTGGGTACAGTCTGCGTTTCAGAATTTTTAAACTTTTTGTCTTGAGAAAATTGTAGAGTCACAGGGACACACAAAGACAATACGAAGAGGTCCTTGGGCTCTCCACTCAGCCTTCCCTAGTGCTAACATCTGACGTAGCCACAGCCGGACACCGAAGCCTCGTCATCAACAATCAGAGTAATAATGCTTATAGGCAGACGTCATTACTTCAGTCTTTCCCACTTCATTCTTTGAGATAGGGTCTCTTATCGAACCTGGGCTCCTTGCTAGGCTAGACTGCCTGGCTAATGATGACCAGGGATCTGTCTCTCCCTTCCCTCCCAGTGCTGGGCTATAGGGGGAGGATGTGCTGTACCGCTGGCTATGTAAGCAGTTGCTGTGGGATCCTCATGTTTGAGCAGCAAGCACCTTACTAACTGAGCTACACCCTTAGCCAAATGAAGTCCAAATGATCTACCAAATAGTCAAGGTTCTTAAAAAAATCTCTACTCAGTGATATTTATAGTTCCTAATAACCACGGTCATTTATTATGCACGCGGACAGACACGGATGTGTTGCGCAAACATCAAGCCCTCTCACAAGTGCGCATCCTAAAAACTCTACACTTTAAAAAAAAAGAGAGATTGTAAGGTTAAAGTAGGCCTGACCTTCAAAAGAAAGCGTCACGGCAGGAAAATGGCAGTTGACAGTTGCACAAAACATGTCCTAGTTTAGACCCCAAGTCAGGAAGAAGATGCTGGCCATTCCCAAGGCAATAAACAAAGGTTATGACTCCTTGAATTAAGGCCCGTGTCAGCACCGAGAAGGAAACACCGTGGATTAGTGGATAAAGCCTGATAACATGGTAGGGGGTGTGTGTGTGTGTGTGTGTGTGTGTGTGTGTGTGTGTGTGTGTGTGTGTGTGTGTGTGTGTGTGTTGAGTGCTTGCCCATACCCGCTGATCATGCTGAAAACGCACATTAGCGACCACTATCCTCTATAAATAAATCAGCACTCCCTTCTCTGCCACCTGGGAAATTAAACACTGACCCAGCAAGTTTCCATAGTTTTTCTCTCTAAAAGCGTGGAAATGTGCATTAATCAGAGGTGCAGTGTGGGTGATAAATAGGGCTTACCTCTCATTCTAGCGTCTATTTCCTGATACTCGCCGTGGTTATCTGGGGATATTTGCAGTCAGAACAAGTTCCATGCCAGCCCGAGTCTAGCTATAGGAACTGGTTAGTAATTGGGATTAAGAACATTCACTGACCTTAGAGTCCCCTTTCTTGAGGGTAAAACTTTCTCTTTGCCACACCAGGATGACTAAGGGTTGACTTTTGTGGGCCTCTAAGATCTCACCTCTTGCCGTAAATGAGACAGCTCCTCTGTTTCTGGCTACTGATGTACCCTCCACCCCCAAATACACCCACAGAATATGACAAAGATACTGGATGATGCACAGTTGACTTGTCCTCCGAGACCTCCCTTAGTTTCCCTTTTGACAACTTCCTTTGCAGTAATGAGGTCTCTCTTCCTCTGCTCTCTCTAAGGTTCTTGGTGTCTTAGTGTTTTCCTCAGAACTTCCTGTTTCAGACTAGCAGCCTGGGATATTTCAAGGGGCTTTTAATTTTCCAGAAAGTTACAGAGCATAATGCGTGCCTCATTAGGAATTTTGAGAAGATCCTTTATACTTCATGTTTTGGGGAGAGGCTCTGGTCTGAAGTAGCTACTCCTGGGAATGCTATTGGAGGCCCTTGGGGGCCTATGATGGGAGCTCTAATTGTTCACCCAATGATGAGGCACCTGATTCTAAACATGCCACTTTCTAGCTCAGGTCTGGACCCCTAAAATCAGTCCTGGGAGGGGAAAGAGGATAGGGTGAGGTTGAGGAGAAGGAGCACCTTTCTCAGAGACTTAACTCTAAACCACGGTTCATTCATCTTTATCGATCCATCCTTTTCCGCCTCATTCGGTGTGATCCTACGTCGCCCTGGGTAACAGCCTTTGAACACTCTGATTAGCATAGAAAAGACAATGCTTTGGAAAAACCATCACCGAATCTAATCTTTACTTCGAGCGAGTAACTGACTTCAGAGCACTAGATGAGGACCTCCTTGGGATTTTTCTTCTTCTACAGGAAATGCTTTAATGTTTGAGTTCATCAACTTTTTGCTCAGTTTAAACCATGCACTGGCTGGTGTGGTCTGCAAAAGCAAGGGGGACCGCTGATTTGCAGCATAACAGAAGTAGGATTATGCGCCTCTCTCAAGGAACAAATGTTGAGTAACAGAAAGACAAGGAACAGAGACTGTTGTAAGGACACCGAGTTCCGGGTGACAAACAGGGAAAATCAATGTGGCTGGGAGCCACAGGAAAACTGTCACCCATACACCCCCTTGCAATTTCCTGATTTCTCTATGGTTCCACCCTATTTATAAAGAGAAGCAAAGTTGGGACTAGGGAGATGGCTTTTGTGGAGGACCAGAGTCCAGTTTCTGACACCCGTGTCTGGTGGTTCGAACCTGTGACTTCAGCTCCAGGAAATCTGTCATCGTCTTCTGGCCTCCGAGGGCACTGGCACACAAGTGCACACATTTATGCAAAGGACCATATGCAAATGAGATAGATAAATTAGAAAATACCAAATAACTCTGCAGGGTTAATTGCCTGGACCATCCATTCCAGTATGCAGGCTTATGTTGGTGTGCTAGGCCATCAAGGGACATCATGACATTTACCAAGTCCTACTGTGCCACTCTCCTGGAACTCAGCCAGCCATCCTTGCCCATGCGGTGATGTGTGCTGCGTACCAGGGAAGTTATTGTATCTTTCACCTGTGTATCTTGTGACAGCTGCTGCTCGATGGTATAGCCTTTTGGAGTGCAGAACCTTGGTATAGGGAAGCCTTTGAAGGACATGGCTTCCTTTAGGTCTCGATTGATGAGGCCGGATGAGAAGCAGAGGAACCAGCCCCTGCTGCCACACTTGGAGGTTTCATTAGTCAGTCAAGTTCTAGGCTTGAGACTTTCTTGCTTTCCCTATATTTATTACCTCATTTGAGCCTCTCAGAAAACACAGACATCATGCATCTGTTACCTGCAGGAAGTAGAGGCACTGGGAAAGGGTCTGGTTGAAGGCCAAGTTATTTTAAGTTAGTCAAGTTAGCTCAAGACCTATACTCTTCTGAATTGTGGAGCAGTGTGTAGTTACGTGAACTCTGCTAGGATCCTTGGGCTTGGCTCTCAACTCTGGTTAGCTGACATTCTTGTGAATTTAATTTGTATTTTATTTTGTGTATATTGGTATTTTGTCTGCATATCTGAGTGCTCCCTCTTTTAGTGCCTGCAGAGATCAGAAGAGGGTATTGAAACACCTGTAACTGGAGGTCCAGATGGTTGTCAGCGGCCATGTAGATGCTGGGAATTGAACACTGAATCTTCTGGTAGAGAGCATCCAGTGCTCTTAATTGCTGAGCCATCTGTCTGGAGCCTAAGGGTCTTTTTTTATTTGTACTATTTATTTATTTATTTATTTATTTATTTATTTATTTATTTATTCATTCATTCATTTTTTTGAGCTGGGTCTCATTAGCTGGCCTGGAACTCAATTTTAACCATCACCAACCAACTATGTAGTTGGAGGCTTTGAATTCCCTAGGCTCAATTGGGCTACTCACATGACAAAGGAGCCATCTTTGTCTTTGGCTGTTCTCCAGGTATGTCAGTCATTGAACACTGTCCTGACCAATCAATCAATCGTCAATCAATCAACCAAGCAAGCAAACTACAAGTGGGACACATTCCGAGATGGAGATTCAACATCCTTTGTGCTGATCAACAACATGCTTTTGCTCCATGTTTTTTAAAAAATATTTTATCTTTAATTAATGAATTTATTATCTGTGCAAAGCAAAGTGTCAGTGTGGTGGCCAGAGAACTAATGTTGGGGATTGGTTTTTACTGCCTGTATGTGTATCCCAGGAATCAAACTCGGGTCAGCAAGCTTAGTGGCATGCGCTTTTTACCAAAGGAGCCATCTTGGGAGCCTCTTTGCTTCCATTTCTACCTCTACTCATTAATTCAGCCATCAAATATTTAGTGAAGAGCCGCTGTTTCCCATACACTATTGCAGATGCATTGGGGTTCAACACTGAATGAAATCACCAATGTTCTTGCCCTATGGATCCCATGCACTACAGGGATAATCAACCAAAATACAAGCAGATGTATATCTGCTTGTCTTAGTTAAGGTTTTATTGCTGTGAAGAGACACCATGACCACAGCAACTCTTACAGAGGAAAGCATTTAGTGGAGCCTAGCTTGCAGTTTGAGAGGTTTAGTCCATTATCATCACACGGGGAAACATGGCCGCATACAGGCAGATGTGGTTCTGGAGAGGCAGCTGAGAGTTCTATATCCAGAGCCACAGGATGCAGAAAGAGTGAGTGAGCCCCACTAGAGCTTCTGGGATCTCAAAGCCTGCCCTCGGTGACACACTTACTCCAATAGGGCCACACCTGCTTCAACAAGGTCACACCTCCCAATACTGCCACTCCCTATGGGCCTATAGGGGCCATTTTCATTCAAATCACTACAGCCATAACAGTGCTACTGGAGAGAATGAAGGATGAGCATTTAGAGAATGGGTCAGTGACATCAAAAGATGTTGCTGGACTGAGAACATCAAATGCTGTGGGCTGATAATGGTCTTATAAAAGCTGGATTAGTCCAGCTTTTATATGATCTAAATATATAGAATTTATTGAAGAAGCTAGGAAACCAGCTGGGGTCCTCAGCCAATAGACTAGTTAAGAGATAAGAGTGGTTTGTATCAGAGATGGGGGAGGATTTGTCAAATGTGAGATGGGCTTTGAAGATGGTCAGCAGGCATGGTGGGAAGTCTGGGTATGAGTGAAAGAGGGCATGGATAATTCTGATCCTCCTGAGATGGATGGTGGTCTGCCTCGTGTAGCTAAGCAGGCTGGCCTGCAAGCACCAGAGATCTGCCTGACTCTGTTTGCCCAACTCTGGAATTAAAACCCAGCATGACCACATCCAGCTTTATTGTTAGTGCATTATCACTACATGTATATTCTGATCGAACTTAAGCCCTGGTGCTTGCAAGGCAATGCTTTACCAGTGGAGTCATCTCCCAGCCCTAAGACCAGGGACTCTTAATAGCTGTTTCCTCCAGCTTCCCTTATATTACTCCGATGGTACTTTGTCTACCATAAATGGACTACAAAATCCTTAAAACATGTAAACGTAAGGCACATGATCATTTGATAATATCAGCGAATCAGTGTTCCCAAATTTTGACATTTGTTCTGAAATTGTTAGTGGGAAAAAATTTTTTCCCCAAATTAATTTTTTTTATTTCAAATCAGGGTTGGTTATTGATTGATTGATTGATTGATTGATTGATTGCAATGTACTTCAAGCTGATGGCAGTCAAATGTGGATATGGATAGATGATGCCTCCATCAAACTGGGCTGTAGGCTAGTCTGTGGGACATTGTCTTGACTATGTGATTGACGTGGGAAAACACAGCCCATTGTGGGTAGCACCATCTTTAGGTATGCAGTTCTAGGTTGTCTCTGAAAGCTGGCTGAGCACGAGCCAGTAAGCAGCATCTCTCTGTGGTCTCTACCTTGAGTTCCTGCCCCGACTTCCCTCAGTGATAGTTTGTGACGTAGAAGGGCAAGCCAAACTAACCTTTCCTCACAAGTTTCTTGGGACCAGAATGTCTTGTCATGGCATCAGAATGAAAGTTGATCAGACCCAACACCCAGTGCCATTGGTGGAATAGTTGGGGCACCAGAAGCTGACTCTAACATGAGAAGGAAAAGTTTTAGGGATGTGTGCAGGGTGACCAATGAGGGCTTAGAGGATAAAGACCACCAGCATCACAATGGCCGTAGATGATTAAAGAGGCCCTAGGGCCACCCCAAATGTCTCCTATACCACAGACCAATTTGGGCACTGGCCCAAATTCTTGTTTCACATTACAACGCAATAAAGACAAATGGTGTACCCTATTAAATCATACAGTACCCAATAAACTAATCTTATCACTAAAAGGAAAGTGCACTCTCTCTTTAGGTGCATCTACTGTAGATGGTCATTTGACCTCATCAAGTAGGAAAGTGGTACTGAGATGGCTCCGCAGGTAAGCTTATGTCCTACCCAGAGCACATAGTGGAAGAGGAAAACAAACTCCCCCAAGAAGTTGTCCTCTGTCCTCCACTCTCTTACCAGGGCACACGCACATCTTCACATGTACCCAGAATAAAGTAATAAAATGTAATAGAAAAGAAAGTGCTGTGAGGCTGACCCGAGTTTCCTGGCTGCATTGTTGTGGCTGGAAATCTAGACGCGACAGTCGCAAACAATGGCTGTTCATTTTAATCACATACTAGCATTCTGCCGGAGTCCTGCGCCTACCCCAGCCGCCTTCCCCAGACTGTGCTCCCTGAGACACCCTGTTCATTATTCCGGCACAGGCTTGATTGACTCATCAGTATGCCAAGAAAGAAACGCAGCTTCTGTTCTCTGAAAATGTCTCTGTTGCCCAGATGTCTCTGAGGGAGCTGGCCCAAATCCTGGGTTTGAGATGACCCCCGAGCAGGACAGGACAGGTTTTCTGAAGGCTGGTTAATTTATTTGTTTTGCCAAAGTACTTGGATAGTGAAGTAAGCATATTTTCCGTGCTGTTGGTCATTTGACTCACTGATTTGTAATATTGTAAAGTACATGGAAAAATATTAAAATTTAAGGAGGGACAAAAATTCTCTCCATGATTTCTTTGAAATCATTAATGGTATACTTACTTGTATACATAGTTTTTATGTTTTACCTTGGAATGGACAGATATACTGACTAACTTTTGTCAGCTTGATGCAAACTAGAAGGACCCTTAACTGGGGGCTTGCTTCCATTAGTTTTGCCTGTGTTCTATATCTGAAGGGCACGTCTTAATTAATGATTGATTTGGAAGGCTCCAGCCATTGTGAATGATACCACCCTAGGGCAGATGGTTCTGGATTGTACAAGAAAGCAAGCTGAGCAAACAGGGAGAGCAAGTCCATAAGCAAAAGTTTTCCTGTGGTCTCTTTAGTTCCAGAATTCATATTCCTGAGTTTCTGCTCTGGCTTCCCTCCATGATGGACTATAAACTGTAAGCAAAACTGTTCCTTTCTTCTGAAGTTGGCTTTAATCATGGCATTTTAGCCCTGTAACCAAAAGCAAACTAGGACAATAGACTAAGACAGAACAAAGTTTCTGGTGTCTTGGGATTAAGATAATTGAGTAAATCTGACTAATTTCCATGTGCTTGATATGACAATGGCATGATCTCAGCAAGAAGACATATATGGGGGAGAGGATGACAGAAATATTGAATTAATTCTGTCATCACCATGTTACCCAGTGTACCAGTTATGAGTGTCTACCCTAGATGGGAGGAATTCAATTTTTCCAATATAAAATACAGGCGTAGACCTGTTAATTTCAAAGGTTCTCAGAGAAATGCTGTCATGTGAATTATATAAGTTGGCTCATCCAGAATTTTCTTTTAAAGAACCAATTAAGGTTTTGTTCTCTCCTACTATTAAAGCGGTCTGATTATATCACAGGAGATTAGGAAAATGAAATCAAAAGGAAAACCAAAATTAGTGATGATTCCTTCTATCTGGAGGTAAGCACTATTTAAAACATTGACACATTTGCTTCCGGGCTTCTTATATGTGTGTGTGTCCTCACAACAGTGACGCATAACCATATGCATATCTCACATAACTTACATCTTTCCCTATAGCATTCAATCCTTTGAAAATATACTCACAGAAGTTGCATAATGATTCAACCCACAGACATGATAATTTTATTCAATTAGTAATTTAGTGTTGGTGCAAGTTAAATGAATACCTCTAGGGATAGTTTATTATTATGTCACTGAACAGTAATAACTTAGGTTACTAGTAATTTGTGTGAAGATGTTCCAACAGCTGTCTTCACTGCAGAAAGATTTTTTAAAATGACATTCTTATGCTATCCTTGTAAAGTGAATAATGAAATATTTCCTCCTTCTATGTTATATGAAAGAGTTGGTATTGGTGTACAATCCAATTGGCTTTTACAGTCTTCTTATTATTGCTATGCACCCAAGGCCAAAAAAATCCACCCTCTGTTGTGCCTTAGTTGAAATTGATTATGCCATTATCATTTGGTTTAAAATGTTCTTTCTTTTTTTTCTTTTATATTTCTCTGGCTGAAGGGTAACTCGGAATAGGACAATTTTATTTCGGGCACCTGGGTCTATTGGTGTCCTATTTTGTAGCCTTCTATCTTAATTTCATGTATATTCTTCAGGTCAGGGGTTATGCAAATGTTGGTCTTCTCACACAAAAATTATTAAACAGTCCTTACCTTTCTGTGACTGTGATAGAATACTTTGATAAAACACAGCTTATAGGAGAAAGGGCTTATTTTAGCTTACAATTTCACAGAGATGGTGTCCATCACTTCACAGAAGGCATGGCAGCAGAAATAGAAGGCCAGTTTGGCAGTCAGGTAGCAAAGAGATCACATTATCCACAAACAGGAAGTGGAGGAATAGAACAGGAAGTCCCGAGAGGCCACTGAACCTCCAAGTCAGGAGCTAGGGCCTGACTCTCTCTATCAAGGCTCTCCCTCCTAAAGGTTCCATAACCTCGCCAAACACCCCCACCAACTGGAGACCAAGTGTTCAACCCGTGAGCCCCTAGGGGGAGGAGGCATTCTGTGTGCATATGACAATCATGTATGTCCTTTACCTGTTGGGTGATTGTATGAAAATCAATGAGCTTAGGTTACTGATAGAGTTGTTTAAATCTTCTTTGATCTCTGCTGATATCTTTTCTACTAACATTAGAAGGTAGGGGAGGTCTACAGTTATCTTCAAAAAACTATTCCCAGCACCTCCCCCAACACTCCCTCTTACTGTTGGCAGAAATTTGTTTAGACAAATAGTTCAAGGCAACCATGGATCTGCCATTATGATCACTTCTTATGCATTGAATTAGACACTAATTTTGTTTATTAAAAATTTGCCTTCATATTTGAAAGTCCTTTTTTTATTGCTGTGAGTAAAACTGCAAGTTGATTATTTAACCTCTTTTCTGGTTTTGATTTTAAATACATTGTTCCATCATATTTCAGCTACCATTGTTTCTGATGCCAGTCATCCTTCTTATAATTGTGATGTAGAAGGAAGGGAACACAGACATATGGCAAGTTAAGTTTCAACATGAGGATTCTATATTGAACTTGGAATTATAAGTCTAAGCATATATATATATATCATCTAAGCATATATATATACATATGTATCATTATAATATATATCATTTTCAAAATATATTTTGACATTACCTAGCTCTGCCCAGTAGACAGGATCACAAAGAATTTCCAGTGCAGTACAAAGAAAATCTTAAAGTGTGTTGATTGTGATTTTAAAATATTTTGAAGCACTTAGGAAATAGTACTAGGACTCCTTGGAGAAATGCCTGACTCCCTTATCTGGGGCAGGAAATGAACAAGATGAGACTGGAACATCTTGTCATACCAGAAGGCAAGGCACTCCCTCAAAGACTGCTGGCATCTGTAAGAAGGACTCTGGAGATAGCCTCATTAGACTCCAACAGCCAAAGTTGGGCTGTGTGGACACCAGTGAGACCAAATTGCAATAGAATGGAGGCTACTGAGACTGCTTAATCCATGAGTCTATATAGAGTCTAAAACTATCCATGATCTTTGGAGCTAATAGAGGAGTAGACCCTGGAATACACGGAAATACATACAAGGAGGAGTGCATAAGGAGGTCTTAGCATTGAGACTGAAGGCCACTAACATTGTAGAGAGAGTCAGGCTCCTGCTAAGAGCAGCATCTACCAAGGCTTATGAAGGAATCTTCCCAAACCCAGGTTTCTTATAGCTCTGGGCTTAACCCACAGAACCTATAGGGAATAGAGACACAGAATCTATAGGGAATAGAGAAACTCACCATGTGGCAATGCATATAGTTCTAGCAATACAATCTGGATAGAGAGAATTCTAAAATACATATCATGGTTTCACCATCAACACAATGCAAGGAAGAGGGAAAAGAGGACTGGAAGAAAACTGGAGACAGTGTGACAAAAGAGGCATGAGAGATAATAATTTGGATCTTGGTTTAAATATGCCAAGAGTTACAGAGAGGGGAAAGGAGGGGAAACAGGAGCAGGAGGGGACATGAAGAGGAAGAGTGGAAGGAGAGGAGATTAAGGGAAAAGGAAAGTGAGGGAGGAGAGGAAGGGACCCTAGGATCTGCCTTACAATAAGTCCTCAAGAGATACCAATACCTTTGGTCCAGAGACATTACTCAGAGACGCGATGCAACATCAAACTGGAGTCAGGTGTTCTTGCACCTGGGCAGTGAGAACACTGCTATTGTGTTCTTTCTACTTCCAAATAAATTTGAAGCTCTCTCTATTTAAAAAGAAACTTTAGGAGTGCAAGTCTACACAAATGGGGAGCTCACCCTTTTCGAATCCAAGGTGTTAATGAGAGCTTCTGTGTTCATTAACCAAACAGATGTGGCATCTGCTTCCAAGGCCATGTCTGGCTTGAAGGGGTATAGCTTTTCTTGCCCTGTTGGCCTGAGCATGCCAGCTCAGCTGTCTGTCCATTAACTAAGCCTCCTGGACAGAGGCTGCAGACGAGTATGCTTTCTAAGATGCCTGTGTCATGCCGTGTCCTGCTTCTCCCTATGGATCTTGGAAGAACAGTGGCTTGGGTGAATTCCAGGAGCTTCTGGCAGCTTCCACGGGAAAGAACCCTCCTAAAGAGAGCTGTGTCCTATCTCAGCTGTTCGAGATTGGAAGATGTGCAAATTCACATGTGCGCATGCTCATCCCCCTGCTGGGCGGGGTTCTTCTGCTCACCTCTAGGTGTCCATACATGTGTTTACCTACTTATTTGAACATTTGTTAGGTTATCTCTCAAAGGTCAGGTATTCATTCAAACCCTGGAAATCATACACCACAGAAATTAGAAACCCTACAAATCAGATTTAAAAAAAAACAAAACAGAACTTTTAGACATTTACCTGTATGCTTCTATTGGTACGAACTATTTTCATTTTATTTTTAATTTAGTGTGCATACCTTTGTGCTTGTGCGTGTGTGTGTGCTTGTGTGTGTGTGTGTGTGTGTGTGTGTGTGTGTATGTGTGTGTGTGCTTGTGTGTGTGTTATGGGGTGGTGTATTTATCTACATGTAGACACCTGGAAGTCATGGGTTGATATCCAGCACCATCTTCTAACACTTACCACTTTACTTTTTGAGGCAAAGTCTCTTATTGAACCGGAAGCTTGCCATTTTCATTAGATTGGCATCTTCAGGCCTCTGGCATCTCCGTCTTGTTGCCTCCCAACACCTGGGTTACAGATGCACGCTGTGACACCTAGATTTCATGGGGATGCTGGAGATCTGACCTCGGGTCTTTACGTTTGTGCTGCAAACTCTTTACCCACTGAGCCATCTACTCCCCACAAAGCTGTGAAATATTGAAATAAGGTATGGCATGGAACGTAAAAACATACACCTCTTACACCTTATTCAGCCTCTTAAGTGGATGCCAATTGTATTCAAAACCCCTTCTTGTTTTGGGATATACTTTATATCTTAGGTATATTGATATATCTGCAGACCCTTTGACCTTTTCAGAAATTTTGCCTAGCACTCTCTCTTAGTCACTGTTCTATTGCTGTGAAGAGACACCATGACCAAAGCAACTCCTAGAAAAGAAGGTGTTTAATTGGGGACTTGCTCCCGGTTTCAGAAGTTCATTGTTACCACTGCAGGGATGCATGGTAGGACACATGGCCCTGGAGCAGTAGGTGAGAGCTACAGTCTGATCTGCAGGCTGAGGGAGAGGAGTGAGAAGAACGAGAGAGCCACCCCCTCTCCCCCTGGTCCCCCTCACACAGCTTCTCCCCTATACCCCTCCCCTTCTCCTCTAAGGAGGGGAGATCCCTTCTGGGTAACACCTCACCCTGGAACATCAAGTCACTACAGGACTACGTGCATCCTTTCACTGAGGCCAGACAAAACTGTTTACTTAGGAGAATGGGATCCACAAACAGACAACAGATTTAGGGACAGTCCTCATCCAGCTCCCTATGAAGACCAAGCTATACATCTGCTACATATATGCGGGGGTGATGGGGCTAGGTCCAGCCCACGCTTGCTGTTCAGTTGGTGGTTAAGTATCTGGAAGCCCCAAAGGCCCAGGTTAGTTGACTGTTGTTGGTCTTCCTATGGAGTTCCTATTCCCACCGGTTCTTCATTCCTTCTCCAACTCTTCCGTAAGACTCCCTAAGCTCTGTCTAACCTTTGGCTGTGGGTCTCTGCATATGTCTTGGTCAGCTGCTGGGTGGTGTTAGGCTGGGCTCCTGTCTGTGAGCATAACAGAGTATCAATAACAGTGTCAGGGATGATTGGTTCTTGCCCATGTGGGTCTCAAGTTGGGCCGGTCATTAGTTGGCCAGTCCCTGCTCCATCTTTGTCCCTCTACATTTTGTAGGCAGGCCATATTGGGGTTGAAGGGTGTGTGGGTGGGTTGGTATTTTTATCTTTCCACTGGGAGTCCTGCTACGCTACAGGAGGAGGCCATTTCAGGATCCATATCTAAGAGTCTCAGCTAGAGTTATCCTCAGAAACTCCCTAGGGCCTCCCCCATCCCAGGTCTTATAGATGCTTCACTCCATCTACAAATTTCCAGTGTCTCTCCCCTGCTCTCCCTACATCTGATCCCCTCCCCTCCCCTTCCCCTTTCCCACCCATTTGCCTTCCTCCATCCACCTTGGATGTGTATTTTGTTTCCCCTTCAAGCTTCCTCCCTTGGGCCCTCATTATTTGGCTTCTTTGGGTCTGTGGTTAGTAGCATGTTTATCCTGTACTTTATGGCAAATATCCACTTAAAAGAGTACATACCATTCATGTCCTTTCGGGTCTGGCTACTTCACTCCGGATATTTCCTAGTTCCATCTATTTGCTGGCAAATTCCATGATGTCCCTGTTTTTAACAGCTGAGTAGTATTTCGTTGTGTAAATGAGCTACTTAAAAAAAAAAACTCTTCATTTGAGAGACATCTGGGTTGCTTCCCTTTTCTGGCTATTTACAAATAAAGCTGCTATGAGCATAGTTGAGCAAGTGTCCTTGTGGGATGGGGGAGCATTTCTTGGGTGTATGCCCAGGAGTGGTATAGTTGGGTCTTTAGGTAGAACTATTTCTAATTTTTTTTTTTAAAAAAAAGAGACTGCCAACTGGAATTCCAGAGTGGTTGTACAGGTTTGCACCAGCAATGGAGGGGTGTTCCCCTATCTCCACATCCTTGCCAGCATGTGCTGTCCCATGAGTTTTTGATCTTAGCCATTCTGATGGGTATAAAGTGGAATCTCAGAGTCATTTTGATTCCCACTTCATGGGGGCCATTCTTATTCAAACCACAAACTCCACGGCTGACCAGTCAGGCACTAAGAGACTCAAGGTTTTGCAGCATCAGTCTCTGCCTTCCCTGTTTACTTCAGATCTAACTTTCCATAAATCTAAGCCATGCCTTCTTCTTTCCTTTTCCTGTGGGTATTTCCAGTCACCTGCCTCTGAGCTGGGGAACTCACCTCGCTTCCCAGTCTGCCAAAGTCTTGCCAGTATGTGGAGGTCAGAGAACAGGGCTGATCTTAGTTCTTGGTACTCATTTTTTTTATCTTTACCTGGCATCTAACTAGCATTCAGCATCCATCTCTCCTCCTCCAACGCTCACTGGTTTTTGGACCACTTCACCATCATCACTATTGCTTGGTGCAAGCATCTCTCTGTTATATTTTAAGCCCCTAGATGATGAGAAAACTTTGCTTCTTTTTTTTTTATCTTTAAGAACATCTGGTACAGAATATTTTACAAAGTCATCCTCAGAAAGTATTTTTTGAGTTTTCTCTGAATACATGATGGGATATTTCCCACAATGCCTGGACACCATGTAATCTCTCTCTCTCTCTCTCTCTCTCTCTCTCTCTCTCTCTCCTCTCTCTCCTCTCCTCCTCCCCTCCCTCCTCCCTTCCCTCTCTCTCTCTCTCTCTCTCTCTCTCTCTCACACACACACACACACACACACACACACACACACAGAGGAGGGGCTCTTTCCCAATATCTACTTGTAGAAGAATTACCTTTAGCATGGAAAATGCCTGATTAAAAGGAATTCTGGCATTCAAAGGTAATCCAGTGTAGATCAATCACAAAATGTAAAACATCACATCCACCTTTCTCATCTGTGGGTAAAATCAGAATAATTTCTCTAGTCATGTACTTAAAAGGCACCAATCCGTTCTAAACCATGATACTCAGCTGGCCACTAGAAAGGCAGTTGCCTTTCTACTTGGGATAAATCCTGTGGGGGTGTTGTTGTGCTCTCTTGAGACCTGTGCGATAAATGGTGCAGATTAAACCCATCTTAGAATTTTTTTTTCCTTTACGAACTCCCACTGTGAACAAGACAAAAGGCTATTCCCACTTGATTGATTTAGTCATTACACATGTAACATGCTCTGTGTCAGGCACTCTGCAAAGCACAAGATAGCCACAGTCTTGCGCTTTAGGGCTTCACTGTCAGGACAAAGAGAAAGCAAGGGTAAGTGTCCCTTCAAAGTCTCAGGCAAAGCAGAGCCAGGAGGCTGTGACAATGACCCACATGAGTGAATTTGCCCATTAGACCCTGCCATCTGTCCCTGTGTGTCTCACCTACTGCAACCCCTTTCCACTGACTGCCTTTGGTCTGAATGACCTTGGAGACAGCTCGAAACGCTGAGCTGAGGAGGGTGCGTTTGCGTTCCTGGTCTGCACTTACTGTTCTTCAAATAGAATTTGCACAAACCTCTAATTTTCCCCTCTTCCCCAGCAGCCTAACTCAGTGACTGACGGCCAGCTCCTTATCCCCCCCCACCCCCCACCCCCCGACTAAGGGATTTCTCTCCAGCCCATGACTGGCATGCATTCGGGCACCCAGAACATGTGAGGCTGCGCTGAGTGGCATGGAGCAAATTAGCAGCGCCCGGGCAAGCTGCAAAATGCCCCAACTTCCTGCTTATCGTCCCAGGCAGAAAGCTGTCAAACCTTAACCTAGGAAGGCTCCTGTGTCCAGCAGCTCTCCCCCACCCCTCGCAAAGCGGAACGTCTACTGTCAGACACTCCCCCTCCCCGCTTTTTGCAGACATAAGCTGAAACAGCTCCAGTGACTCAGTTCCTCACGAATGCTGCCTGAATTGATTTAGTCCGAGTTCAGATTTAGCACGTAATCATGTTCAATTTGCTTTGCTGCACCGCCTAGAGATAAAAGGCTGCGTGTGTGTGTGTGTGTGTGTGTGTGTGTGTGTGTGTGTGTGTGTGTGTGTGTGTGTGTGGTGTTGGAGGGGGGAGCACCTTCAGCTTGTGTCGGCCTCTGTGATGATGTCATTGGCATGAGAGAGAGAGAGAGAGCCTGGTGCTTCTTTACTCTGCTGCCTCAGACGCTGCTTGCAGCGGCAGCAGGCTCCAGGTGCCTGAGTCTCCAACCAGCGCCGCACCACACCCCACCTCCCCCGCAGAAGCAGGGCAGTACCAGGACAGTATCCAACCCGAGGAGTCTCTTCACTCCCAACTCTGAGGCTGCCTAACTCTTCGCTGAGAATTCCGAAGAGGGGAATGCCAGCCCCTAGCATGGACTGTGATGTTTCCACTCTGGTCGCCTGTGTGGTGGATGTGGAGGTCTTTACCAATCAGGAGGTTAAGGTATGCAGCCACAGTGTTCGCTTTCATTGCTGCTGTTCCGGGGGCTACTTGTCAGAGCTTTCTCTAGGGTAGGGGAACTAGGACTTGGGTTAATCATTGGCAGTTTTATTGTTTGTACCCAGGAAGACAAGTGAAAGCGCATGGTGATGCTAGCTGGAATAAGTTAGAGGGGACCAGCGTGCTGTATTAGAATGCGATTGGATATCTCACGGCCAGCTTATTCTCATCTGTGTTAAGTGATCTGTGGTCACCTCTTTCCCGGGAGACATGTTTTTCTATTCTCTTCACGGTATCTCCACCGAGCTGGGTGATTTGTAGGTCCTGAGTACTGAGAGGGGGTTTCAATCACTGATGAAGGGGAGGATGTACACGCAGTCCCCAGGACATTGAGGATGTCCTGACAATAGGACAATACCCGTTCACGACATGTCCCCTACATACCCTGTGATGTGTGGTCCTCGGACTGAACAAAAGCCGTTCCGCTGCAGTGTCAGTCTCCGGGGCGTAGAAATCTGAAGTCCAAGAGCAGCGTTTAAAGTTGCTTTTGTCAGGTGCAAAAGCGGGTGAGCCGCTTCCTCCTCGCACCGCTTTCCTCGTCCGTGAGGAAAGTTCATGCAGAAATCCACCTTTCCACCCTGAGGTGCAGAGTCTCACTCACTGGTCCCTGCTGGGCAGCAGTTGTGTCTGTTGTGGGCAACCGTCCTCTCATCACCATGATTCTCTTGGGGATTTTTTTTTTTCCAATTTGATTTTTCTGTTGTGAAAAGGGTTCTGTGCTTGTAGAAATAAGAATCTTTCTTTCTCAGGTTCTGAAAAAGGACAAGCCAAGCTTCTTATTTATGAACAAGGGGTAAGGGGGAGGTAAAGGGAAGGAGGGAGGGAGGGAGGGAGGGAGGGAGAGAGGACACGGTAGCCTATGCTGAAGCAGGAGGAAGAAAGGGAAGATCGTGTCATACAGTCAAGGATCACCGACCTCTAACCCTGACTTCCTGAAGCCCTGGATTCTTTAAGACCGCGAGCTCAGGTGACAGGTTGGCGTCTCACGAGTAGAGATTAATATGTCACCAACCGCACACATGGTTGTATCACTCCAGGCTGCAGTTCCACACACTCTTTGGGAATGAAGCCAGCCTTCTTTCTGGCTTGCTATTCCTCAGATCTGAAGCACACGTTTCTGTATTTACTAATCCTTATTCCAGTATAAGTTCAACTCTGTACCACCTGTCATAGGAAGGGTTGAAGAATTTGAACAGAAATGTCTGGCGTTGCCTGTCATTGTCTCCTGGATGGAAATGTGTGTAAAGGACACAATTCCTCCAGTTTTATCTGGTGTGAACATTCTAAGAGGGCAGAGGTCACAAAATCCCCTCTAGGTTAAGGTTAGAACTAGCTTAAAACCCACTGTGGGTTACTAGCTAGAGTCCCCCTCCAGCACTGCTGGATCAGCAAGGAAAGTAAAATGCCAAGGCTCCCTGTGTCCTCACCAGGTTGTTTGTTTGGTGGGTTTTGTTTTGTTTTGTTTTTTGTTTTGTTTTGTTTGTGTCTTCACTATAACCTGTCCCAGGAATCTCAGTAAAGGTAATCTCAACTCTTTAAAGTTCATAAAGCAACAGGGAAGAAAACAGCTACTTATTAGAAACCTATAGTAAACTAGACGCTATACCTATCTACAAAAGAGGGATTTCAAATATACACACATCTACTGCATGTCTCTATGATGGGGAAAGCAAATCACCACTCATTCAGTATTTCCTAGAGGCAGAGATTGTCCTATGGAGTTAAAGGGACACCAAGTTCTTAAGGGCTGGCTGAATTAGAGCATTTGGGGGTAGCTTCGTGGAGAGGCTGGCAGGATTATACCACACCTAGTCAAGTGACTCAACTTGTTTGACGGCAAACAATGGTATCAGAGGGGAGACAGTGAGAATGGGTGTTCACAAAGCAGAGCAAGCTTTCTTCAGAACCGTGGCGTTTGGAGACATGGCCCGCATTCTCTTTCCTCCACTATCTCTGAGCCACATGGTTTTGTTTATTGTGGAGAAGCTCCTGGTTTAATGTCTCAGTTGACTTATCTGGAATGTGGGGGCGGTAATCCCCCCTATATTAGCTTATCCAGAGAAATGAAGAATTGTGGAAATGTGAAAAGAAATTGAATACAGTCCTTAACTTGTATTCGCTGGTCATTAAATGTGAGCTGTCCCTGTCATCCTGACCATCCTTTCCAACATTCTCTGAAAGACAGGAGACTCTAAGAAACAACTCCAGCATAGTAGTCAGGGATAATCCAGAACAAAGACTGTGCTCCCCCCACACGCCCACTGAGACACACACAAACACACACAACCTGGCCATCAAGAATACATAGGTTGCCATTTCAGATGTGTGGTCATTTAATTGGTAGCGGTGACATCCTCATCAAGTCAAGATCTGTATTCTGTTTACTAAAAGAAAAGGAAAAATCAAATAAAAATGAGACATAAAAAATCTATGATATCATCACTATGGCTTATTAGATATTGTCTTAGAAAATTCAAATACAAAATTTTAGGTGCCAAAAACTTTCCGAGCCCATATTTACTGTTTATATTTGGAGGCTAAGGATAGATAATAGTAGAGTTGGGAATTCCATTCTTCAAGGCCTTTACCACCTGACGCTGTTGAGACTGGAGAGAGAACTCAGCGATTAGAGTGTACTGCTCTTAGAGTGAGCCAATTCCCAGCAACCACACTGGATTGGATGCTGTTGCCCATATCACAACCTCCTGTAACTCCAACTCCAAGGAATCCCACTCCTGTCTGGACATTTGGACACCCGTACTCATGTGCACGTGTGCACATGCATATACAAACACGCAGTCAAAATTAAATAAAGACAAGCTAGAGAGACGATTCAGCAGTTAATAGAATAAACAGTCTTTCCCCACACACACATACACACAATTAAAAATAAAATAAATAGGGGCTCGAGAGATGGTTCAGTTCAATTCCCAATACCCACATGGAAGCTCATAAATATCCATAATTTTAGTTTCAGGGCATCCAGCATCCTGTTTTGTCCTGCCTGGGTACCTAACGCACCACATACCTGCAAGCAAAACTAGCAGGCACATAAAGTAATACAATAAATTTTGAAAACAATGTAAACCTTAAAAAAACATATTTGATGTCAATGATAACAGAGGTCTACATTCAGGTTGCCTGATCGTAGGCTTTCATGGTTTGGTAGCTCTCTATGAGTCCCTATAGGAAAAGTGCCATGGTAAGGAGATGCAGCCACTGGGCATCTTTTGCAAGGATGGTGGTTTATGTGAGTGAAAGGTAGCCTGTGCACATACTCTCTCTCATGGTGACTTAGCAAGCCACCCCAGCCTGGGTTTTAGCTGGGTACAAAGGAGAGCATTCAGACTTCAATCTGCTAACATTTTTCAAAGCTGCTAGAGTGGTATTATAGGAGAAAATTGGGCCTGTGATCAGCAGCCATATTCATTCTCATCTCTAGAAGTCATCACTCGAGAGAGAATGTTGTGATAAATTGGTATGTGTGTACATGTGTGTATGGGGGGGGGTGATTTCCTCAAATATTCTTCTCCTCTCTGAAAATAGCCGTGCCACCTTATCAGGAGCCAACGCTCCTTTTAAAAAGTGAAAAGGGTAATAATTAAATTTGCTGTTCACTGTCCTTTGGGTTCTTAAGCTGGATTGAACATTGCTAACTCTGAAAGGCTTTAAAAAATATTGATGAGACCCAGGCCCTGTGCCCAGAACTTCTTCTATATTAGGTATGAATGGAACCCGAGTATAGACCATCATGTAACGCCAGTCTCTTGTCTCTTCTAGTCATAAATTGGTACATCGAGGTCAGCCAGCAGTTGCCTCTGCTGGAGTGCTTTGATCTACATCCGCCAAGCCAAGACTTAAACTATGCAAGTTTTGATCTTCAACCTGTCAGGGATGTCAAGGCTGGTCCCCAAACTGTTCGACCAGCTCAGCACATCTGGAGTTTATCTGTTTCCTCTGGGCAGAGTCAGTAAACACTCCTGTAGGAACACTGCTAGAAGTGGTGGGTGGGCAGCATTCTCAAAGCTTTGGTGACTCTCTATAGTGTTCTGCTCTCTCAGGGAGGGAGGAAGGGAAGGGATGCCTTCTCTTTAGGATAGGAAGGTTCTGGTCCTTCCCTAGACATCCACCGCTGCCTCTTTAGACATCTGGATTAAAGTCAGAAATCTCACAGAGTTCCCATTTACTAACCTGAGCCAAAAAAGAAACTTGGCATGTGTCATAGGAAGTGTAGAAGTTTTAAAGGACCTTTAGGCCTGGAATGTTTGCTGTGCCTGTTCATTTAAGAACTCGTGGATAAATTGTTGGCGCCCAGACAGTGTTCTCAGCAGTAAAGGGTGGGCAAGGCAGTCCCTGTCTTCAGAGAGTTCACATTCTCATGTGGGAGGCAGAGAGTAAATTAGTATTGTGAAGAATGAACAGCACTGGGATAAAACAGCTGCTGTTGAATCCATAGACAATGGAAGCGTCTCTGGGGAGGTGGCACCGTATTAACTGTCATTAAAAGAAGTTGCCTAGAAAGCCATGTATAGGTCTTGGACAAACTCATTTCAGGTGGAGGGAATGGGAGGTTCAAAAAAGCAGCTTCATCTGTTGCTTTGACCCAGCCCACATTTAACCTCTTGGTATCCTTCATCAGGAATCCGCAGAAGTGTGTTTATACACATGTCTGAGCATCCCATGTGTGCAGAGCGCATGGAGGTCAGAGGAGGCACAGATCCCCTGGCACTGGACTCATAAACAGTTATGAGCCAGCATTCTCATGCTGGGAATTGAAGGCAGCTTGCTTCTAGAAGAGTAGCAAGTGCTTTTAACCACTGAGCCATCTCTCCAGCCCCTATAATAATTCCTTAGCTATGACTAAAATCTAAAAGAGCCAAGGCCTTTCTCTTTCTTGTTGTATTTTTATTGTGTACAAACTCATAATAATTGTGGATATTTATGCAATATTGTGACATGTATTTATATTATAAGATGCTAAATTCAGGTTCCCTGGCATATCCACCCTGTTATATACTAATCCTTTATTCATAAGAAATATTCAGATTTTGCTAGATATTTCAAGATATTTCAAGGGAACACACACACCTGTCTTCTCTAACTGTAAGATGAGGTGTATTGGCCATCCTCTCTCCATGTTCCCATGAAACCTCTGGTAACTAACTACTTTTCCACCAAGAGCTCATGAGCTTTCATGGGATAACCCAATTTTAGATTCCTTGAATGTGCAAGTTTGTTTGTGTAATGGCTGCCTTCTGTTTCACTTACTCCCCGTTTAACAGAATGCCCTCTAAAAACACCTGTGTTGTCGCCAACGATTATGTCTTAAGGTCACTCATGAGTCTTCCATTGCTTCTCTGCCTTTGAGCATTTCCTGGTATTTCCCCAATCCAGGTGACCTTGGATATGTCTCTTAACCATCCTGGGTGATCCATAAACATGCTGACAAAGAAAGATGGCTTTGTGCAGTCTTGTTTCTTTCCCTTCAAGAGTACAGGTGGCTGACTCAAAGTCTGTGTCATGCTGTTGAGTGGGTTATGGAAGAGACCAGCACTCTGCAGCCTTCCTAGCACAATGCTCTCTCTTCAGTGTTTGACCAACTAGGAATTTCAACTGGCTCGCTTTGTCTGGTGAGAGCAGTAGAATACTGTAGAGAGTGACTCAGATGAGAACATGAATGCAGGGTATCAGGAACTGCCTTGAAGAGGAACTGGTGGGTGTTTGTTAAAGCTGGTGGGGCTCAACTTCCAAAGCTTTTAGCAAGTGCTAGGTAAGGGGCTGGGTGTGACCACTAAGGTACAGCAAACCACTACAGCTCCTTGAGGGTCATCAGGACCCCTGCATCTACGTGGTAACCTAGACCTGTTTGTACTGTATGCAGCTGAATGGTAAAAAATGGAGAATGTTAGAGAGCTATTCATAGGGAAACCATAGTAGCTGAAATGGGTAACTAAGTGATGATGGTGTTATCAAATGGGGTTTTATTATGCATATCTTTGTGTGTGGATGTGTGCAAAGGGTATTGTGTGTAACAAATGGAATATGAATAATATGGTCTAGAATTGATACCACTTTGGAATAAGTTGAAATTTATGAATAAACTCAAAATTTCAGTACCAAGCTTTTCTTTTGCCCCAAAACAATGTGGCAAATAAAGGGAAGATAGTTTTGTGTGGATGACAGATGCTCCCTGAGAAGGGTATCAGGTGGATTTCTCAGCCACCTGTCACTTCAGAGACAGACAAAGCACGCTGTTATAACTAATGACCTTGGTAGGCTGAGATGTCAGCCACAGACTTGCCCATCTATTTCAAGACCTTTTTCACTGTTGGAAAGTGAGACACTGATTGTAGTAGATACCTATAGCCAGAGTGTCAGATTTACCAACAGAACAAAACACAGTGCCTTCACTAAAAGTATTCTCTTAGAAAGGCAGACTTGAATGAAGAACTCCGAATGCCCTTGGCACCTCCTCAATGCATCTATTTAAGTACAGATGCTGGTAAATCATAATAGTCTGTTTAGTGTTTCCTAATGAGCCTTGGAGTTGATGTGTCAGGAAGACGATGACCCCTGAAGGATTTAGTCTTACTTGATGTGCTTAAGTTAAAAGGTTAACATGTTTACAACGCACTGCTACTCCACACTGAGTACCCCAGTTTTCCAACAGTCTATGGGGGCTGAAGGTATCTGCTTGAGATTTTGTCTAAAATATATCGTTTATATTTGGGGATCTGTTTGAGAATCTTGTTTACATTTTTTTTATTTTATTTTTCTCTCATATAATACATCCTGACCATAGTGTCTTCTTCCTCCACTCCTCCCAGTCTCCTCCTTTCCCTCAGATCCACTGTTCCTCTATTTCCCATCAGAGAAGAGCAGGCCTCCCAGTGATATCAACTGAACACAGCGTAACAAGATGCAGTGAGTCTAGGCACAAACAAACCCTCATATGAAGGCCGGATGGGGCCACCCAGTAGGAGGAAAAGGGTCCCAAGAGCAGGCAGAGAATCAGAGAGCACAGCCATCTGTTTCCCCATGGGCTCAGCGAGGGATAAATCATGAATTGTAGAACAGAGGCAGAAAGGAGGCTGCTTCATTTTGAGGTTAGTGCTTTCTAGATTATTTAGAATGCAGCTCTTCTCTAGGAAACCCATCCAGCAAGGCAAATTTCGAACTCTCAAGGCAGAGGACTTAGACTGGGATTTTGTTCATGACACAAAATAAGATTTCTTTGTGTATTGTTATAGCTGCGTCCACAGTATACCTAATAGAATCAACGTCTTCTATGACGTCACTATGCCTTTCTGTACTAAGAACATCATCTCAGGCCATCTTTTTCTAGAACAGGATACATAAGCAAAGTTAAGAATAGTAATAATATATTGATCATTTACAATTTGTCAGGACTATGCAAAGTACATTTTCATTCATCCACTCATTCATCAAATATGTATTGAGGTTTGAGGTTTGTTGAGGGTCAAATACTCAAATTGGCCCTGGATAGAGAGAGGAGCAAACCTGTTGGGCACCAAACAGTCCTGGCCTTTGTGTTCCTCAGTGTTCTTCCCTACTTCCCCAAAAAGGACAGTGCCATTTTGACCTCTGAAGAAGCCTCCTTTACAGACATAGGTTGTTAGACTGTTCTAGAATTAGACATCCCGGTCAGTCTTCTCAGGTTGACTATTTGTGAATGGTATTGATTGTAGACAATGATCCTTCCTGCTCTTATGACCTGGTCTTTTCAACTGAAAGTGAAGCGAAATAATTGTGCCTACATCCATTTTGCTTTTAAATATTCCAGAACCGAAAACCCATCTCTTACGATGGAAACGGAATAGATGAAATCTGTTAGCGGAGTTGGGGATTTAGCTCAGTGGTAAAGCGCTTGCCTAGCAAGCACAAGGCCCTGGGTTCGGTCCCCAGTTCTGGAAAAAAAAAAAGAAATCTGTTAGAGATGTGAAAAGGCAATGTGACTGCTGGCCGAGGGAACAGGTAAAGGAAACCTGTGGAGATTCCAGCAGTGGTGTGCCAATACCATTGCACCCTCTTAGAAGACCTGTTCTCCCCTATCTGGGAAGGTCATCCTCTCAGACCATATACACAGCTTCAATAAGGATGCACCTGAAGGAGTAAGGAGACAAAGGGAATACACATCAAGCCAGCCAGATCCACCATTATGTTGGTTAATGTTGCGGCATCCTACAGCCATAGAGGACTTATATTGGGTTTCGAGTTTATTTACAACTCTCTCCCTCTCCCTCTCCCTCTCCTTCTCCCCCTCCCTTCCCCCTAACCCCCATCTCTCTCTCTATCCTTGTCTTTGCCCCTATCCTGTCTGCAGCTGTGAACTGATTTTTGTCCCAGTACAGCAGTGCCCTCACATCAGGGACATAGATCCCAGAAGCCACTGGCTCTGTATTCAAGAAGAATTATAGTCAAGGGCAGGTGACAGGGACATGGACCTTCTTTGCTTTTCTTCTTCTCTTGGTTGTAATTTTCTTGATCCTTCCAAGCCTCCATGGGTAAGGCCCACCCTAGAGCATGAGATAACAGGAATTGGGGGTTGGGGGGGATCTGAAAAACAGGAAGAATCCCCATTCCCCAAGAACAAATAGTATGGTATAAGGAAAGTTCCGCTACTTCTTGTAGGGGAAGTCGCTACATGGAACTGAAAATCAATCAGACATAGAACCCTTGCTCCAGCCAAGATGGAAGCCAGGGATTCAGTGTCTCCCATCAGACTCAGAGGGAAACTCAAGTCCTTGTTGGGGCTTTCCAGGCTGGAAGAGCAGCTGCCCTGCTGTGCTAACCTTCCCTTTACATTCGTTAATTTAATGGTCTCCTCCCCTTTACCTTTGTTAATTTAATGGTCTTCTCCCCTTTACCTTCGTTAATTTAATGGTCTCCTCCCCTTTACCTTTGTTAATTTAAGGGTCTCTACCATCCGCTCCCTGCCCTTGCACCCTATTGAGCTAGCTCAGCGTACATCCACATGGCTTGCTCCTCACTTTCTGTCATGCCATTGATTCATTTCTGAGGTGATAGGCAATACTAGCCCAGGCTGACCTGGAATTCGCCTTGTGACTGAGCGTGTCCTTCTAATCCTTCGGCTTCTACCTCCCAAGGACTGGGATCACAGGCCTGGTGTTACCATGTTCAGTTTATATGGTACCTGGGATGGAGCCCAGGCTTCCTGCATGCTTGTAAGCACTAGACCAACAGTGCCACATCTTCTGCCTCGAAACCCATTAATTTTTTTTGATTGGCACATCTAAGTTAGTACACTAACCCACTAGATGGTCTCGATTCCTCTCTCAGCTTTACCTTCAGTGCCGTCGCAAGGTGGCATTTTGTGTGCTGATGTGTTATTCGTTGTCTAACTTCCCCCACTAAAGTACAGAAGCCATAAGGGCTATTCTTTTTATCCACCACCAGGTCAGTCCTAAGACTGTATGGGTCATAGTTAGATGATCATCTGTTAGAAATACAGTGGGCTGCAGTTCCTAGCACCAGACTGTACTGACACCGCTTCTTCTTGGAAAGGGCTGGGCAAAAGCTCCAAGCCCAAGACGCTTAAATAAGAGGGAACTTCACATGAAAATAACAGAGGTTTTAAGGCAAGATGCTCATTAAGGAAGAGAGGTTGAGCTCAGAGCCCATTTATTCAAAAAAATCCCTTTAAGCACCTCCTTCTGAGCAGGACTGTTACAGGGAATTACAGACTGACCTCACTCCAGTAAAGCTACACTATAATTACACTGTAATTACAATACTTTCAATATTGACCTTCAGATCCCATTTCTACTTGAAAACTGTGGAGATAGCTGGAAATTAGATTAATTACCCAAGCTGAGTTCAATTTCTCTTTTGCTTCATAGGCATCATGCCCTAAAAATTCTGTCATGCACCGCTCTCCTCGGGTGCTTAGTAATTTCTATCATAAAAATAGTTCTCAATTCTGGAATATTTAAAAATAAAATTTGAGCTAAAAGCCCTACCGTCCAATGTCCGAATGAATGAGCAGTAAATCTGAATTATGGATGAGAAAGATAGTGGATCGTCTATTTTATATTCTCCCTTTGAAAGGAGGCACTCCACGTGTTGTGGTCAGCAAAATGGTGGACTAGGTAACTAAGCATATTACTCGTGGCAGTTAACATTGTGCAGCCTCAGAAGACTTGAACTCTCTTTGAAAGAGTGCTACCTCATAGCCACAATTTTATGTGGGTAGGAAGCATTGTTCTTACAATTTAACATTTGTTAAGTAGAATCTCCTAATTGTATACTAAAGAAGAAAGTCAAGTTGGTTCATGTTCTCTCTCTCTTTCTCTCTCTCTCTCTCTCTCTCTCTCTCTCTCTCTTTCTCTCTCTCTCTCTCTCTCTCTCTCTCTCTCTCTCTCTCTGTGTGTGTGTGTGTGCGTGCGCGCTCATGCCTATATGTGGAGGCCAGAGGAGAACCTCGAATGCTATCTTCAGAAACTGTGTTCACTCCCTATGAGAAGATCACTCATTGCCCTTGAACTCATGAAGAAGGCGAGGGTGTCTGGTCAGCAAGCCACATTTTCCTGTCCCTATCTCCCCAGCACTGGGATTGCAGTCACGTATTCTATACCACCTAGAGTTTATATGTAGACTCTGAAGATCTGGCTCAGATCCGCATGCCCTTCTGAAGGGCCAGCATGTCACTGGTTAGGTGTCCTTGCTTCGTATTGTGCTTTGTTGCAAAGGTATGGCAGAACGCTGCTTGGTCTTCGGAAGCAGAGATGTCGCTTCTCTTGTTTACCAATTTCCCCACATGTAAGAAGAGAATGCGGATTTTGATGAGGGGGTTGCTGTGATGGCAATGATCAGACAGGTGGAGGGAATCATGATCAATCATGAGGTGGGGCTTTAGGAAGCCTTACACTTTCACAATTATGGTGGAACATGTGCTATGGTGTAGGAGACACTTAGCCTTAGGAATATTGGAACAGGAGGTGGAGTTTCAACCTCCTAGGCTGGCAGGGGTGTAAAACAGACACAATGAAATGAAGAGCGGCCTTGGTTTGCTCTGCTTCCATTTTAATGGAAGATGGGAAGTGGTTGTTAGCTGGTATTCTGGGATGAGAGGAAGCATTACTAAGGGGTAATTATGAAGTTACAGCTTTATAGGATAAAGAAAGTACTCTCCTGGTGAAGCAAAGAAAGGAGGAAGGGATGGTACCCCAGGAAGAGCCTGCAGCAGAGCAGAAATTCCAGAAAGTAGATACCAGGCTGGATATGAGGTCATGCCAAATCAGGACTCACATTAGGAAGGAGTTTGGAATGTACCCTCAATTTCAGTAGATCTGGAAGCATCTGGGGCAGATTAGAGATTTGTCACCTTGGCAGGCTAAAAGTTTTTGTGGTTCTTTGTGACTTGTAACCAATGCTGCTGGGGGGGCAGAGGCGATGCCAGAGAGGATGGCTGCACCTCCACATGGCGCCTGTGACACTCGGCCCCTAAGTCGCAGGACCCTTGAAGCCTGTGATTGCCTTCTAGTTATTCCTCTGCCTTTCTAATAATAAGGGAAGATGTTAAAATAGGAAAGCAATCATCTGGAGGACATGATTAGGTTTCCATTCAATGGAGCCAGTCGGGAAGGAGTACATGTTAATGTGACCTGTATAAGATCTTCATGATATTTCTAGGCTCAGGAATCTAAAACCAGGACTCTGTGGCCAAAGCAGAGAGACTCAGAGGCACAGGGAGGGTATTTTTGGTACAGCTATTCTGCCTTGATGCCCCTCACATTTCTAACAACTTCACATGGGAAATCCAGTGATGTGCACTGTTGGATCTAGAATATTCTAGGCTATTCTGGAGACAGAGCAATACAGTTCATTGTATTTGCTACTTCATATGTAAAACTAAAATAAAAATTTAGTTAATGGGATTTTGATGCATATATACAACCTCTCCTACACACACACACACACACACACACACACACACACACACACAAATCCATTTATTTATTTACTTATTCATTCATTCATTCTCTCTCTTTTGTTTGTTTTTGTTTTCATTTTCTCAAGACAAGAGTTATTCTGTGTACCCCTGGCTGTCCTGGAAACCTCTGTAGAGGAGGCTAGCCTCAGACTCACAGAGATCCATCTGCTTCTCTGCCTTCTTAGAACTGGGATTAGAGATTAAAGGTGTACACCACCACTGCATCAGTTGAAAATACAAATTATTACTCCTAACACAAGCTTATGGGATAACATAGTCAAAGTTGACCATATACAAGGGAAAAACTCAGTTTTGTGCCATTTCTCTTAACTATCATGGGATGCCCCAATCTTCCTGCAGCATAGTGGTCCATGCTGAGTAGATTCAAGATAAAGGTTGGGTGAGAGAAGCAGAACAGACTTCAGACATCACACGCACTACTTCAACCCATATTCAACTGGATAGAGGTGGCATTTGGACCTGTTTGTGAGAAGCTGAGAACATCCCCTTGTTCTAGGTGGCGCCAGGCCCAGGTACAGAATCAAGATTATCTTATACACAGAAGAAGAGAAAGTGGCTATTCAAAAGACTTGTGGTAACTTCTACAGAACTAACAGATGTGCCCTTCAGATAAAGGACTTGGCAAGTCAAGTCATAATTTTACATCTGCTAAGTAAAAGAAGCTCAAGCGGCCTTAAAGCACACATGTCAGGACTGCAGTCTGGCTACTGCTTCTGGAAGGTGGTGAGATCAGAATTCAGGTAGCTCCTTCTCTCGTCAACTTCCAGATCCTGGTGTTTGCTGTCTGTGATGGTTAAAATTGGCTTTGAACTTGACAGCATTAAGAATCACCCAGTAGATAGCCCCCACATGGAACATGGCTATAATGGATTTTCTAGATTAGGTAAGTTGTGAAGGGGTAGACCCACACTTATTATGAGTGGCACCTTTCTATGGAGTGGGCCCTGTAGTAAGTAAATGGGGGACAAGCGGGTTGAGCAGCATCTTTCATCTCTCTCTGCTTCCTGACTGCAGATCCAGTATGACCAGCTGCCTCAACTTTCTGCTACCATAACCTTCCCACGACTACGGGCTGTGACACAAAATTAAACCTGCCCTTCCTTAACTTGCTTTTGTGAGGCATCTTGTAGAAGCAATGAGAAAAGCATCTAATAACACTTGGTCCTTCTTTGCCTAGTGGGCGTCTCACACATCTCTTTTTGTGGCCGCTGTCCAGTTGAGTTGTTCCCTCCGCTCTGTAGATGTTTTATTGACAGATCCCTGAGTATCATTTGCATCCTTTGCCGCTATGGTGCAGGGCATGTGTCATGTAGACTAATATAAATCATCTTGAGCCCTTTCCTATCCTTCATTGTTGCAACAGCTTCCCTGATGGATGGGGCTGTGCTGATGAGGAACAACCCGAAAGGAGAACACTGAGAAGTTATAGGCATCAGGCTTACCTGAGCAACTCTTAGGCACTCCACTGTGATAAAAGAGGTGGAATGAGTGTTAGTAGGAACCAGAGGAGAGGAACGTAGGCTTCGTACTCGTGATCCTACTAGTTAGTAGTTTGTCAGTGTTAGGAAGACATTTATCTGTGACTCACATTTGCCATCTTCACAGAGAATATAAAATGATATTATCCTCTAGGGTGTTGCAACCAGAATAAACATGTATTTAAGGCCTGCAGGTACTCAACATATTGCTGTTATTTTTCTGGTCCCTTTCTGTGATGATGACCCCTTACATTCTGTAAAGCCTATGAACAATACGTGGTCTTTATGACAGGGCCATGTCTTCTGACATTATTTTTCAGAACTTCGAGATGATAAGTTTACTCCATGTTTCTACTGTTGATCCATTTTTACTTTACTTAGACTTCATACAAATTTGGGAGTCCCATAGGGCCTCTTCAATATCTAGCCTCTTCGGTTAAGTACCCAGTTGAAGGTTAGAAAGGAGGCAACTGCTTTCCAATGGTAGCCATCTCCCCTTCAGATGCAGTCTCCCTGTGGATTCCTCCAGAGATGGTATCACTACCCATGATGCTTCAGGTTTTTTTCTTGAAGTTCTATAACTACAATCCACTTATCCCAGCTGTGCTATGCTCTGCAAAAAGGCAGAGTGAGTATTTTCCTTTTTTGGCTAGAAAAACAGTTATGTTCTTAGATGACAACTATTTGGTCCTTACTCAATTGTCAGATCTACTTGGGATGACGGGTGTGACTTTTCTCTAGATTATCAAGGTATCGATGAAATTCCTGCCTCCATAACTCAGGTCTGCTTGACTTATGTTTCAAATTATCATCCAGTTGTCTGTCCCTTTTCTCACCTCTTCCAGTGGTCCTGAATCACCACCAGTTGATAGCTTCATCTATGCCATCCTTGGGGAAATGCAGATTTGTGATAGGAAGGAGTTGCCCACATCAGCCAGTCAATAGCAAGACTGGGTTGGAAAGGCAAACATCCAGCCTCACCCAGCATTCTTGCCTGGTGCTGACTGTCATTGTGGGTATTTTATTTGTCTGTTTATTGGGCAGCTGCTTTGAGCTTTCAGAGCATTAATAGTGCAATTAATGTTAGAATGACTCTGACACATGAGGGTCTCCTTCCCCATAAAGCCACAGGCTGACCATACCAGCTGCCAGGCTCTCAGAAAGGATACTAAAAAATTATCTAAAAATGAAAAAAAAAACCCAGCAAATCAAAACAACACTTGAACCCCAAATGTGTCAATATATGTCTTCCTGTATATTGGGATTCCCATGCCTCTCCCCTTCTTTTCTGCCCCTGTTTTCAACAAGAGCACTCATTTTTCAAATACTTAATTTGCTTATCTATTTTGTCTATTATCTGTTTCTTTTTACCAGGAGGTAGGCTTTATAGAAACAGAAATCTGTTTGTGACTGAATCCCCAGTTCAGCATGGGATAGGAATGCAGGAAACGTGTACTGAATAGAGAGTTGAATGTCAGTACTGAAGCGATTATAGTCAGAAGAACGCAGGCATTTATGTTTATTATTTTCATTTTCAGCTATGGCTCCCTGCCTCCTCTTCCCCTATACTTAACTCTAACAAGTGTCCATGAAGCTCCAGATCCTTGGGAGTTTGATTCCTGTAAGAATCTTGCTCTATAAGGCCCATCTATGTCTCCCTTGGTGCTTCCTTACCATTACGCACTTAATTCTAAACCACATTCATTGCAGTGAGGTACAGTAGTCTTCTAACACAAATAGTAAGGCCTTCAGTGCTAGAGATCTGTTCCTCCTATACATTGTACCTGGAAAAGTATAAAACAAATAGTTAATAATGAATTGTAGATACTGTTTGTAAAGCTAGGCATGGTGGTACACACCTCTAATCTCAAACACATGGGGCTGATGCAGAAAAAAACCCATAAATTAAAAGCCAGTCTGGACTACAAAACACTATATTAGCAAAATACAGCTTCTGTAAATATTCGGATCTAAAAGAGTAGCCAATAAGCACCAAAGATTAGATATCTTTAGATAAAAGTTCTTTGCTCGGATAACATTTATGGAGTATCCATTATATTCCAGATTGTCCTAGACTCTCACGATGCTAGGGAAATCACAGGCCCTTCTGGGGCCAGGGGGTCTTAGTTCCATTATTAAAATAGTTTTAAAACACAAACTCCAATGGAAGCCTAAAGATAATTTTATTAGAGTTTAAAAGATTTGCCTCAGGACAGGCAAGCTGTGTATGTCTCAGAGAAGGAGGCTGTAGGAGAAGGAAGTGAGCTATACTGCTTATCTGAGGAAGGTAAGGAGGTTGGACACGTGACAGAGAAGCAGCCACATCATTGTGATGGTGGTGGTGGTGGTGGTGGTACTGGTGGTGGCAGTGCTGGTGGTGGTGGTGCAGGTGGTACTGGTATGTTTGGGGGGGACATGATTTAGAGAAGCAGTAAAGATGACCATGGTACCAGAAAAAAATATTTAGACTCAGGCCAGCATTTGAAGACAAAGATTGAAGAGACAAAAAGAAAATGTATCTGTCTGAGTCAGGACATCATGGCTGCTCATAGGGACTAAGCTAGGGATGAGAATTCTGGGAAGGAAAAGTACAGTAGCTCATTAAAGAAGGGTTGCTCTATTTATCTCTTCCTGTCTTCCTCAGGGTGGTCCCTTAGCCAGGTGACTGACCAGGACCAACTAGAATATTAGGTCTGCATCCAGTCAAGAGATTCTATTCTCTTGAGGGGAAGGAGCCTTCTTTTAATAGTCCCTTGTTCTCTATTATGAAGAGTTTTCATGAAATATAGCAATAAAAATGTTTTCTAATAAGCATTGTCTAGTGGTAGAGACGAAATGATATGCAAAGTAATAAAGTCCAATAATATGCTAGGAGTGATGTGTGTTAGGAAGAAAACAATAACGGACAGGAAAGCGGGGAGGTGGCTCAGGTAGAAATCTCCCCTGTGTTGGTAGGCAGGCTGACTGAGATGTTGGCATGCTAGCAGAGACTGAACAAGCGAAGCCCTCTAGAAAGAGTTCCTTCAGTGAGCAAGGCACGGAGGCTCAAGAATTCAAAAATAGAGCTCTCTAGTGAGAAGGCTGGCACATCAACCAGGGTACAGGAAGTGTGAGAGCAGCCGGGATAAAATGGGATACCAGTGGGCTATGTGAGCAGAGAGAGCTGACTTTCCAAATGCTATGTAAATGTCACCATCTCTATCCTCCTTGTCATCTCCCTGTCCTCGCTCTGCCCTTTTCCTGATGCCTCACTTCCTTTATAAGCTCCTATCCTGGTGGTAGCACTATGACTCGTGATGTATGCCTTTATTCAGGTGAACTGTAGAAGTTCAGCTTCCTGGAGCGATGAGAATACTGAATTCTAGAATGTTCGGTCATGGCCATGGTCACTGTGGACCTGGAGAAGACTAGGAGGGTGGGATTTAGATGGACGGAATCATCTACCGACAACACTCATCATGTGGCTCCTTTGATGAGGCCACCCTAACAGCCACACAGCCATCTCAGATGTCACCTTCTGTTGACTCACTGCCATATTCTCTTTTTCCAGCAGAGAGAGAGAGAGAGAGAGAGAGAGAGAGAGAGAGAGAGAGAGAGAGAGAGGAGAGAGTTGCATACAACAGCTTTGCTATGTACACATTCCCACAGCATACTACCTTTATTGTCTCTTGCAGTACCTGTTAATGGCTCCCTCCTGACCATCTCAGCAGTGTAGACTGAGCTCACCAGGAGCTCAGCCACCATCTAAGGTAGAGACCTTAACCAAAGAAGACCAGCTGAGCAAAGGACAGTGCCCCAGTTTTGGGACAATCAGCTTCTTAACATGTTTCTTGAGACTAAATTAGTCTAAGTTTAGCCTAGGAGGGTCCTTAAGGTCTGATCCTGGTCTTGGCCCCACCTCATCAACTGTCTGCAGTGAAATACTTCAAGCCCAGTGGTTAACAGGGAACTTTATTGATTCTGAAATAAACGAATAAGGCAGTTGCCTTGTGCTAGCTACTCACTAAAAGGTGTGAGTTTTCCTTTGAAGCTTTAACAGGGTAGAAATTGACCCACATTGGAAATCTGATGAAGCTACATCAATTAAGCAAAACTCCAATTCATTGTTATCTTAGCCTGGGCTCTCCAGAGAGCTGAACCAAGCATCAAAGCCAAGTGCACAGGTCATAGTAAGAACAGAACCAAAAAGCAGGGATGGGGGCTGAAGAGCATGGAGCACAGTAGAGCGCAGAGGAGGAGCTTACAAGTACGAGGCCAGGTTTGGAGAAGATCTTTACTGTTAGAATTACTTGCTGAAACTAATGGAAAGACTACAAAACTATCCAGGGCACCATGCAGAACATTATATCCAGGGCCTTTATCCTTTGGCTCCCAGACACCACAGGGGCTTCTTGTCTTGAGTAGGCATCTGTGAGTTCTTAGGATATGATGGCAGAGGACCCCAGCAGGGAAGGAGGCAGACACGGAAGAGAAACCCCGAGCTGCAAAGTGTAGAAAGTTAACCAGAACATGCATGGGGATAAGTGGTCCAGCCATGGCTGTGCTGATAGGAAGGAGATAGGTAGAGGGGTGGAGAAGGATGCCCTGGAATTATTTAAGGTAGCCCCTGCACACTTCTCACTCTTTATTGACAGTCTACCTTATTCCAAGAAAGAAATAAGGCTGCTTGTACCCCTACCAATCACGTCTCTTTTCTGGAGCCCCCATTCCATGCATAACTAGGAAGTTACAGTCATCGTTCAATAAGGCTTTGAACATCCCCTTCCTCAAAAGCCTGGAGACACTTCCAGGGAAAAGCTGAAGTACGTCAGATGGTTTGATGATTGGCCTAACATTTCTCTCAAGAAAAAAAAATGTCCCTTCCAGTTTTAATTGTAGATTCATTTTTGTTGCCGTTGTCTTTGGGGGTGAGCATTTGAGACAGGGTCTAACATAAGAGTGCTGGCTTTGAACTCCTGATGCCGGGATTACAGTCAAGCTCCACCATGCCCTGATTCCTGCACTGCCTCCATTCACCTCCACTTGCATCAGTACCATCCTGTTACTTCTTTCCTTACCTCTCATTATCTGCGCCCCATGGAGCTGACAAAAAGCTACGTTATCAGCATCTCACAGAGCTGCTAAGTCATCAGGAAATGAGTAGATGTTCTCGTTTCTCTGAGTTAAAAGAAGCAAGGTTTGGAGTAGGTACAGATTTTCTAAATAAGACCGATGAACGTTAAACAGTGGGAAACTGGACTTCCAGATGAAGACCTCAGGCCAGTGAGAAGGCTCAGTAGGCAAGAGCGCTTGCTATCAAGCTTGGCCATCTAAGTTCAAAGCCATCTAAGTTCTATCTCTAGATCCCACATGGTGGAAGAAAGAACCAACACCAACAAATTCTCCTATGATCCTTACATACACAGAGCCTACATGCATGTGAACATACACACATATACACACAATAAACAACTAAAAGAAAGCATTTAAAAGAACTCATAATCATTAAAAGGTACCACTCAAAATTATATATCATATATATAATTTATATATTTATCATATATATATATATATACATATATATATCATACATACACACACACACACACACACACATATATATATATATATATATATCAAGGCTTCCCATGAGAAGACATTCATTCATGTTTTATTTGCCTGACAAGGGATATGTCCCTGGGATATACATAGGAATTGCAAAATCAAGTAAAAGAAAAATCTGATTTAAAACAGAACAAAAGATGTGAACAGACATTTCATGAACGTGTATATCTAGATGAAAAAGAAACATTAGTCTTCAGTGGATATGCTGCTTAAACTCATAGCGAGACACCACTACACCACAGTCAACAAAATGGCTAAAAGCAAAAAGACAGCCAGTGCCAAGCATTGGCAAGATCTTGTAACAACTGGAACTCTCGTACATTATCAACAGGGGGCCAAATTATTACAACTGCTTTGGAAAGCCATTTGCGGTGTCTTCCAGAACAGAATCTATGTCTACCCTGCGATTCAAATTTGTGAGACAAATGAGTCCATATGCCTACCAGACGACACAGACAAAAATGTTTACAGAAATTGACTCATAACAGCCTAAAAGTGGATCTATTCAAATGCCCCTACAAGGAGAACAGGTGACTGTGTTTATGTGTAGTTATATGGCAGACAGGTATATTCTCCTATTAAAATGTAGAATAAAATAAGGCAGGCTTTAAAACTACTTACAAAGTTTGGGATTAGGCAAAACCTATTCTGTAGTGATAGAAGCCAGAATAGTGGCTACCCCAAGGGCTGGGAGAGCTGGTTCATGGCTGGTCAGACAGCATGGAGCCTTCTAGGGTACTGTAGGTGGGTGGCAGTTAGGCAGTGCTTAGTTACTCTATACTATAACTACATTGTTGATCTGGTGTGTTTTGTCTGTGTCTCTTAGACTTTAATAATAATAAATTAATACGGGTCAAAATTCAGGACAAAAAGTTGATGATCCATCTTGCCAGGAAGGGGGTTCAGAATCTCTTGTGAAATGAAAGGCAGGAACACTGTGAGAAAATTAAACACAGACTCAGGAAACCCAGACTTCAAGGTTTACATTGACCATTAGCCAACTAATTTTGGAAAGTAACCTATTCAGACCTCGGTTTCCTTATCTGTGAAATGGCTGATTGCTAGGGAGACTTTGTGGGCTTCAGAGGTCCCTGCCTCCGGTGACTTCCTTTCCTCCCAAGGCCCAGATGAAGACGGATGTCCTGTGTTCCTTCTGCTCTGCCCAATGACACAGGGCCCTTGACAACAGAGAAAAAAATCTCTGCAGTCTGCACAGCCTACTCAGAGGTCTGCCAGGGTTGCCTGGGCTAGGCCAGCACTGTGGTAAAGCAAGAAAGTAGATTTCTGCAGTCCTCAGCCTACCTCCCCCTCCATGGATCATGAACTTGTTTCGGGCCCTTGCTCAACCACCTCCTGTCCTGTCAGGTCAAGCTTGTTCCCAGTGTAGTGCAGTGTAGTGTGGCTAACTGATGCAGTAGGTGTTAGAAAGCTTCTAGGCCACTACCCAAGGACCATACATGGACTGACCCTGGGCTCCAACTGCATACGTAGTAATGAATAGCCTAGTAAGGGCACCAGTGGAAGGGGAAGCCCTTGGTCCTGCCAAGGCTGGACTCTCCAGTGAACAGGTTTCTTGGGTGGTGGGCAGTAATAGGGGGGAGGTTTGGAAGGGGAACATCCATATAGAAGGAGAGGGGGAGGAGTTAGGGGGATGTTGGCCTGGAAACCGGGAAAGGGAATAACATTTGAAATGTAAATAAGAAATACCCAATTTAATAAAGATTAAAAAAAGAAGAAAAAAAGAAAGCCAGACCTAACAAAATCACCAGGCTTTCTCCATAGTTTCCCCCGAGCTCTGACTGCAAAGAAAGCAGTCACCAACACCTTTGTGAGAAGAAATGAGTTGAAATGTGCAAAGGCCTGTGGTACTTCTCTCAAAGATGGCTCCTAAACAACCATTGTTCTCCATGTAGCTCACGCCCACTGAGCTCACTGCCAGTGCCGTCTGCTGGCAGATACCATAGGTAGTGATTTAACAACGACGACCAAAAAAATGTGCTTAGTTGCATAAAGCAGCAAAGCAGGAAATAACCTTAGAAATGATCTTGTCAAACACCATGGATTTCTTAAGGTCTGTGAGGGTATTGAAAAGCTCGCCTAGGCAGCTTATTGAGGGAATGCGGGAGCGTGTTCTGCAATTGCAGCAAAACAAACTTGCAGACCGGCAGAACCCATGCAGCCCTGGTGACTCTGCAGCAGCCCCGTTTGCAGAACCTCACCCGGGTGTCACAGTTAACGTGACTCAGCTTTGAAGTCTCCTGGGACTCAAAGCCACGGCTTGTTTTCTAATACAGTATTTTGACTTTTCTGAGGAGAGCTCTGGGCAATTCCTCACAAACACCTGGTTTTCCTACCACCTTGTCTGTTCTAGAAAATTAATCCTGTCCGTCAGCCACCCGAGCCATACCATTTCAGCAAGACGATTCTAACTCTACCCTCTAATGTACACCCCCTCCACTATAGCCTTTGTCTAGCATCTTCCCTCAGATGAGTTTCTTTCACTTTTATTATTTATGGGGTATTTTTGTTCCTTTGCAATTTCACTATAGACTTTTGTGCCCTCTACCCCCTCCCCTTTCCTCCCGGCACTTATTAGCCCTTCCCCCACCCACTATTAGTCTCATTCCCCTATTTACCAACTTTGGTTTTGTTTAGTGTCCCACGGACTTTTTAATCTGGGCCATGTTTGTGATCCTGGGTTTGGAATTAACCATCCGATCCTGAAGACTCGAGCGTGGGTACACAGCTAGATACCATGCCTCCCAGGCTCCCACAATCTGTCAGTTACCAACAGATCAACACTATGTGGGGGGCCCTCTGTGAGCTGCCCCATCTCCCCCATAGCTAACTGTTAAAAAGTCTCAGTGTGTAGGGATTCAGGGAGATTCGTGGCTGTCATATCTGTACCCTGCTTGGAAGATGCTATCTGCAATCGCTCTTCCCATCCTCTGGCCTTAAGATTCTTTTGCCCCCCTTCCACAGGGTTCCCTTGTATAGATGCAGACATTGAGGCCCAGAGCCTATGAGACATTCCCAGTGGTCAAATCCTGAGAACTTCTATAGCCAAGTGTATTTCACCTGTTCTTGTCGAAATACACCTCAGGGACCTCAATCTGTTTCTAGCCCCTAGGTGCCACTGGAAACTGGACTGGAGACTCATTCTTTCTTCTCTTTTGCTAACCCTGGATTGCCTCAAATTTTCTATATAGAAGAAAATGACCTTGAACTTAAGAGTCACCCTCCCGTTGGCTCTGAATTGCTTGGACAACCACCTGAGGTTTACGCAGTGCTGGAGACAGAATCCAGAGCTTTGTGCACGCTAAGCAAGCACTCTGCTGCCAAGCCATGCCCCGCCATTTGCAATAGTTAAGGCCCCTTGCACACACACTGCTTCCCCTTTAGTCCATTCTTAGCAGTGAAGGTGATCTTTCAGAAACACAAAGAGGGTCATGTTTCTCAATTCACACTTTGTTGTTTTAGAATCAACCCAAAAGGGATGCAGTGGTCCAGGAGGCCAACAGAATTTGATGCGTTGTCCACACTCTGAGTTCGTTCTCTTACTTGTTATGCTTCCAGGTGTGCCGGCAGCTTCTCTACCTGAAGATCTTCTCTGGGTTTTCTGTGGGGTTGGCTCTTGTCCCCAGGTTGTTCCCCAGAGGGCCTCTCACCATGCAACCTAAAGTAGCCCATCCTTCACTCTGTAAGCCACTCCCCACCATTCCACCATTCCCCATATTCTCATCAGCTCTAGTAGATCATTTGCATATAATCCGTATTCACCAATGGGTTGCAAACTCTGGGAGGATTACATGACTGCCAATGTTAGTCAACAGAGACAGGATCATGCTTTCAATGGGCTCTCAGTGGGTGCTTGTCGACAGACTGAATGCTGGAATGAATAAAGGAAGGAAGGAAGGTGTCCAATGCCTGTGAGATCTGATGGTCCCGGCTTGGGTAATACAAGTGTTTGAATGGTTTTCTTATAGCCAAGCTTCCAGGGTTCCTGAACACAAGTATGTATGGATGTATGGACAGCTACCCTGTGTAAATGTTTTCATTCCTAATGACCACCCTAAGTGCTCAGTACCACTGTACAAATGCACACATGGAGGCCCAGAATGGATAGGACATTTTCAATGATTGAATCCTGCTATTTTCGGTTAGCCGAGTGTACTTGATCAGCTCTTGTTGAAACAACCCCACATCTCTGTGTTCGAAAACCAGTGGTGTTAACTACATGTTGATAAATATTTCCCCTCATCTACACCTACTCCATTTTAACACCAGTGTCTGGATTCTCATTTCCTCCTACAAGAAAGAAATACGGCCCAGATTTTCATTGTAAGACAAGATGTCTCAGTTTCCCACGCAGATTTTTTTTTTGCTGACTTTTTCTCTTTCTTTTCTTTTCTTTTCTTTTTTTGTACCTATGATTTCTTTAAATGACAATAGATCTTTGAGTCCCCTTGGTCGCCATCATAGTATAAACAGAAATTTTCTTCTGTTTGATTTACGGTTTGGTCTTTGCTGTAAATTCTGGAAACAGGATTCCCCTTCAGCTGCTGCTTCTCACTAAATGAACGTTTTAGAATGTGGTCATTGAATGGTGAAATGTAAATGCCTTGCACACCAGTGTCAAGAATCAACCTTCTTCTTAGAATTGGTGTCTAATATTGTTTGTCACTTATTATGTGATTTTTCTCTGATTTCATCTAAGGAAATGCTTGGTATATCCTTTCAAATAAAAACTTTAAAGGTTAAACATTTGATTTGGTAGCTGTATAGAACATAGAAGCCTAGAGGCCAAACGGGCTTAACTCCACTTGGTTTTCTAATATTTTTTTCTCAGAGATCTGCGAGTTTGTTAACAGAGAAATAGAAGAGTAGAGAGATGGCTCAGCAGTTAAGATCATTTGCTGAATTAGATTCTAGTTCATTCATGGCACCATCTTAGAATCAGCTACGCCACAAAGTTGTCTTCCTGTTACTGTATTGAGTTTTCTTTAAAATTACATCAAGAAAACAATAAATTCTAAACATCTATGGGGTACCATAGATGTTAATAGTAACAAGTCATTTACTAACTCATAATCAATACTCAACAAAAACTCAATGAGAAGGGAACCCATGAATGTATACCCATTTTATAGATGAGAACAATGAGGCAGACAGAAGCCAAGGCACCTGAGTTGGGTTGCAGGACAATCATGTACAATGGTACATTTATTTTAGGAGATGACGACAGCATTGGGTTTAATCCAATAAAGAGAGCTGAAGGAGAAATAAAGGCTTCTCAGTAGCTCAAGTTACCGGGAAGAAAAGGAGAAAAAGCTATTCTTAGGGCAGGGTGGTGGTGAGAGCAAATTGAATCATCTTACGTAAAGAAGCCAGAGTCCAATCTGTGCTGTGAGATGCTAATGCAAATTGTGCTGATTTGGACTATATGCTTAATTTGAACATTTGGCTTTGTTCTATAATTTTTTTGGGCCTTAAAAGTAATTGGGTTCTAGAAAGTTCTACATTTATGCATAGTCGAGCCATCTTAAAATAAAAATAACCTAACTCAACAATAAGGATTTTTGTATAAGGGATCTATAGGTCAAAGACACACTGATGGCCTGGTTTTGATCCACAGCCATAGCTTCTCCAATTTGACGGAAGGCAAGATGTTGGTCTGAGCACCCACTGCTATTGAACTGCAAGTTGGTACAAAGATCTTTAAGAAAAGTGATGAGTCCATGCTGTCTGCCTTTGCTCTAGTGTTTAAAGACAGCATCTAGCAAAGGTCTTTCTAGCTCTAGTTCTGAAGCCATATAGCCCTGTACCATCTCTCTGAGACGTACTTTTCTCATTTAATGAATTGGAATGATGCCTACTTTAGAGGTACTGTGGCATCAGGTAGACGCGTAAGGGAAGTCACATGTGACAGAGAATAAGAGAAAACCCAATAAGTCACTATTACTGTTGCTGCCATCTTTGTTCAGGGAGTACCTCAGTAGCACATTCTCAGTCTAGAACAACATCCTATAAGTATTTGCTTTACAAGGACAGTATATCCTTGATGCCACTGTCCCCCGCAGCCCACCTGAGGTCATTACCTTTAAGTTGATATTATATTTGGTTTCTACTTGTTCAAATCTGATAGCGTTTTAAACAAAGCCCCTTCAAGCACGAATGGTTTGTATGGTATTCACCAAAGTTAGAGAGAATCTTTTGACTCATGAGACTATAAAGGTTTATCAAAAAAAATCAGAAAAATTCTGGCAACTCCTAGCAATATTTACATAGAAAGTTCAGCTACTCTAATGTTACCAAGGAATGGTGGTTGGTCTAAGTGCCCGCGGCTGTTGCATTACTAACTCTTGGTACAGAGATCTTGGAGAAAAGCAATGAGTCTGTGCTGTCTGCCTTTGCTCTAGTGTTTAAAGACAGTGCGCCATTCTGCAAAGAAAGGAGAATGTAAAGATTTATCAGAAAGCTAACTTCAGTAATCCTAAGCCAAACCCCTGAGAGCCCGGTACCTACTGTCCTTTACCTTGCCTTCATAGCCACCCACTACAGCCCCCAAACATTCCTTTTAATTAGTTGAATATTCATATGCTACTATTGCCTTATCCTGAGTTGCCCTGGGTGACATCTTTGTCACTCACACAAAATCAATCATATTTACCAGCAGGAGTGAATTGGGAAGGCATGCATTATATTGCACAGTATTTGACAGAGAGGCTTTTAATTTATTTATTTTTAGCATCTTAACTCCCTTCCAAGCCGCCAAGAAGATAATTACACTTCAGACACCACAATATTAATCCCAGGCAGTCTATCATAGAGAGGCAAAATAGCCTTTGTAATGTCATTTGCATAAATTAATGAGTCTCTTCTGGTATGCCTTGGACCTTCAGGACTCCATCATAGATCTTGGCCAATTTGACCTTTGATGGGAAATGAAGCAGGCTTTCTGGGGTGCTCCACTTCCGTCTCCATTCACCTTGCTCCTTATTGGAGAGAACTTGTCCTCTCAGACTCTTTTTCTTCCCTTTCTCCTAGTGAAATGTTCTGGACTTCAAGAATTACATTTGAGTAATCTGTTTCAAAGGAAACTGAAACTCATCTTCTTTAGTTAGCATTAGGAGCAAGCTTTCCAAAAACGTTCCTCTGTTTTGGTCAATAGGAAACATGAGAAGAATAAAATTCTTTCATCATAACGCTCAAAGATTTGGAGACTTAATACTCATCCTCAATAGAAGGACTAGATCCACAGTGACTAATGGTTTAGAATGCACAAGCATGTTAGAATTCCATTTGCTTCCATATGCTTCCATATGCTTAAAACATACATACATACACACATTCATATTCTGTGCCTCAGCGTGTAGGAAGTCATAGTTCTTCTTGATGATGGCTTCGCTTTCTGTCTCAACCCTGTAGGAGTTCTTATCTCCTTAGGGACCCAGGAGGACCTATGGGTTGGTTGGCATATCTGTACCCTCTGGGAGATGTAGAGAGAATGTTAGTGTCTAAATCCCATTCCTCACACCAAGCCTCTTTCGTTATTCTGTCTACAGTGACAGATGGCTGAATCTTCTCCTCTCTCTGGCCTGGCAGAGCTCACATGGAGTAAATCAGTGTCTGAAGAATCTTCCACACTGAAAGCCTTTCTTAGAAAAGATGTTCCACCAGGTGCCTGATGCAGGATGCTGGGGAGGATCCTGTCCTATAGAAACACACCATTTCAAGATCAGGCCCTGAAAGATAATAAAGAAGCTTTGTAGATCAGAGCCTTTATCTCAAAGTTGTTCTCAACAGAGCTCAGGAATAGGGAAGAAAATGAGAAGAGTTTGTAGAGTGAGGATGAAGAATGGAGAAGAGCTTTTCAAGGACCCTTCGGCTGGCGTAGCTGGGTAGAACAGAAAGACACATGATCTGACTTCTTTAAGACCCAGCTTTGAGTGTATTCTGTGTGACCTTGACTAAAAGCAACATGGGTAGCATGGACGACTCCTGGGAAAATTATATCATAACTGTACAAGAAAGCTATTGGACATTGGGATGATATTGCTGGTGTTTTTTATTCCATTTATCTCTTCCCAAGACTTCCAGAAGATCAAAGTCCCTTCTTCAAGAGATATTTGTGCACACATAAGAGGCTCCATTGTAGGACAGAGAGATGACGTAAATTATTTCCTACAGCTACTCCCACCATTAGGACTTTATTTCAATGACTTATGGTGGAGATAAGTTCTTCTAAGTTTAGAAATATAACACAACGTGAAGTTAAATTGGGCAAAGAATTATAAACTGAGGTTTCAAGGGATGTCAAAGACTCATGCAAGTGCCTGCTTACTAACCATCTCTAAAGTCTGATGAGGCATCCCAAGGATTAACTAATCCCTCTGCATAATGTAACTATTTTTAAGTCAGAAGGGAACCTGTGATGACAGAGTGTGTCACCAGGGAAAGCAATAAGAAAGGTCCTAAGGCCTATGGCATTTGCAAAGTCTTTGTGCTCCATGAAAAAGCTCTCTACTTTTTGGATTCGGAACTCTTTATTGTCGTTATGCCTAGTGGGGCTCAAGTTTTCCCAAATGCGTGCATTTTGAACTACTCTTTGCATATGTGTGCCTTATATGTATGTTTTCTTTTCTCTCTGTTTATATTACTTATTCATATAGGTGTGTGCCCATATGTGTGAGGACCAATGGTCAAAATCTTTTCTCTATTGCTCTTAATCTCTAATTTTGGGAGGGAGGGGGATGAAGGTCTCTTATTAATTAAGCTAGACAAACTCCAAACTCATCAATGAACATCTGAGGTTCTCCCTTCTTCATGTTCATCCCCTGACCCCTATGCAGGGGACCCATGCAAAGTCACTGTGCCTGGCTTTTTACATTGATTTTGGGAACCAAACTTAAATTCAATAGTCACCTTATGGGTTGGGCCATCTCCTCAGAGCTATCTTAACCAAGGCCTTCAGTTATCTCTCTATTCTCTTCTTCTCTCCTCTCCTTTCTCTCTCTTCTCCTCCTCTTCCTCAACTTTCCACCAACCATGTGCAGCTTAAAATAGTCCTGTGTTCCTTACTGTACCAAGAATCCATCTGATTCCTCAATCTCCATCTACCCCTTTACCAAGAAGGATGGATATTCGTTCTAAGGAACCTTCCTCCTAGCATCCTTTGTTGTTGAATAGTACAGTGTTTGAAAAATCTATGCTGATTTACTTGTTTTGATAGTACTGGAGATTGAACCCAGGATGTCATGCATGCTAAGAAAACACATTCACTGAGCTACATCCACAACTCTTCTATTAATGTTTCAATTTTGGGACAGTTTCTCACTAAATTACCTGCATGGGCCTTGAACTCACAATCCCCCTGCCTCTGCCTTTCAAATAGATCAGATAATAGGCCTTTTCTGTTGGTCCTTGATAGATATATACATTTATAAAAATAAAAATCCTCTTAATTGACACCAAGTAACCCAGTGCTAAGGGTAGAATTTGGGAGTCAAAGATGAATATTTTTGAGGGTTTTTGTTTTAGTTTTGTTGTTGTTGTTGTTTGAGTTTTTGTTTTTGTTTTTGTTTTGGATTTTTTTTTGAGGGGGTGGTGGTAGTGGTGGTTATTTGTTTTGTTTTGTTTTGGTTTGTTTTGGTTTGGTTTGGTTTCTGTTTTGTTTTGGTTTGGTTTTTTGGCTAATGTTACCTATCTGTTTTCCATAAAAGAGAAAAATTATTCTTCAGTGCACATGTACATTTAAGTAATAAACGGGGAGAGAATTACACATGAAGGTTTTCAGTTTCTCTTTAAATTACAGTTTTGGATGCTCTGCTTTTAGCTCCGTTCTAAAATAAAAATGTTCCTTAAACATCCTTTATTGTTCCTTCAAAGTCTCAGAGCAAGGTTGAAATCCCTCAGCTCTGCAGTTCCCCCCATTATTCTGCCCTTGACTGTCTGACATTCTGAACAAGATGCTCGCAAATACACTTCGGGCCGATTCTGAATCACTCCCCAGCTCACAAAATAATGTTTGTTCCTTAAACTGCGTTCCTTGCAAGATGCTCTTGACGGGTGCTCGCTACCTGCCCTCCTCCCACTGTCTAGATAATTTTTACTTACCTTCAGATGTGTTTAAGAACCACCTCCTGTTGTAGTTTGAGTGGAAAATGGCCTCTGGAGCCTCATGTGTCTGAATAGTTGGTCTCCAGCTACTGATGCTGTTCGGGAACGCTTTAGGACATGGAACCCTGCTGGAGGAAGTGCTTCACTGGGGCTGGGTCTTGGGGCTTGCTAACTCAGCCCTACTTCCTGTTTATGAGTACCGGATAAAACCTTAATGGTCCTCCTCCTGCCATTGTGCCTTTTCCACCATATGGATGCCATCCCTATGAAACCATAAGTCAAAAGAAACCTTTTCCTGTACATTGCTTCTGTCAGGTTATTTTAACAACATGATGAGAAAGAAACTAAGACACGTCTCTGGGTGAGAAATACTCTTTACCTGTGAGCTTCAATTTCAGGTCCTCCTTGTGTGCTCTGTTGGCTTCCGGGCAAGTATCGCTCACAGTGCTTAGATACTGTATTGTCTTTATTGTTACTTCCTGGAAGTTGGCAATTGCCGTCAGGTGGCAGAAGCCCAGTATGTGCTCAGGAAATGTGGAAGAAACGATTGCTATCTATACAAAACCATCTGCATTTGCTTCACAGAGTGGATCCCATTGAATTCCTTATTCTGATAGTATAATAGCATGTCCTGCCCCATTCTCTCTCTAGGTGGGTAGAGCCCTGGCATTTAGTTGCTAATCCACTAAAACCTTTCAATATAAATTATGGCTACCACATGTCTATTGTTTATAATCACTTATGAAATTATAGGAAAGGAACTCTTTGGTATAAATTTGATTATCTCCAAAACTCAGTAATACTATTAATATAAAAATTATAATCTCACCATGCCATCTATCACAGCATTTGATTTTTCTTAATTCTAAGGAGAACATAGTGTGATGCTGTAAAACTTGAGGATGCTGGGGTGACAGAGGGAAAGGATGGATAAATGTGTGGATAATAAACACAAAAATTGTCTTGTCAATTAGAAAACATGTTTCCTGTCATCTAATAAGGCTCTGTATAATTTCTCATGAAAGACTGCTTCTGTATCATTTTCCAATATCATTTAATACTCAATTAAATTATTAAGAATTTTTAAAATTAAAGTTCTACCTGCTGGTTGATCTCTCAGCAATAAAGCTTTTGCAACAGAAGAACAATGACACAAATTCCACACCAAGAGTACATGGTTTTTAAAAAGCCAGACATGGTAGTGCCTACATATAATCCCAGGAATGGGGAGGTAGACTCTAGAGAGTTTCTGGGTTTTAGTGGTCATCTGACGTGGTGAACTCCAGGTTCAGTAAGAGACTCTGATACAAAAGATATTATGAAGAGCTATTGAGGAAGACATATAATGTCCATCTCTAGCCTATGCACATGTAGACACAGACATGGATACACACACACACACACACACACACACACACACACACACAGAGACAGAGACAGAGACAGACGGAGAGAGACAGGGAGACAGAGAGACAGAGAGAGGAGAGAGAGAGGGGAAAGGGGGAAGAGGGAGAGAGACAGAAACAGAAATATGGACACACATTAATATACATAGGGACCTCGTACATACATACACACACAGAGAGAGGGAGACAGAGACAAGGTCAGAGACACCTGAGAATACACACACACACACACACACACACACACACACACACACACACACACACACACGGACCTCATATACACATACATGTAGAGAGAGAGATACACACATACACAGCACATGAACATACCAGGGGACACACACACACACACACACACACACACACACAACACAAATTAAATTTCTCAGAAGCTGATAAAATTTTGGTCTGTAATTAAAGCAAGACAGAAATAAGAAAAACCAAAACCCCACAACTCCCTGGAATCGGCTAAAGCTATAAAGAAATAAGAATATTCTCAAATCTATTAATTAAGTTAGGAAGCCAAGTTTCTTTCTTTTTTAAATACATTTATCTTAGAGCAAGCTGCATGCCTATAATTTTCTTGATCGATTTACTTGTTGGTTTTGGGCCAAACCGTCTTTCAAGTACAGAGTTAGGAAAATTTGAAATGTCCATTCCTTTGCCTCTTGGAAACTTTCTACGAACAACTGTTTTATCTCCTCTGTACAGAACAAAAAAGTCACTGGGATTGGTATTGGTCTAAATGCAACACTGGTTGCTTACAGCTTAATTTACTAAGTTGATGATGGGCAGCTTCAAAGGGTGTTTCCATTTTGAGGCTTTTAATGCCAACTGTGAAGTCTGAGAAACGTAAGGCATCCAGGAGCCACAGGGAATGTTGGAACTACTTCTGATGTCTGCTGGATACTGTCTGCTGCTTGATATTCCAGTACCTTTCAGAATGCTATTCTGTGGGGCCCAGTACACAGCTTAACACTTCATGTGCCTGGTGTTCCTACTGGATAAAAAAAAATATCACTTTAGAATGCATGTTCCTTCACAGGAGGGGGTGAGGACGATACAGCAGCAGTCCAGGATTTTTTAATCTTTAAGATGTTGGTGAGAGTTCTAGACAATGAAGGCTTTGAAGCCACAGGATACTTGGGTTTGTAAAACATTTGTTCCTAAAGTGAGTTGGCTTCACCTTTGACAGGAAAAAAAATGATTGATTAGTTTTTTAAAAAACTAAAATGCTTTTTTTTTTCATACAAAATATCATATATTTTGATCACGGTTTTTTCCTCACACCCAACTTTTGTTTCTCTCTCTCTCTCTCTCTCTCTCTCTCTCTCTCTCTCTCTCTCTCACACACACACACACACACACACACACACACACACACACACACACACACACACACACACACACACACACACACACACATCAAAACAATCAAAAGATTCTGGGTATGGGACCTGTCCTGCAGTGTGGTTCATTGGAGAAAACTGATTTTCCCTTTGTCAGCCATTTTCTCTGTAAATGCGAGGACTAAAGGTTCATTGCCTGTCTGCAAACTTTATAGACCCTTCTCCCGGAGGTTTCTGTTTTCTCTCCGTCATGGAAACGCTGTCAGAGTAGTCTGGAGATTTTCCAAAGTGTATATGTAACTTCATCTTCTCAACAATCACACCAGGGACGCAGCACCATCCTTGCAGGGCCCATTTCCGCCCTGACCAAAATGCATCTGATAACTTTCCTCTCCTTTCTATCCATATCCCTAATAGCTGTTCTTAGAAATTTGTTTCATTGTGAGAATCCTTATGTATTTATTTTCCAGCAACAAGGTTTGCTGCATGATGTATAATGCCCATTTCTGAAAGCTGGTTCTTGCTCATAATATTTCTATGGCATGCATGTCACACAGCTCACCCTTCACTCTCACGGATACTATACAAGAAGCATTTGTACGCCATCTCAAAGACTCAAGATGGCGCCTCAAGAATCGGCTCCTTATCTAATGCCTGTGTTGATGACACAGTCAAGATCTCATCTTTCTAACTGCAGAGAGGCCTCAAGAAAATGTAAGGAAGACATTTTTTTTCCGTAGTCAAATTCAGGATGTGCTTATCTTCAAATGGCTTAAACTGTGTATCAGTAAATTCTCTGTGAATTTTCACGTGAGTGGTCTTCCTGACGTTTGACCCTCAGATGGTCTGGATCAGAGTAATCTGGACCTGTCCCAGGCGTATGGAATTAGAACCTCTATTTTTGAAGCTTTTTTTTTGTACAGGTCTTCCCAGATGACCCGTACGTTCCCAGAGAAATAGAGCAGTGCATCTCAATGTACAGCCAGGGGCCACTACCATCAAATCCTTAGGCAGCTGTATAAAATGTAGAGTTCTAGGCCCCATCTCAGATAATATGATCAAAGTCTAAGGTCAACTTCTATGTTTAGTGTGCATCTTGTTAAGTACTTTGTGTAACCATTAGTCTGAATTTTATAAACACACACAGATGGGGGGTGAGTGGGGTTCTGAAATGCATCTGGATGTAAAAATATTCAAACCCAGTCTCCACACAAATACGTAGTTTGAGAAAGCAAAGCCAACCTGTGTTGATCAATGAAGCATAGTATATTCAAGTGCTAACCCGTGTTATAGCAGCTAATCCCAGTACAAACAGATGAGAAAGACGTGAAATAGGGTTGGGCTGTTCTAAGGACAACAAGTGGTTCCAAGGTTACCAGAAAAGTTGAGTTATTAATACTTTCCCAAGTCCCCGAAGTCTCCATGATTAAGATAATTAAACTGCAGTCAGGAACTTCCGTCAGAGCTGCAACATCCCCAGAACAGGGTGAGCAAGAGAGCCTGAGATGAGTTTGGCTAATGGCGCGATGGTGGAGCCTCTACCTGGATGGCCCCATAGCATGCCATCACTGCAGAACTGATGTCTCAGGCTTCCCTACCAGGAAAAAACTTCAGAGTCACCCAGGAATGGTCAGGCTCCTGCTTCCCAACGGTCTGCTGCAGCGCAGTGCCTTACACGGAGTCGGCTGCCAATGCCTACCAACCACACAGTCAGCTCTATCGAATTTTCCTGCAATTGTTCCTTTCGCTTACCAATGTAGGAGTCAATCTTTATAGATTGCTGTGCTCTAGATAGTCATGGTCTTCTTTGTCTCTTTTGGGACAAGAAGAATATGGCACTTGTGGTGATCTCAATAAGAATGGTTCTCATAGATTCGTATATCTGAAGGCTTAGCCACTAGGGAGTGACACTATATGACAAGGGTTAGCAGGTATGGCCTTGTTGGAGGAAGTGTGTCACTGAAAGTGGGCTTGGAGGTTTTCAGAAGCCCACGCTAGGTCCAGATTCTCTGTCTCTATTTTCTATCTGTGTCTTGTGTCTCTTTGTCCCCCCCACCCCTCACCCCTCATGGATCAGGATGTCACTTTCAGTTACTTCTCTGGCCTACTGCCACCATGTTTTCTGACATGATATGGACTCAGCCCCTGAAACTGTAAGCCAGCCCCAGTTAAATATTTTCTTTTATAAGAGTTGCCTTGGTCACAGTATCTCTTCACAGCAATAGAGCAGTGCCTAATTCAGCAGTGTCTTACCTGTAAGGCCGTTCACTATGTAGACCCATACAGGAGATGATACTCACCCTGCCAGGCATCAGGATTCTCATCTTGACCCAAATGGCCACCTTCGAGCTCCTAAATTTTTAACTAAATATTATGATGATGATGATGATGATGATGGTGGTGGTGGTGGTGGTGGTGGTGGTGGTGGTGGTGGTGGTGGTGGTGGTGGTGATCGTTATTATTTTGCACTTAGAGTTTATAAAGTGGCAGCTGTGCCTAATACAATTCTACTTTCTACTTCCAAACATTAACTCCCTAAAAAATTCTGCAGCTGAGTTAGAAATCCTCCAGGATACAGAAGTTACTTTGCCTAAAATCATATAGAATCAAAGGGCTTTCTCAGCTCCTTCCTGCCCAGACCCCAGTGGCCACCCACCCTCCCCACAGCACCACCAGGCTTAAAACGATGTCATTATGTCATAAATATGATCTGTCTTTATGCTCTCCTTGCTAAATCACCACGATTTTATAATATTTGCACATTTACTTACAGTGATCGGCCCGTATCTTTTGTTCTGATTAGAAAAATATATTAACTTTACTAAAATGTCTTTACTCAGATGCCCCACAGAGATGTCTGGGGTACTTGAAACCTATATTCCTTATTTTTCTTGTTGCTATGATAAAACACCTGACAAGTTCAACTTAAAGGCTTGCAGATTGACAATGCCATTTACATCATAGGCCATTGGTGCCACCCCTTATTTTCCCCATGATTCAGTCACTAAGGCTCCTTGTTTTCCTGTATGACCCTGACACCGCACAGTTCCCAACAGGAAAGATTCCTGAATATTTGAGTACCACTCTTGCTCTGAGGTAAAGATTGCTTATCTTTAGAATGAAGGCTTAGGTTTTATCCCCTTTGTTTAATATTTATTGGAAAAGACAGGCCTGACAAGGAGCCAGGACTCTGCCTTTGCCTCTGGAGTTGGCTGTTGGGAAAGGCTGTGAAATTCTATTTGCACTGACAGCCAGGAAAGGGCCTTCATGCAGCTCTCTGCCAAACTGCTCTGTCTGCTTCAGCCCATCAGTGACTTCAAGTATAAGATTATGTATGTCCCCGTCACTGAATCATAAAGGTGGGTCATCGCTCCTGAGCTGTAGCTCAGTGGTCCATAGGCAGTGTGGTTCCACAGTGTGATTTAAAAGGAAGCACAACGCCTTTCAGTAGTCGAAGATGGAAGACCATTTCTATCATTCTTTAAGTTCTCCAGGGGAACTTAAAGATGTTAGAAGACAGCATCAGTCTCTCCTGGCCCACCAGTGTGAAATTTTTTAGGTCATTTGTAGTTGTAGTAATTAAGCAGTAAGCTAAACTGTGCGTTAGCTGAGTGATTCTTGGTTTGGGTGCGTGTGTGTGTGTGTGTGTGTGTGTGTGTGTGTGTGTGTGTGTGTGTGTGTGTTTAATGTAAGCATATTAAATCATTAGGAAGATAATTTGTTCTGACATATGTGTTCTTAAGGTTTTGTATGCAGTGAGGTGTTTTGAATGTAGGTGCTCGGGATTGCTAGGCCTCGGGAGAGAGAACTGTGCCAGAGGGAAATGGACCCTAGCTTCACAGCATATCTGTTACATTTTTTGATCTGTGACAATTGCCATGAATGATAACAGGAGGCAGTGGCAGCGTGGCTCAGGGTACAGGCTTTCGATATAAAATGCAACCGATTTTGAACTGCGGCGACTCCGAGGAAGATGTTTACTAATTCCCCGAGCTTCATTCTCTCTACCTGTAAAATGGAGGCATCGATATTTATCCTATAGACTATAGGTGATAATAATATACAGCTCATTTCAAAAGGCTGGAAAAGTGGGCCGCAGAGCTGGGCCATCAGTTAAGAGCACTTGCATTCAGAGTTTTCGTGCATTCAGTTCCCAGCACTCAAGGTAAGTGGCTCTCCACTGATCGCAACTCCAGGTCTTCTTATGCTCTTTTCTGGCCACCATGGTGACCCGAACATATATGGCACACACTCACGCATACACACACACACACACACACACACACACACACACACACACACAAACTAAATAAATCTTCAGAAGGCTGGGAGATTTTCAAAGTTCACCCAGGAGATTACACATGTTTGAACAGACAAATATGTTTAGCATGTATGGAATAGAACAAAATGTTTACAGCTATCAAAACATCCTATGGTATCCCATTAATATGTCTATTTTTTCTATGTATCAGTTTAAAATGAAATCTAGGGGCTGGAGAGATGGCTCAAGGGTTAAGACACTGACTGCTCTTCGAGAGGTCCTGAGTTCAGTTCCCAGAAACCACATGGTGGCTCACAGCCATTAATGGGATCTGATGCCCTCTTCTGGTGTGTCCGAAGACAGCTACAGTGGACTTATACATAATAAGTAAAAACATCTTTAAAAGAATAAAATGAAATCTAATCGAAATAATATTTACTTTGTAATCTATTGAGAAAATTATAGATGTGATACCTTATAACATCTTTGGGATGTCTGATGGGAAGTAGCCAATCAATGTGCAATATTTCTAGTAAAAAGATTAGAGTCACTAATAGGAAGAAACAGAAAAATAACAGAGTGAAGGAGATGTTTGGCTCATTTCTTTCCCTCGAGCACTATTTATAGGAAGAGGAGACCATTTTCCGTGTGCTAATTGAAGCGATTATGTCATGTGGAGCCTTTCTCTGCTCCAGCCACTTCCTCAGATCTCACTTGGCATTTGTTGTTACAGGGCCTTTCCTCCTGAAGGGCAACCAGCAGCATCGTAGGCTGTGAACTCTCTCGTGGAAGAGTCAGGATCAATCGTTGTTCACTCTTTGAGAGCTTGTTGAAAACACATTCCCAGCCACAAACACCAGAGACCTGTGTTTCAGTCGGGAAAACCTAGCATCCCCGTGCGAAGAGCAGCTGTGGGTGAGAATTAAAACAGGGCTTTGCCTTTGAGAGAGCCAGTCCTGGAGTCTTGAGCCTATTAATTAGAGGCAGATACCATGAGCTAGACATATGTCCAGACCTGTTAGGAACCAGATGCACCTGCTAAAAATGTCAAGCTAATTTCCAATACATATCCCTAAAGTTGAAAGCTCTGTTCTTAGGTCAAGAACACACACACACACACTCACACACACTGAGTTAAGCATTTTTCTCATTTTGCATGTAAGTGTACCTAGCTGTGTATAACCATAAACCTCCTTAAGACATGTCCAGCTTCATAAAACCTTTCAAAAGAGGACATTAGCGTATGCAGTCCCCAGCTCCTTCACTGAAGGGACTAGATGACATGGCTGCTGCTTACCTGGATATGATAAATGAGTCTCCCTGACCTGTATTTCATGAGAAGTTACAGACTCTTGGCAGAAGAAATCATTTTCCCAGTTTCCATTGGTCCCCTTTAGTATATGATTCTGTAGGGAGAGCCAACCTTCTTAGTTTCAACCATATCTGCTCGGTGCCCACGGATCACTTCTGTGCTCAATGTTCTTGGGCATTGAGCTCACCCCACTGTCTGTTTTATTACCATGACTGTCTTATATCCTAGAGTATTCATTTCCATTGCATTAATCTTTATATAGCTTCAACAAAAGGCCTTTCACCGTGTGGGCTTGATATCACGTTAAAGGTTCAGGGTTTCGATGTGAACACACTTTGCAGCGCTAGATTAAAATACCCCCAATTGTTTTCTAGTTCTTTTTAAAAATCAGGGGATAGCACTTAAAGGGAGTGAGTGCCTTTAAATGTCCTATTGAGTGGCATTGTACTGACATCTCTAATTCAGAATGATAAATCACCTCACCTATACTGCCAAGTTGTGCCTTTTTAACAGCACTGCCCAAAGCTAATCTGGCCAAGAATGCAGGCTTCCCTGGAATGGTCCTTAACCTTTCAAAGCTGGGGATAAAGCAAGCCTGGCTTCTTCCATCATTAACCCATTGCGTGACCTCAACCAGGATGTTCAGCCATTCTGTGCCACAGTTTCCAAGATCAATAGTAGCCAGAGACATCTATGAAGTGATTTGTGTGATGTCAGGTACTGACGAACACATGTGAACTGGCTCACAACGCCATGCTTTTTTAAGGGGCCACTAGATACGAGCACATTTTGTAAATGATCTCATTCCACTTTCACAGCGATGACATGGGGGGGGCTGTTCATATCATTCCCATTTTACAGGTGAAAAGGCTGAGAGGCACCAAAGAAAAGTCACTAGAACAAAGCCCCTCTGCAGGAAGTAAGAGAGAAAACAGAATCCCAAAGCAATTGTCTGAAAACCAAGCCAACAGTTGTAAACAGGTATTGTTCCCTTGTGGTGTTTAGAATGAGAATGTCCCGTTAGTGGCACTGCTTAGGGAGATTCAGCCTTGCTGTTAGGGACAGGCTTTGAGATTTCATCGAGCCACTGACTCTCAGATTGCTCTTTCTGCTCGCTGCTTGCAATCCGAAAGTGTGCTTGTTCAATGTCATGCCCCTGCCACCATATCAGCCACTTGCTGCCACGGGCCCCTCTCTGTGATCAACTCTTAACCCTTTGGAGCCATGTGCCAAAATAAACTTTCTTTTATTTTGCTTTGTTGGCCAGGGTGTTTTATCACAACAGACAAGCAGCCGGTAAACCTTTGATCTAAACGATGTTATTGGCCAAGCAGAATGTAGTCACATGGAAGTGGGCATGAAGAACAACCAGAGGCCCGAATCCCCATGAAGTATCCGACTCTGCCTCTCCAGGGGAGAGAGCTCCTGCCTTGAAAGGAGACAGTTAGCTGTGTCCAGAGACTGCTTTTATTATCATAATTAGGGGATGTTGCCTGCAGTTCGTGAAGGAGGGGGGCCATAGGTTGTACCCTATAACAACCACCCCCTCTTCCGCCAAAGAATAGCTACAATTCTGAAGCATCCCATAGCTAGAATGTTCTGCTCGTGCATCTCCAATGGAGGTATTTGACACTTTTTATGGCTAAAGTACCTACATGTGTCTATTTGATGATGATGAATTCCATATTGTTAGGATGTGGCCTACGGTGAAGATGACAGCCCTCCTTCCATATTTCAATCTTTATTGATCAATTTTTAAATGCCTGGTCATGTTTCACCAAGAAAACTTAGCAGCCGTTCAAAGAGAAACGCAAAAGAATTCCCGGCTATATGTCACAGTGATCTGAGAGGCTTTACCCAATGCTTCAAAAAAATTCTGGCTCATCTGGTTTGGTATGTCTTGGTGACTTTAGTGTACACTCAGAGTTAAGCATCATTAGCTGTACTGGATTGAGGTGTTTAGATGAGTAGAATGCAGGTGGCACAGTGGTTTAATAGTGGGTTGGATATTAAAAGCTAAACATAAAGAATAGAAGGATTCGAAATGCTTGCAGTAACCGTCCAGTGATGCACTACATGAACCTTTCATGAGGAAACAGAAGAGCTGTACTTTATATACCCAAAGTCACATTTTCCAAAGGGCCTGACCTGTCAACCACTCAATGTCAAGAAACGAGGAATAAATAGTACAGGTTAAAGGGAATAAAGAGACATAGAAACTGAATTCCTCACATAGTAAGGGACATTAGTGCGATAATCTTCAAATCCCAAGTGCAGTTTGTAGAGTTCTGTAGAGTTTGTCTCTTGTCACTGGTGTGAAATACCTGGTTGAAGAGCAATTTGAAGTAGGGTGTGTGTTGTGGCTCATGGCTCAAGGGTACAGTCCATCATGGCGGGCAAGTCCAGGCAGTGGGAGGGGAGCTTGAAACAGCTGCTGACATCGCATCTGCAGCCAATCAGATTTCCACAGTGTAGATTAGTCTCCCAAGGGAAGGCAGGCAGCAGAATGATTTATACCCACAGTGGTAATTTATCTAGTGGTCAGCTTCATGACAGAAAATTGATGAGATTTGGGTGACCGTGTGGTAACTTGAATCCATTTGGGTTAGAACAGAGAGGCCGAGGCAAAGACAAGGCAAACACAGCCCACAGAGAAAACATAAGAGCGGGCAACAGGAAATCATTGCAAGAGAGTTCTGCTGGCCTTTCATTTTCTGACCAATCTCTGTCTTAAACCACTTTTTAAAAAAAAAAGAAACAAAACATATGTTCTTTCCTTGTCCTCTCAGGCAGACCCTTTGTATGTCCAGCCTGTATTTGTGTTCCATTTGCATGCGTGAGCCACAGGGGTCCCTGGATGAATCAAACATCTAGTTAGAGGGGATGTGAACCTATGTATGAGCCGATGGCTGCAACAAGCCCCCCCACACACACACACACCTGACACTCCTTGAACTCATCTGAAAACTGCAGGCTCCGGCAGGATGAGATAAATGTTAGCGACTGCTCAGCCAAAAGGCTGATTTACTGGAGCCTAGAGTGTTTCCATAGACAGAAACTCATAGGCTACTGTGGTGAAGAGGTACAATTTGAATTCCTCATTTGTGAGAGTGGGGTGACTCCTTTCAAACCCTTTGTATTCAAAAAAGGGTTCCCTAAAGTAGCCTTTGGTTGGAAAAGCCTTGTACCTTGTGTAACTGTTAAGATCCAAGAGGGGACTAGACATGGAGAATGGAGTTAAACTGCATCGCTCCTGATTCCGTGGGTATGGGTAGATGAACAGGTTTCATGGAGGAGAAATAGAACCCACTCTATAGCCACTTCTTCATAGACATGCTGCTTCTCCTGTGGGAACTGCTTGCTTCTACTCACAGCTTATGCTAAGGTGAAATATACTTTATAACCAACACAGAATCCAGAATTCTCTTGGGCCATATTAGACTATGTAGTTGAAAAAAAAATCAAATACTTTCCCCAATCTTCTGAGTGTGCCTGTAGAGCTCTAGGTTGATATTGGAAGTCACCCTCGATGGCTCTCTTTCAAATTTACTGAGGCAGGGACTCACAACGAAACACAGAGCTCATAAGCCCGGCCTCTTAACCCATTTCCTCGAGGATCTGTCTCTGGCTTCTGATGCTGAAATTACAGGTGGACCCCCACTCCCATCTGGCATTTCCACATGTTCTGGAGATCTGAACTCCAGCCCTCTTGTTTGAGTGACAAGTGATTTAACCACCAAGTCATCTCACCAACCTATAAATCAAATCTTGACCTCCTAATTTGTTTTCCTCCTAAACGTGGCAGAACATTGACTCCACTTCTGTCTTTTCTCTAAAATCCTCTCCATTTGGAAGAAGGGACCTACTCTTTGGCATGCTGATGTCATCATGGGAGACATCAGTTAACAGTGTTTATACCCGTGGAATGTCTTCTGTCATAGGTCACTTTTGAATCCTATCTGACCCTTTAGCACGTATTTCCAGAGTTTGAACATGAGACCTAATCATACCTTAAGAGGGGAAGAGCCTATGACTTAACAGCTGGGTAGGGAAGCAATGTCTCCATTCGATTGTCCTTCCAGTACTCTGTCATTTAGTTGGGCTATGACTTAGGGTTTCCATTGCTGTGAAAAGATACCATGACCAAGGCAACTCATAATTGCAAACATTTAGTTAGGCTGACTTATAGAGGTTCAGCCTACTGTCATCGTGGCAGGAAGGATGGCAGTGTCCAGGCAGACATGGTGCTAGAAGAGCTGAGAGTTCTGCATCTTGGTCTGAAGGCAATCAGAAGGAGACTCTTTCTCTTCTTCAGGCAGCCTGGAGGAGGCTCTCTTATGCACTGGGCAGACCTTGAGCACTAGGAGACTTCAAAGCCCTCCTACACAGTGACACACTTCCTCCAACAAGGCCACATCTCCAGACAGTGCCACTTCACATGGGCCAAACATATTCAAACCACCACAGCCTTGGACACCTAAGTGTTTTTCTTACTCAAGAATAACAAAGTAGAAGATACTTGTGCTAATAATATTTTTAAAAGGATTTGTAATCTTATGTGACAAGCTGCTCAAAGAACAACAATGATTTTGTGTGTCATCTAAATGGCCTTGCAAAGGTTACTATTTGAGAGAAGGTGGTGGAGAGCTAAGTCCTAATTGGGTCAACCCACCAAGTATTTAACATGATGATCGCATCCTCACTGTGAATTTTAGAGAGCTATGAACCATAGACTCGGGGATATAAAAGCGATATTAGCCTTTATTTTGTTCTTAGCAAAATTAGTATCTTTCATGATACTATGCCAGCTGGTTTTAAAACCATAGTCTTAGTCACTTCTGGCTTTTCTCCTGGTGATTATAGGATTTCTCTGAGTCAGTTCACTTCCAGATGGATGTTGAATTGAAAAATCCTTGCACATTTTCAAAGCATTCAGGTGTGGCTGTTGGGAAAGGATGTCCTTGTCTAAATTTACCCAAACAGATATCCATCACTATATCCTCCACTGGTGGTCCTTAATCATCTGCATCCTTTCCCCTTGGCTTAGAGAGCTCATACTTCCTATGAGGATTCTTCCATTTTCCTCCTTCTGGCCACAGCTTTCCCTGGATCTCTTCTTCTTCCTGTATCAGTGCAACTCTTGAAACAGCTCATAAAGTTCTTTGTAGTTCTTGGTGACACCAGAGCTATGCATCAAAATGCACTCAGGCAGTCTCAAGGCCTTTGCGTGGACTGCCATAGAGCCATGCCTAGGCTCCTGTCCCATATAAAATGGCAACAGCTGAATTTCTGTCTTCCTGGTCTCTGCCCTCTCCAGGAAACAAGGCACGAATGCTGTATTTCATCTTAGTTCAGGGGGATCCCAGAATCCTACCCATCCCTTTCCCTCTAGAAGTTTTAACTAAGATACCATAGGGTCTTGAACCCTTCCTGTCTAAACATTTTTCAAAATCATTTCTTTTGGTAATGACAACTGGCCTCACAAAACATACCCTCAAATACTTTAATATCAGCAGCCAGATCGCAGCTTTTTAACTAAAAGGAAAATAATTTGCTCCTTTCCTTTTCTGCTTCGACAACTAAGGAAGTAGGCAGCCCACATTTAGCTGCCTGCATAAGGGTTTAGTGAAAGACTCCTTCAGTACGTTCACCCCTCTAAAACCATAACCAATATTCAAAGAAGAAGAAGTTCCGCCAGCAAATGTTTTTTCTGTTATCGAAGGTTCGCAGGCTGGAAGCCTCCTTGTCTGGATGAAGCTCTGTGTCAATCACAGACCGGGAAGGCAGCTAAAATGCTGCCGGAAAGCACAAGATAAAAATCGGCCCAATGCACGTGGTTTCTGCTGCATGAAGCAGAGGAAGCTCCACGCTGTGGCTTGTTCTGCTGAAACATTCACCTTTCAACGACAGCTTGCACAGCCAGCCTTTTCACTGAGCTGACTCTAGGCAGACACTGCCCAGAACCCAGTGCCGAAAACACACACCAATCATGACTGTATTTTTGTTACTCCTGCAAAATTCTTACAGCTAGCTGAAAAGATGACTGTCACCGTCAGCCTGCCAGCTACTTTTGCCTTTTAAGAAAATTGCCAGTGCCATGACATATGCAGCCATTCAGCAAACTCATTGTTGATTCCTTGCTCTCTGGGATCCTGGAATACTATAATGGTACTAAACTAGTGACAATATATCTCTTCCTCTAAACAGAGCCATGCACTTATGAAATGGTGCACTAGCTTGTTTCCCCCATGATCAAATAATTTGGGTAGAAAAAGGTCTAAAGTTAAATGTAAAATTGACCTCAGTGGAGGATTAGCGCTCAGCTCCTGAGCACTTCTTTATCTGAAAAGTGATAGCCACACTTTGCCTTTGTATTCAGAGGGTTGGGAACACCCATGAGACAGCCATCAAAAAAGGTAGTTTACCTGCAAGCAATGTATGAAGCACTATATACTACCCCACTCTTAGGCTGATCTTGTCAATATCATGAGCAGGAGTAAATGCTCAGAATATGATTGCCATGAAATCCCATCTTCTGGGCTTGGCATAGTCATTGCATCCTGGAATTCACAGCAGCTGCAGTTACCCAGACAAGATCAAGCCAATCCAAGTTCCCACACAGACAGGAGTGGTGTGGGCATCTGGGTTGCTTTCTAGGCCCCACTCCTTATGGAAGAGCTACAGAGTGGTGGTACCTGCTAAAGAAGAGAAAAATCATTCTTCTTTGGGGGTGTGGCCTCTGGAAGGTTTCCCATGCATCGATGGATTGACCCATATTCCTAGACTTATGGACAGCACTAATTGTACTTAGTATATTGTCAAAGAAGACAACATGAATTAAGAGGAGGACTGTATTAGGGGAATATGGTGAGAATTATAAAGGAGGGAAAGGGAGAATAGATATCTTCATATTTTCTTGTATACATATATGAAATGCTAAAAGAAACACACACACACACACACACACACACACACACAAACTGTTTCTATGGGTGAAACAGTAAAAATCAGAGAATCCAATACTCTTTATAAAAGGAGAATAAAAACCCACTAATGTCTAAATGTCTACTGGCCTCATTGCCTTTTTGTCCAAATGTTGGCTTAAGGCCAGAAGGTTGCTGAGAAAGCAGTGTGTGCATGAGGTACCCACAACCAAAACGGAACAGCAGCCCACCCTCCCCCCACCCCCTGCCTCAAATAGCTAGGAACTCAGCCATGGTCACTGTTCCTTGCAAAAAGGCAATCAAGCCAGAACCAAGCAGAGGGTAGGACAGCTTTCTCTCGCTCTCCATAGCTATCTTGTGTTCCATCAAGCTGTGACCCGGCATCTGTGTTTCTGAGTCACTGTGTACACCCCAAAGCTTGATGAGGACACAGTATCCAATTTATTATAAAAATTGGAACACAAATATGAGTGCCCTTCCTTGGTACTAAAGAAGAAATTAATTTTGTACAAAACTGCTTTTTCAAATTTGTCTGATCGTTATCTCTTCACAATGCCTTGTGAAATAATTCCCTGGTTTGGTGGGTTTATTTCTCAGTTCCCTGAGCTCTTACTCATGCAGGTTGAACTGCAAAAGAAATTGCCAGTGTTCAATGGTTTTCTGACCTTCAAGAAATGCAATTTCATGCATTTCAAGCTCATATAAGCTCGACATGTACTTCTGTCTTGAAATAGCAAACTTAGAAAGTATTCGTGATTTAGTCTCTGTTCTTTTGCTGTGAAGAGACGCCATGATCACGGCAACTTTTACCATAGAAGGCATTGATTTGGGGACTTGCTTACAGTATCAGAGGTTTAGTCTGTCATCATGGTGGAGAGACCATGGTGTTAGAGCATAGCTGAGAACATATCCTGATCTACAGGTGGAGAAGGAGAGAGAACCCAGCTGGCCTAGCATGGGCTTTTGAAATCTCCAATTCCTCCTCTAGTAACACTTTCTTTAACAAGGCCACACCTACTCCATCAAGACCACACCTCCTAATCCTTCTCAAATAGTGCTGCTTCCTGATGACTAAGCATTAAAATATATCAGTCTATGGAACCATTCTTATTCGAACCATCGCAATTTGATTTGTCACTAATGAAATCTCTCTGACATGGCAGGAACAAAATGAAAAGGCCATCTGCAGTATTAAATATAAAACAAGGAATCATGAAGTAATCAGAAATCCTTGTTACTCTATGTGAAGGCTTATCAAAAACCAGACAGGTCAACTGAGGAGATGGTCCAGTAGGTAGGAGTAGCTTGATATTCAAGCATTCAAATGCCCAGCATTTGTGAAAGAAACCTAGATCATGTGGTCATGTGTGGGTCTGGAACCCCAGCTCTGGGGCTACTGAGTAGAGACAGGAGAAACACTCAGGTTTGAGGTCTGCCAGCATAGCCCAATTCAGAGAAAAATCCTGTCTCAAAGGAATAAAGTGAAGAGTAACAGACCAGGACATCCAACATCTCTCTTTTGCCTCTCCAAGTGCATGTAGGTGCATATGCACATATGTGTATACACATACACACGTGTGCGCACACAAACATGCATGTGCTCTCTCTTTTTCTCTCAAGAAGAATCATATAGGTACATATTTCAGATTTAGTGGGCCACATGTCTTCACTCTGTGTTGTTCTTCAAAGTCCCAATATGTAACAAATGAAAGTGAATATGATACAATAAAACTTTATTGGCATAAACAAGCAGAAAATTGGAATTGATGTGGTTTTGTAAAGTGCTTTCCAGGAAACAGAAATAGGATAAAAACACATCCCTACATACCCTGTGTTCATACTTCTGAACTCCATAGAATGGGGTACATTTGTGACCCCCCAAGACAAAAATCAGGTAGCAGTTGTGGTTTTTGGTTCATGGAACAGGCCACGGTATAGGACATTTGGCTAGAAAATGACATATTCAGACAGGGAAATGAGGACTAATGTCAGTGTAGAGGTCTTACCTTACACATGCAAGGTCTTGGGTGCCACCTTCAGGGCACAAAACAAAACCATAGAGCCAGATTCTGCATATTTGCAAATTTGCACACACACACATTCTGGAATAAATTTAAATTACTATTGTCTGTGTGTATGATGTGTATAGCAGGTATGCAAATGCCACAGCACACATGGAGATCAGAGGGAAACTCTGAGTTTTTCTACTTTATTTGGTTCCTGGGGTTTGAACTTAGGCTCTCATGCTTGCACGATAAAAGCTTCACCCACTGAGTCATCTCACTGACCCCAAATCCAAGCGTTTCTTAAACCAGGTCCTCTGACAAGCTATTCTTGTGTGGTGGTGAAATACATCCATATTTGGCAATTGAGGGGCTGAAAATGCTTACTACCTGTCTCCTGGGGAGTAGATACAACTTAGATGTAGCTGTCCCTTGGAGACATAGCAGAAAGTATGAAGCCGAAGGAGAGGGATAAAGAGACATGTGGTGTAGCAGGCCTGTTAAGCGAAGCAAGAGGATCTAAGGGACAGAGCTCGAGAAGACATTTGATAGAATAACTCTAAGAAGTTGGAACCTGGAGGGATAAGATTCTGGTGCTAATGAGACAAAAGGTTGATATCTTCCACAGGAATAGAAAGGACGTTAGACATTCTAGGAATGAGACAGATGTGAATGTTTAATGAGACAACTGGCAAGACATATCCCCATGAGGAGCACGAAACAGTGCTTTCTGAAATAGAAAATCCAAATTCCAATGGGTGAGGCTATTGAATAGGAAGACAGGACCGCTGGCCTAGAATCCCTACAACCCTGGGCACTGGGAGCCAAAACTCAGGTCCTCTGCAAGAGCGCATGCTCTTGACCACTGAGCCACCTCCCAGCTCCAAGGTCCTTGATTTTAAACATTGCTATGATGACCTTAGGGTTCTCCTCTGTATCCATCAAATCCCACCCAAGGGCTGGTTCATTTCCACCCTTGTCCATGTGGCTGCTCTGATCTGGGCTTTATAACGTTCAACTTTCAGGTAAGCATTTGGCCTATGTCATAGCAGAGAGACTCGAGGAATGCTAAAGAGCCATGTCATTGGTGAGAAGCTCTGGAACAAGCAAAACTGGGTGAGATTTGGAGACCTGGAGCTCATTTTCACTTCATAGAGGCAGAGGGCTGTATTGTTCTTAGGGACATAGTGCCTACCCTCGGATGTGCCACCCTAAAGGGACATGAACCAGGAAGGAGTTGTCCTAGGTTTACCTGAAGGCACACTGTTTATTAACTCACACAAGATCTAATGCCATTGAAATATATTGGGCATGGGCCCTTCTTCTAACCCTATCCAATAGACTACCCATTAATGGTGGAAAAGGAATCTGTTGATTAAAACAGTAAAATGTGGACACTGATTGCAAGAATAAAGCTATCAACTGGAGTAACAGTAACCATTAACTCCAGATGTACTTGTTAGTCCCAAGATGACTAACACTGGTACCCAAGGATGTTGTCATAACTACCAACAGTAAATGAACTCATTCAGCATATGGGCTAACCTTCATGTCTCAAAGGATTCTGTTTGGGCTTTTTAAAACTTAGACTTAAAGAATACCAGTTACCTGTGGATCTGTTGAAATGAAAGGTGGGAATTAATTTGTAGATGCAAGGGGCCTGGCGCCTGAAGTGATGCCCATTCAACAACATTTGAGGATATAGGAAAGATGCAGCTACAGGTGCTGGTGCTGCTGGTGATGGTTATTGTAGTAGCCTCTTGTCCACAGGCTGGACTATAATAAGGCCATAACACTCTTTTTAATTAAAACAGTGATTTCCTTAAAACTATTTTGTGCAGTATGTGCAGGTTCGTGTGTGTTTTTGTGTGTGTGTGTGTGTGTGTGTGTGTGTGTGCGCGCACGCGTGCAGAGACCCTTCTGCCTTTGCCTCCCCAGCACTAGGATTACAAGTAGACCCCACGACACCTCACATTCTTTATGCAGGTTCTGAGGATTGAGCTTGCAACACAAATACTGCCTTCTCCCAGACCCAGTATGAAGCTGTTGAACAGCGCTCATCCTCAGGGAGGGCTCTTAGGTGTTAGCAGTTCCTGCTACTTCTGAATACTGAAAAAATTCGAAGCCCCTGTGTGTACTCGGGAAGTGCCCAACAGCTATGCTAAGCAGCCGGACTTCGTAGTTGAAAATACGACCAGCATCCTCTTCATTGACCTACCTACGGATTTCAGCCACTGTCGTAGTCAGGGTTACTACTGCCATAATGAACCACCATGACAAAAAAACAAGTTGAAGATGAAAAGGTTTATTTGGCTTGCACATCCATAATGCTATTCATCACTGAAGGAAGTCAGGGCACGAACCTGGAGGCAGAAGCTGATGCAGAGGCCATGAGTGGGTGCTGCTTACCGGCTTGTTCCCCATGGCTTACTCAGCCTTTCTTATAGAATCCAGGACCACCAGTCTGGGAATGGCACCACCCATATTGGGCTGGCCCCTCCCCCATTATCACTAATGGAGAAAATGCCTTATACTTGTATCTCGTGTAGACATTTTCTCAACTGAGGTCCATCCTCTCTGGTGACTCTAGCCTTTATCAAGGTGACACAAAGGCAGCCAGTACAGCCACCATCAAAACATAGCCCATAAGCAGCCTTTAGTAGAGAGACACTGGTGTAAACTAAGATTAGCAGAGGAACCCTGCACATCTGGGTGGGTTCCTTCTGTAGACAGATCTACCAGGTCTCTCCAGTGAGCTGAAGTACATGGTTCATGGATCCCTGGCTGAGAAGATTAGTCAGTTGGGAACCATAGAGCCACTGTGCCAAGACACTTCTGAGGTCACAGAATAATGAATAGCAACCTCCCAGTTCCAGTGTCCTGGTAACAATGTATTATATAATAATTCTAATTACAGTGGTCACTAACTGTGAGTTCCTGGTTTCTCCAGCTTCCTTGCCTCATTCCAAATGGATTTATGTCACACAAAGAGAAGTGATTCTCCATGTAAAAATTGTGAGGTTTGAATCAAACCTCTTCCAGGACTCCTTGATTGAGACTCATGGAGGCAGCGATCGATGCAAAAGCAAGAGGAACTTTCTAGTTCTCATTTCAGGAGAGAGACGACCCCAAGCAGACTCTAGCAGGGAGTTATGTACCTTTGATAGAGGCAGATTTCAAACAATAAGGGCAGAATTTGAACAATCGTAACTAGGCAGGGGACTACTGGTGGGGCAAAGCGACACTCAAACTGACTCATGGTCAGTGGACTGTCCGGGACTTTCCAAGGGGGGTCAGTTGGGGAGTCACAGGTGGCTTTGTCTGACAGTTGGCTTGCAGTTGTTCCAGGAACTAAACTAACTCTACACCCTGAAAGGGAGGGGTCTTTGTGCTCGGAGGTTTGTGGTAGAAGTTTTCCACTGGCCTTAGATTGACCCCAACTCTGACTCTTTCAAAGTCATCTTACTTGACTGGCAAGGGTCTAAGCCCTAAATCAAATACATGAAAGAAACATGAAACACATATGTGTACCACATGCATATTGAGGGAGAAATACAGCTTCATTGCCCTAATACCAGGTTTAGCTGCTTCTGGTATGAACTGCCCATGTAAAACTCTCATTTTTTTATGTCACTTACATATTTATGTGATTTTTTTTGACCATTTAATGATGTTTATAACCCTTAGAAGCTACTGGTAAGGGAGAAGCTAGTCCAACTCCTACAAAAAGGAGTACAGAGGTTCTCAAGGAACTGAAATTAGAACTACAATGGGAGCCATCTATCTCACAGATAGACAACATTTCAGCTCTCTTTCCTTTAACAGATGAAGCTTCTTTCTGATTTCCTGCCATTTCTCCTGGGACTACATGAGCGTCCCTTGCGAGACACCAGCAAAAGTGACTGAGGACACAAGCTGTGTCCATCCTTTTGGACGAGCTGTAAGCAAGGAGATGAACGCTGTGTCAGACCCTGTTTCCCTCTGCCATCAGTGGGCTAGCCTGGGAGTTCAATCTACAAGGCTGGGAGCCGGATTCTCTTTGATGAATTTCCAGTCTGTTCTAAGGCTGCCCCACTTAGAGAACGTATTCATTCTACTCCAACCCCCTCCGTTTCTTTAACTGTCTCAGGAGTTCACTGTAGGTAGAAATGAGCGTATATGGAGGTGGGGATTAGAGAGGACAGAACCATACTCAAGCCTGAGCTGCATATAATTGCTGGCCTATGAATTCCCAATTAGAAATTTAGTCACTGTAGACAATGGTGTTCTAACACTGAGCTGTGGCCATAGTTGGTTTTGTCACGCAGGTTCAGCCTTAGGTGGTGTTGACTCTCTTGCTTCAGTTTGCAAAGGCTTTTGTTTGGGTTCCTTGTATCCTGGGGGTGGGAGTGGGGGTGGGGGTGAGGGATTGAAGCAATTGAGTTTTTTTTATTTTGAATATCAAGAAAATAGAATGAGAGAAGGTTGCATGCAATTTTACCATTCAAGCCCATCCTGTCTTCTGATCAGGAAGAACAAACAGAGGCTGAGTGAGAAATGGGAGGAGGGGCAGAACTGATAGAGAAACAAGAAAAGAAACAAGAGAAAAACTGCACAGTTAGATTTTAACGATTGCATCATAAAAGCCGCTCGAGCCTGCCTCTTTAAGGAACGCCAAGGCCACTTCGATTTCACGGCAAGAAGTAAGTAAAAGGATTCGACACTGTATTTGCAGCCTTGCTTTGATCGGATGCCAAGTAGGGAAATGAACGGATTAAACTTCAAATTGCCCATCTTCAAAAGGACGTGCTAGGGAACTTATTTAGAATTTAGCCTTTTAATTTAACATAACACTTCCTAACCATGTGCTCATCAATTATTGAAAGACCAATCAGAAAGCAGGCCTTTCCTCCTTGAGAATCTGGAACACTGCCTTTATCGAATTCCATTTCTGCTTTTTTTTTTTTTTAAAGTAAATGTGTGTGTGTGTGTGTGTGTGTGTGTGTGTGTGTGTGTTCATAAATGTGGCTGTAGAGGCAAGATCTCCTAGAGCTGGAGTTACAGTTGGTTGTGAGTAGCCTGATATAGGTGCTGGGAACCCAAGCCCAAGTCCTCTGCGAGAGCCACAAGCTCCTTTAACCACTGAGCCATCTCTCCAGTCCCTCTTTCCCTACCTTCTAATTACATCGTCACTCGGTGTCCCTGGGAGATGGATTTCCCAAAATGAGCCTGCAAGCTGGAAAGCATCAGTAGGCCCTTGACCTGCAGTTTCGAAAGCAAACGAAGTCTCTTCCAGAAGCTTCTTGCCATGAAAATAAACCTGAGACTCAGGCAGGCCCCGGCTAGTAGCCTGTGCTCAGTTCTCCTCCGCGTCCGTGTTCTTCAGTTCTATACCTGTGACCGTCTAACAGGGCACTGGGGGTGTGAGGCTTAGAACCCCTCAGAAATGGAGAGGAGGAAAGAAAGCAGCAGAAAAACAATGGGAAACGTAAAGTTTGTGCTTTAATTTTAGTTTTAACAATTGAGCCATTCTTTTAAAATCCTCATACCTGTCTCTTAAGATGATACAAATGCCATTTCAGTCTCATGGAAAATCAGTTAGAAAATACCGTTTAGAAAACGATCAAGTTAATATGAATATGTAAGTCTTTTGATCATGGTGCCCTCCCTTAAAGTCACAATCTCATTTGCATGCATCAGATTAAACACATATTCTATTTACCACCTATTCTCTGCACTCTTTCTTTTTTTCTTTTCTCCATCTTTATTAAATTGGTTATATTTTATTTACATTTCAATTGTTATTACCTTTCCTGGTTTCCAAGCAAACATCCCCCTAACCCCTCCCCCTCCCCTTCTCTATGGGTGTCCCCTTCCTCCAACAATCATGTTCACTGGGGGTTCAGTCTTGGCAGGACCAAGGGCTTCCCCTTCCACTGGTGCTCTTACTAGGCCAATCATTGCTACCTATGAGGTCAGAGTCCAGGGTCAGTCCATGTATAGTCTTTAGGTAGTGGCTTAGTCCCTGGTTGCTCGGCATTGTTGTTCATAAGGGGTCTCGAGCTCCTTCAAGCTCTTTCAGTCCTTTCTCTGATTCCTTCAACGGGGGTCCCGTTCTCAGTTCAGTGGTTTGCTGCTGGCATTCGCCTATGTATTTGCCGTATTCTGGCTGTGTCTCTCAAGAGAGATCTACATCCGGTTCCTGTCCGGCCTGCACTTCTTTGCTTCATCCATCTTATCTAGTTTGGTGACTGTAAATGTATATGGGCCACATGTGGGGCAGGCTCTGAATGGGTGTTCCTTCAGCCTCTGTTCTAAACTTCTCTGCACTCTTTCTTAACAGCAACCCCAACAGACACACAGCCATAATGACACAGTCACTGACGAGAGATTCTGAGTGTTTGAAAGGCTCTAAGGAAGTAGAAATTAAACCTGGACAGAGGAAGGGAATGTGATTACGGATGTGTCAGATTCAATCATGCTTTCCCCACAGCATCTTTATACAAAGGATCCTAAGTCACTTGGCTAATGCATGTAGAGGATCTGACTCTATCAATGAGTAGAACAAACACTCCAATGGGTGGTGGGTGGGCCGGAAGGCTATTCTTCCAGCATTAACTCACTCATTTCTCTACCTAAAACAAAATAGCATGTCCCGGAGAGAAGTGAACAGAAGTGAAAGAAAGCCTGGAGAGAGAACAACCTTCCTTTGGGAACTTTAAGTTTGCCTAGAATCAAGGGACCAGGATGGGGCAGGGGTGGGGTATGAGGTTAGTAGGGTAAGTGCCAACCGTCTTCTAAATGGCCTTGAATCTTCAGCTGCACTTTGTTTTGAAAACTATCGGGAGCCTTAACAGATTATAAAGGAAGGGCCATGCTTGAGATTTTCTTTTTGAAAGTCCTCTCTGACAGTGAACTTTCCAGGTTGCTTTTCAAATAATAAGCATGCCTAGAACAGTCACAGGGCTAGCTTCTGGAAGCTCAGAAATCAGTGGTAACATGAAGACAGGATAGGGGGAGTGATAGCTGAAGAACGATGAATCCAGAGAATTCAGGGGTTGTTGAGTGCTTAACGTCAGTGAGGAAGAGGAAGGGCCAGGACATTTAGCTCCTGGTTTAAGCAACTGGGAAGATGGGGGCATGTTTGCAGAGACAGATAAACAGCGATTTCTAACTTGGCTTTAGAACCATTTATTTAAGGTACTTGTGGGCTATCTCATAGCATCTACATGGGACACAATGGGATACGGGGTATCACCTTGGGTGTCATGCCTGAGGCATCATTCATCATATTGTCTGCATTGAACTTGCCAGGTAATTTAGGCTGGCTGGCCAGTGAGCCCGAGGGATCCTCCTGTCTCTGCCATTTCAACTCTGGTATAACAAATACACATCACCACGATTTGTTTTTGATATTATGGTTTGGGAATCAAAGTCAGGTTTCACTCAGCAAGCACTTTCCTAACACTTGTGAAGCTCTTCAGAAAAGAAAGAAATGTCCGGGACTAACTGGGTGTACTCGCTGGTTTTGTATGCCAACTTGACACAAACTAGAGTCATCAGGGAGGAAGGAGCCTCAGTTGAGGAGATGCCTTCCTGAGATCCAGCTGTAAGGCATCTTCTCAATTAATGTTCAACGGTGGAGGGTGACATCCCTAGACTGGTGGTTTTGAGTTCTGTAAGAGCAAGCCCTGGCTTCTGCATAAACTCCTGCCTCCAGGTTTCTGCACTGTTTGAGTTCCTGTCCTGACTTCCTTCAATAATAGGGAAGTATAAGTGAAATAAACCCTTTTCTTCCCAACTTGCTTTTTGGTCATAATACTTTGTTGCAACAACAAAAACCCTAACTAAGACACGTGGGCTTTGCATTTTAAGCACATGACCACAAATAAAATCAGGGTGGTGCATTTATAGTTAATTTTATATGATCCATGTAAACATTCCTATTTGCTCTTTATAGTCTTAACTGATTATGGGCAGAGGCACTGGTGGATACAGACAGAGACATGGGCAAAAATTGAACTGAATATAGACAGCGATATTTATACGAGCACATAGACATAGAAATAAAATATCTTCTACCTTCTAATATGAGATTAATAATAACTCACATGCTGCACTCATACTTCAAATACCTTAATTGTATTGATTTACATCATACTAAGGACATGTCCGAGAGATGGATGCTGCCATGGTTTCCATTTACAGATAAGATAATGGAGATATCAGTGTGTCAAGGTAGATTGGGACCAGGATTTGAAGTAGGTCCTGAGTGAGGCAACCATCAGTATTGTGACCCAGCATGTTCTGACTACAAGAGGGCAGCCAGATATTTCCTTTGTTCCAAACACTGTGCTCTTTACACATCTGTATATAGCTTTAAGTTGCCTATACGTAGTAGGTAAATCAACACTTGACTATAAAATCCAATTCCATCTCCAATTCCATGAGCATAGTTGAAGCCTACATCTGACCAGATTGATGCTCGCCACAGATGAACTCACACAAAGAAGAGAAGAGAAAGAATAGATGCCTCAGGAGAGGACAAAGCTTTCATTGGCTCTTGAGAAATGTCTCAAGTGAGTTGACCATCAATACTGTGACCCAGCATGTTCTGACTATAAGAGGGCAGCTAGACACTTCCTTTGTTTGGAATAGATGACCGTGAACCCAGGCCCAATGAGCTGATTAGCAGAGGTCAGCGTTCCCGTCTGTTCTCAGAGGGCTTGTCTAGCCTACCCTTTTCATCATCCTGTAGATGACTACTTCTCTGTTGCTCCTATGAGCTCAGACATGCCTTTGGTGAGGTAAGAGTTCTGGTTAGCCTTCTATTGCTGTGTTAAAAACCATGACCATTAGAAACTTGGGGAGCAAGGGATTTGTTTGGCTTATCCATTCTGGGGCATAGTCCATCATGAAAAGTCAGGGCAGGAATTCAAAGCACAAAGGCACAGAGACAGGAACTGAAGCAGGGACTATGGATGGATGCTGCTTACTGTCTTGCTCCCAAGGCTTATCATCAACTAGTTTTCTTATCCCTTCCAGAAGCAGCTGCACAAGAGTAGCACTGTTCACAATGGGCTGGGTCCTGTTGTATTAATCACTAATCAAGAAAATGCTCCATAGACATACATGCCTGCAGTCCCGTCCTAATTAAGGTTTCTTCTTCCCAAAGGACTGTAGTCTGGATGAAGTTGACAAAAACCAGCCAGTGCACTTGAGCTAATCTCAAAGCTCCAAGATATTTACAAGTAGATGATCGCTTGGTACAACCAAGAACCACATACCTGGGGCTGGCTGGATCGGACCAGTGTGACGCACCAGAATAACTTGGATTAACGGGATGAGAGAATCCTACCCAGAGATTAAGTAGCCCATCACCTTGTGGAGTTTGAACCAAGAGGCTCTCTAGGCACACAATAGCATCTACAGATTTCTGTATTCATTTAGTTATCTGACTCTCTACTCCTTATTAGATAGCCATGAACTAGGTTCCAAGCAAACAGGCTCAGGCAAGGAGGGGATATGCTAAGCAATATAAACTGTATGTCATTGGCTGAAATTCTATTACTAATCGTCAGTAACAAGACTGGTTGAACTGATTTCATGATGGGAGGGTCAAATTTCTTTGCTCTCATCCTGGTGATTAAACCTTCTAGGGAGATGACCAAGTCAGCTAAAAGACTGACACTGTGACCACGAGAAGGAAAGTATATTCATGTATCTTTATCCCTGGTTCACAAAGTTCCAGCACCCTTTAAGTGGCCAGAAATGATGTGTCTTCTGGTGTGCTAATGGAAAAGATGGGGACCCTTGTCAGTCTCAGGTGAGAGTTTCCTGTCAAGGCAAACTCTGATTAGAAGGTGGGTAAATTCCCAGAGGAAGAGACAGGTAGAGTTCATCACCAACAGCCAGTGGTGAACTGTGTCCATGTAAGGAGGCCTCCATGCAAACCCAAAAGGTCAGAGTTCAGGAAGCCTCTTGTGGAATTACTGGGAGGGTGGTGTGTCTAGGAGTGTGGAAGGTGTGTGTGTGTGTGGCTTCTTACACACTTGCTATGTGCTTTCCACTATGTGGCTGTTGCTAAGTTGGCTCCTTTTTAATGAATGGATAAATGTAACTATGGTGAGGGAAACTTTGTGGGAACCAACTGGTTGTAAGTATTTCATCAGAAGCACATAATAACCTTTATCTTGTGATTGGCATTTACACTGGGCACAGTCTTACAGAACCCTCACCAGTGGCCTGACACTGTCTCCAGGTGGATGGTACTATAAATTGTGCAGCACCCAGTGGAGAATTCATGAGGAACACACAGTTTAATGATTAGAAGTGCAGTAGCTAAGAGTAGAGAGTAGCAAGTAGGTGTCTCTATATTTTTTGGTCACAGACACTCGCATTTAGCTTAGCTGGGCTGTAACCCTAGACTCTGGGCCTCTGTGCATGATGCCACCCTACACACCATCTTGGGCATACTTCTAGAAGGGAACGAAGCTTTTTTCCTTACACTGACCACCGGGGTCACATGTTTTCATATTTTCCTAAGAGTTGCAGAAACTATAAGTTTTTATTCTAATTCTTTATGATAACTTTCATACCAACATTTATATTATTTTGATTAATGAGGGATTTCCTAAGTTGTAAATGTTTGATCTCATCTCTGGTCAAAAGACCATTGTCACTCCTATATATTATTCTGGCTTGGGATTTGGGGAAATCTGTTTTCATCTTTTGTTTTGTCCTTGTTTCTGGTTTTTCTGTTTATTTTCCTGGTTTTGAACATGTAACACCTCAGTAGAATCAGGGAGATGGAGACTCTCTGAACAAAACAACCTGCAGTTACCTCACACGGCAATGCTGTGAGGCCATGCTGGGGAGAGCAGAGCAGAATGGTGCATGCTGGGTAATGTTCTGTGCTGAGAGGTGTTCATGGGGAAACAGTGGTGTTAGAAAGTGAGGCTTCTTTTACAGTTTGGGATTTTTATTTATCATTTTTATTTATCATGTTTCTCCTGGGTCCTTATGAAAGGGACTTAGAGCTCTTTCCAAAGACTTCCTTTTCTCAAAGTAGACCTGGGACATGAAGTCTGCCCATTTCTTTTATCGATGAAGAAAACTTCCGACTTCCCTGTAGAGACTAGAAAAAGGAAAAAATGAAAACTTGCATCATGATCCCTCAACTGACAAGCTAAGTTCCCAGCCTGCACTTAAAAACGCCGAATCCATCAAAAGATAGAAAACTTAAAATCCTACATTCTCCAAGTGATGAAGGACATGTGATAATGAGCAGAAGAGGGGACCGTTTGTTGGAGAGGAAGACATTGTCGAGAAAGGAGGAGAGGGTTGAGCGAAGCAGTGTGGGAAGGATAAAAAAGAGCACAGTATAAGGGATGTTTATGAGTACTGTTGTGAAGCCCATTACACGGCAACACGCTCATTTACAAAAAGGAAAACCTTCCTGGGACTGAAGACAGGGCTCAGAGCTTGTACAGCTTTTACAAGGGGCTCTAATTTGATTCCTACTACCCACTTCATGTAGCTCCCCAGTTTGGTTCCTACTGCCCACTTCATGTAGTTTACCAGCTGTAACACCAGCTCCAAGGGATGCAATGCCCTTTTCTGACACGTACCCATTCCCACCTCCCCCACCACACCATTTAAAAAAAATACCTGCTATGTGTGTTACCAATGATAAACCACAAGCTTTAAAGCCCAGATTTATTTTGGAAAAATTGTATCCACTAGACTTTCTGGTAATCCATATTCTTGGTTGTCATTTTAAAATTGTATGACTACACTCATCATTCTGTAAGGCCATATGACTTAGGGGAGTTGTTTTACATGACAGTAACCACTATTATAAAATCATACAGGGGTTAAAAATAAACTCTGCTGAAAGGACAAAGTTAGACCCATGAGCCTTAACATAGTTAAAGCGGTGTTTATTTGTGGCTTCAGAGTCTGAGCTGCAACAACCTTCAGAAGCGACTATTTGTCGAGCCTTGTAGCATCAAGGAAGAACAGCCACATTCCTGGGAGGTTATTCGTACCATGTACACCTTCCCCACTGCTTATTACTACATACTGTCGAGTCACAGAAGCATAGTGTACTGGGAGTAGATGGAAAATTAAAAGTGAAATGACTTGCAAACCTGGAAAGCAATGACAACCTTCTGACCATATCTCGTCATCTTTCAGAAAACAGAAATTTCCCATAATAGGGTTTATGACATACAGAAGGCTTTATTACTGTTGCTTTGAAATGAAGTCATAAGTAAATATTTCCCAACTTCCGTTTTATGTCTTGTATGATCAATGTTAAGAGTGAAAACCAACACTATAAAAGCTCACTCCTTTGACTCTCTAGCAATTTCTGAGAGTTCAGTATCCTAAGACCAAATAGTAGAGACAGCCATGATGGAACAACGTAGAGGCTACAGGGAGATCTCACAGCCAAATCTGAGGGATTCCACAGTGAAGAAAACTGTCCGGTGAGAACCACAACATTTAACTGTGTGCTTAGCTGGCACTGGGGATCAACACAGTAATAGATTTGCTATGGTGGAGGTGGAAGACCCCTGTGGCTGATCTTCCTATGTAGTTGTTTTGTCTATAAGTACATTGAAGGGCTAGATGTGTTGTGTCTTCCTCTAGTCAAATTGTCTTTTATCCCATTTACTGCCTCAAAATATGAATATTTATAATGTCACTTATGGAAACCTTTTCATTTTTGGCCAGATCTCACTCACCCTCACTGCAAGCTCCTGAAAACATATAGAAGCACACAGCAGATGTTTATTATCAACACCCTAGGTATGAAGCCCTATATGGTCCAGTGAAAACCCTGGCCCCTGAGCACTAAACTGGAACTCCAAGTATGGGTATCAGGAGCTCCTTTTGTGACTCCATTCTCTAGGCTAGGCCATGTACTATGTAAGAGTAAACACTAGCTCAAGAACAATGGATAATCAAGGATGCATTTGTTTCTCTCTCTTTGGGAGAGTGGACGTGTGTGAGTAGCTTCTTGGGTACCCACTTTAATCTTCCCAACAAGGATGGACCGTAACTTGGAGTTATACTCTAAATAAACCATTTCGTTCTCTGTTTCCCTAGCTTTTTGGCAGGATATTTTCTCACAGCAACAGGAATGACATATGTTAGAAGATGAGGCCAGGCAACCATGGTGTGGAAGTGACTATTGACGATCAGTAGACAGCTAGTGCTGCTGGTTGGCTGTTGAAAACATGGAGCACACACATAGGGCCATTTGCTAGAGCCCTTGGCCCAACTCTTGACTGTTTTCCTCTAACACGAGCACTTATGGTTGGCAGCTCAAACTGATAAGCATCATATTTTAAAAAATGATAGTAATATGAAAAATGGATATTCACTGAGGGACCTACCCTCTACTACTCAGTTGCTTGTTCTTAGGCCTTGGTGAGATGGGGGAGAGAGAACCTATCAACTGAAAAAATAGGTGACCCAGAGAGAACTCAAGAATTTGCTCCTAAAATACATGCTAAATGAATAATGAGTTTTTATCATCCTAAACTCTCCCATTCCTGAGGATGCTCATAACTAGTCAAACCATTGGCTAAGTTTTGGCCAACTCAGAGCACTCCTACTGTGCAAAGGGTAAGGGTGCTAACTATCAGAACTCCTATCTGGAAAGGCACAGGACTGGGAGAAAGGATTCCTTAAGGAACGCCTTACAGTGGTTACTAGAGACCAGGCTGTGGGGCTGGTTTGCCCCAAGACTTGAGAGATGATGGAGAAAACCCATTATTGTGCTTATGGCAAGGGAAGATGCTTGGTTTGCTACTGTTAGGGAGAGAGAAAAGAACAAAGATGGGAAAGAGGGAGAAAGAATCTATCAAATGTCTATAAATATAAGGAAGCAAACAAGCCCAGAGCTTTGGGTTGTCGGGATAAAATGACATATACAAGAGAAAGAGTGGACAGGCATGGGAGATAAGCATGAAGAGCTATGGTGGGTTCAGCCTGGGCTGTTCTATGTTTGGAAGGACCATGGGCGTGTACATAAAAGGCTAGGACAAATTCTTCTGGATGCCAGAGAGACAGAAAGCTCTTCCCCGACCACAGAGGTCTGTCCTAAAAGGCTGCAGGACTCATGAGTTCCAAACCCCACGCCATCCTCTTTCCTGCGGTTACAGTGTTAGCCTCGGGGCCATTTTATATTCATCCTGCCTTTACTTACACTAACAACCTTCTTCCTTTCTTCCTTGTAGTCTGATTATTCACATAGTTCAAAAGCACCTCTGAAGCTGGGACCCCAGGGGCTTTGACTGATCTTAACTTACCAAATGAGCTGGGAATATTAATTTGTAAAATGATGAGAGTGAGGAGGGAAAGGTTAAATTCACCATCCACTAGGTCAACTTGAGGTTAAAATTCTATGAGCCCGAAGCTGGAGAGATGGCTCAATAAGTAAGGTTCCAGTTAAAAGCAAGGACGATGCAGGTGGAACCCCAGTGCTGGGAAAGGGACTGGAAAAGGTCAATTCTGGAGTTCATAACCCAGCCAGTCTAACTAAAATGATGACCTCTGGTTCACTGGGAGATTGTACCTCAAAAACCAAGGTGGAAAGAGATTGGGAACAACACTGGGCAACAACTGCTGGCCCCAACCTGTGCATAAGGCACAGGAATACTTAAAGCACACACATGCAATTCTATGAATCTTGTAGAATCTAATGTTCATGCATTTTGACAAAATACTGTTGACTGTTGGAATTTAAAACTCAGGAGCTTTTTTAATGGTAGACATTTTTCTCTTAAGACCCATTTCACCATTAAAAATGTACAGTGCTTAATATACACCAGTTTTCTACTTGTAAGTTCTTTAAGACTAAGAAGAACTCTGTAGATAGTGTTAAATACATAGACACACATTTAGTTCTCTGAATTTCCTTTTATTACTTTTTTGATCCCTCTGGGCATTCTCTTATGTGTGACTGTGTTGTATTGCCATATTAAACTTTTAGACAGCCATATGTAAGAGTTAAATAAGCCCCATCGGTGTAGCCTCCTAAAACCTGAGAGACCAGGCCTTGTACTGACTTAACATGCAATAGATGTTTTCCATTATAAATAAAATTGTGTATTGAATTAAGCATTTTAGATCATTGCTTTGTATCAGAGTCTTAGCTCTACTGCAGGGAGGAAAAAAGGGAAATCTTAGTGGTTTGGTACAATAAAGGTTGATTTGTTTATTTTTGTTAATGCTGAAACAAAGTTGGCTGTAGGTCCTATAGCAACTACTTTTCTTTCTCGTGGCTACCCAGGCTAAGGAAGCTTCTGTTTCTGGCCACTGTGCCTTCTGTGTTAACTTTCTTCTCTCAACAACCAAGGCTGCCTGCTTTTGTCGTGTGACACCATGTGAGACTCCTGACCAATGAATTTCTCTCTCTGTTTTTATCAGGAAAAATTTGAGGGACTGTTCCGGACCTATGACGAATGTGTGACGTTCCAGCTGTTTAAGAGTTTCCGACGGGTTCGAATAAATTTCAGCCACCCCAAATCTGCAGCCCGTGCCCGGATAGAGCTTCATGAGACCCAGTTCAGAGGGAAGAAGCTGAAACTCTACTTTGCACAGGTAAGTCTACGCCCTGCTGTTTTGGCTCAACAGGTACTTGTTGCTTTTTCAGAAGAACCAGATGCAATTTCTAGCACCCACCTGGTAGTCCACGAACATCTGGTGCCCTCCTCTGACCCTTTAGGGTGTCAGACACACACATGGTGCATATATACATATGTATAGATGCAACACATTCATGCACATAAAACTTAAATTATAAATAAAAAAGTCATTGTTAATTGAAAAATAAATTAAATTAAAATGTAACTGGAAAGATGGTTATGCAGTTAAGAGAGCTGGCTGCTCTTCTAGAGAACTTGAGTTCCATTCCTAGCACTAATATGGTGTCTCATAATTGTCTGTAACCCGTGGGGATCCAATGCCCTCTTCTAGCCTCCCTAGATACTATGCACCCATGAATAGGTTTGCTGTTACAGTTAGTTCACTAAGAAATTAATTTAATGGCTGTCTAAGACCTGCCCAAGATAAGCCAGTCAACATTCTAGAATGGAGAGAAAAAGGGAACCATAAGTCCCCACCTCCAATTGAGGGGCTTTAGACAGTTAGTGAATGTTAGGGGAGGGAGGATGTTTCCTTGGTGGTGTGATCTCTGGTAGGTTGAGTATGTTCCAGGGGATGGTCCTTTTAAAGTCAGCACAAATTGGACTCAGTAGATATGAAAACACAAGGAGAGGACAGGAATGCAAATCTGATCAAAATACATTTATCTCTGAATTAATGTTTATAAAACAAGGAGAGAATTAGATACAGCTAGTGAGTCCCAGACTGAGCAGTATCTGTGTCCTAGGACAGAGGCTCTAAGAGCTGCCAAGCTAAACTCTAACTAGGACAAGTCACAGAACCTCAATGAGACTTGGCGTCCTCATCTATAAGATGGCAATGATGACATTATCAACCCATATAGCTGCCATGATGATGACGTGGAAAGCTGTGTGCAGCAGTGCCTAGGTTTTGGTAAAGGCACAATAAATTCCAGCTAGGAACTGCAATAGAACCGATCGCACCACAGTTGACTCCCAACCCTCCTGACAGAATTGTGAGTAAAATTTAAATGATAAGCTTAATGGTTTGATAAACATATTCATGAAAAAGTTACAAATCCATGAAATTAATTTTATGTTTTGCAAAACCAAACGCTCACTATTCTGAACAGAGCTAGGTAGCACATAGAGATGTTCGTGAAGCCCATAGCACTAGTTGTCAGTATCCATTCTCCATCAAGGCTTTATCTATCACTAGGGAACAGTCACCTCTCAAATGTGGCTTCAGTCACAGACTCCTGCTAAAATCCTACATCTCTTATAAATTCATGTAGCTAGGACAATCTTAGATCATCATTTATTAAAACCTGCTTCAGAACCAGTTGTGTCAGCTACAGAGTACTGCTAAATCCTTCATCTCGTGCAAATTCATGTAGCTAGGACATTCTTAGATCATTGCTTATTAAAACCTGCGTCAGGACCAGTTGTGATAGTGTATGCCTGTAATCCCAGCACTCTAGAGCCTGAAGCAGGAGACCTGGGGCCAGCCTGAGCTGTACAGTAAGGTAGGTACAGAGATACGTGAGACATACATACATACATACATACATACATACATACATACATACATACATACATATATACATTCATAGATAGATAGATAGATAGATAGACAGACAGATAGATGATAGATGCATAGATACATAAGATGATAGGTAGGTAGATAGATAGACGGACAGACAGATAGGATCCCATTAAAAGATAACAGTGAGTTACTGTGTGACAGAAATACTCTTCTAGGTACTAAAAATAGGGAACTCAAACAAATACTTTGGCAGGAATATTCATAACAGTCCTGTTCACAAGGACAACAGTGAGAAGTGCCTAAAGTTGTTTAACAGACAAAGGGATAAAGAGACTACAGTATGTCCCCAAAAAGGGATATTACTAAACTGTAAAAAAAAAAAAAAAAAAAAAAAAAGAAAGAAATGTTGATAATCCATCACCAAATAATGTGCCTTTAAAACACAATGGAAAGCTAGATACAAAAGCTCACTTGTTCTATGGTTCTAATCTCATAAAAGAGTTAGGTAAGTTTAGAGAAGTAGACACAGCTTGACCAACTGTCAGGGGGTAGTAGGAAACCTCAGTGGTAGTCTTCATTTAAGGGATGCATAGTTTTCCTTAGAGCAATGGGAAGGTTAAGGCGTTGTTCTTAACCTTCCTAATGTTGCACCCCTTTAATACAATTCCTCATGATGTGGTGACTCCAAACCACAAAATTATTTTTGTTGCTACATTATAACTGTAATTTTGCTACTATTATGAATTATAATATGGCCATGTGTGTCTTCTGATGGTCTTAGGCAGCACTCTGGCTTGCTGGCCATCTAGCCTAAACTTATTGGTGAGATCAAGGTTAAAACAAAACAAAACAAGGCGTTGGCACCTAAGGAAGGACATCAGAAGTTGACCATTAGCTTCCACATGTACACACTCACAAGTGCACGCAAAGAAGTGCAGGGCTCAGCAACCCACTCTAGAAGCCCTCTAGGTAACGCTGGTACTCATTAGAAGACAGGAGCTGCTGTTTTAAAGACTAAGTCAAACAATGAGTTCAGTCCACCATGTATTGTGAGGAGTGATTGCCACCACAGTCTGGTCCTCACTGAAGCCCTACCCAGCTGCAAGCATGGACAATCACATGTCTCACTATCTTGTTTGAAAGGTCCAGACCCCAGAGACAGATGGAGACAAACTGCATTTGGCACCCCCACAGCCTGCCAAACAGTTCCTCATCTCACCCCCTTCATCTCCTCCTGTTGGCTGGAAGCCTATCAGCGATGCCACACCAGTCCTCAACTATGACCTCCTTTATGCCGTGGCCAAACTAGGACCAGGTAAGTGCTTGCCCCCTCTTCAAACTAACCATTAGTCAGCAACCTAGAACTGCCAAGTAAAACTAACAAGCTTGACTGCATAGGTTTCCCATCATACCTGCATTTCAATGGATTCCTTGCTCCCTGTGGAAAATGGGAGGGAAGGATGATGGATGAGGACACAATGCCCAGCTCTGCCCCTTCTGCAAAGTAACTCGGGAGCCTCTGCTAAGAAGACTTTGATTCTGGTTTGCAATGCAGGACTTAGATGCAGAAATAGATACCCAGTGTTGGAATTTCTCTGTGTATATGCAGAGGAAGATGCTCTCTCAGCTGGCAAGAGGCTACCTTGCTATCTTGACAGTTTTATTATTACCACAGATATGAGTATGTATAATGGAATCCTCTAATATATGTGACATCCTTCTTATAAAAACGAAGACTTCCAAGTCCTGCAAGAAGTCCATGAAGTTGTGTGTGTGTGTGTGTGTTGTGTGTGTGTGTGTACACACATATATATTGCATATAAGTATGTATGCAGTCACATTGTTCCAGCGTTGATATGTGTAGCTTAATTGTTCATTCCAGTTACAGGCATTTACTGCCATACTTTTATGCTTTTTTGTGGATAGATATTTGGATTATTTCTAAGTTTTTGTATTATAATCAAAGCTACCATTACCATTCTTGTATGGACCTCTTTATGTACTTCTCTAGTGTTATTGCAGATTTTATACCCAGCAGTAATACCATGTCTAGCTGATGAAGCTCCTTTGTACTTCAAATTACTTTTCCTTGTCTTCTACAAAGAGAGGAAATGATTGGAATGGAAGGGGCAAAATTCAGCACTGTCAAAAGGAAAGATGAATAGTGGCCCTTAAGTCAGTTCTTTGTGCTAGTGGTTCTTCTAGAGTAACTCAGGACTTTAAGAAAACAACCCTAACATCCTGACTCCACCCTAAGAGAGGTAAAGTTCAGAAACCTCTACTGATTCTAACCTACAGGAGAGTTTAAAAGCCACTGGTACCTAGATGCTAAATTCTAAGAATAAAGAACCTATAATACAGTCTCCCCAGTACGTATTACACAGTCGGGGAAGTGTTTGATTCAGAGTCACCCATCCTAGAAACCTGATTCTCATATGTACCATACGTTGTCAACCATGGGAATTAGAGTGGACTATGGTCCATGTTTGCCAATGGGACTTCTGTGTTAAAACCAGGAAATTCCTAAGAAGAAATGGTTGCCCTACTATATTCAATAAAGATGGGATCTGATTTGATTAATTATAATTCTCTCTGAGAGAATGGCTCCCTGTTCACTGTGAAGCCTACCTCAGAAGCAAACTTCTCCTGGTGGAACTATGAGTCACTTGGCTTCTGGGGCCTTAGAAATGGCCATGGTTTCGCCCTCAGAGAGCCACTGTGAGAAGCAGTAGGTATGCAGATTAGGCATGTAAGGGAGGTGATGGGATTTATAAGTACCTGGTTCACTTTCTCGAGTCCCAAATCTACAATCTCCATTCAAGGAGGGCCATGACTCTGAAGGGCAGTAGCATGGTGACATGTACAAAGACAGGTTTACTCAAGGCCGTTACTCAACACAGAGGCAAGAACCCTCTAAAGCCAAGAAGCCCCTGCAGGCTGCCAGCTATGAACAGGTACACGTGAATGGACGTGTTGGATAATTGTTTTGAACATCAGCACATAAAACTTCCTGGAGAATCACCAAGACCCTGGGTGGCTGAGTTACATTTTATAGGAATGGAGCCTGGGGTTCCAGGGTGAGAACATGAATTACTGAGAACACTGCCAGGTAATTACAAGGCTTTGCTCATCATCCTTCAATGTAAGTGTGTGTGTGTGTGCGTATGTACACATGTGTGCATGTGCTCATATGCACGTATGGATGTAGTCTAGAGGTCAAACTCTAGTACCACTCTTCAGGTATCATCTACCTTTTCTGCTGTTTGTTGAGAGAGAATCTCACATGGTCAAATGACCTGGAACTCGATAAGTAACTAAGCTGACTGGCCAGAGATTCTTGGGGACCCACCTCTCTCTATCTCCTCAGCACTAGGTTTATAAGTGTGTACCACCATGCCCATATGGCCTCTTGACAGTAGGTGTCCATGTTTAAACAACAAGCACTTCCTCAGCTGGGAGCCATATTGCAGCCTGTTCTTCGGTCTTTACCAAAGTGGCTCCTTGGTATAAAATGTGTAGGTGTCGCAGCTCAACTGACCCGTGCTTTGCCTACTGAGAGCTAGTAATCCAGTAAAATCTATTCTTTTTGTTGTTGTTTTGTTTTATCAAGGATATGAACTTCCATTTGGAATCAGTGTCAGCAGAGAGTAGAACAGAGAGGAGATGAAGGCCAGCCTCAGCCTCCCTCACTGGCTAGAAGTCACTCTCAGGGACAGACATGACCTAAATGTTAGAAGGGGTACATAGGACAGGGATTAGGCCCTGGCAGGGATACTTGTAGAACCTGTCACAAAGGAGGCAGAGAGGAAATGACCTCAGTCAGGGTAGGAGGGGTGTTTCCTGTGAATATTGAGCACAGGTGATTGACAGTGTTCAAATGCAGGCTAACCTATGGCCTTCACCTCCCTGCCTCACATAAATGTATCTTGCACCATTTTGCAAGTGCCCTAGAGCTACTGTCATCTGCATGATAGACTAAAGGACTGAGCTGTGGTAAGACAGATGGATTTTCTCAGAGGAATGCAGCTGGGTAGTTGTCTCTTGTGATTCCAGGCAGGAATGAAGCTCCGCTAGTTGGCCAGATGGTCTTCTGTTGTGTAGTATGACCAACTTTAGGCCTGTTTTGCTTGGACACAGGATAACTTCTGTGAGTTGATGGTGTAAGTTCCCTGAGTTGATGATGATCTTTAATACCACACCAGCCTTTCAGAAAGCCCGACCCCAAGTATAGGGTGCACAAAGATGCACCAGTTCACTGCCATGTGCAATAGCAAATGCCAAGGTCACCAACATCTAGGTTTCCTCCTTTGCAAGGACAACTGACACTGTGTCCTTGGAACGTCTGCAACCTGGATGGAGTTGTCGTCGTTGTTGTTGTTGTTGTTTGAGGTTTTTAAACATTGCTATCTTCATTCCTTGCCAGCAGTTTGACACTGTTTCTCTTTTCGTCTATGTCCAATGCGGATAAGTGACTTGTGCCCAATAACGGGGCTGAAATTACCAGAGGTCACATTAAAAGCCAGCATCATCACTTATCTGGTGCTAAGAAAGAACATCCAAGACTTGATAGTTTATAGAGACAGAGAGGTTCCTTTTGGCTAGTAGTTCTGAAGGCCAGGAAGCCCAGGAATGTACTGTGAGCAGCTGCCCACTCATATGACATCCAAAGGACATGAGACAGCCTGGTGTGGGAGAGTACACCCTTATTCCCAGGTTTTGGGAGGCAGAGGCAGGTGGATCTCTGTCAGGTTGAGCCAGCCTAGTCTAATAGCAAGTTCCCGGACTATATTCACTCAGATATATATAGTGATACCCTATCTTTTAAACAAAGACTCCACAGAGGCTGGGAGTTTGGGACATGCTCTACAACGGCCCACTCTTGTGCTAACTAAACCTCATAAATACAAGACTGGCATTAACCCATTCACTAGCACACAGCCATCGTGACCCAAATGCTCCCCCATGCTGCTGCATAAGGAAGTGGAGATCTAATATATGAACTTACGGTGGGCCATCCAGCTACAGAAGAGGCTATTTCAGGCACAACCAGGAAGGTTCAAGACTACATACTCTGAATCACCCCAACTTGGTGCCACAGAAAAAATTTAAAAGAAAAACCACATTTGTCTTCCATGGGACACATGTGACAAATACTCCCTTCTCCTTGTGGGCATTTCCTGTTGTTGAACTCCGGATCTTCCCTGCTTTTCAAAAGGAACGTGTGTGCTTTACCCATGTTGGCATTCTCCGCTCCTGCCAGCGCCTGGCACATAGTAGATGCTCAATAAATATTGGATGGCTGAATACATAAACAAATGGGTGTCTCAGATGCTGGCCTCCTTAGAGATGGCATCTTCCGAAGCAGATTGTTGCTTTTCCTTGGCTTTAGCCAGACTGAGTCAGACAGCACTTAATTAATGTTAGCAATAACAAAAAGGACTTCCAGTATCGCTGTTAAAAATGATTGCATAAAGTTTGTTTCTTTAATCCTTGGGCAGCACCATTTCGGTGGCAAAGTATAACTCACTTGGCATTAAGGGATAATTACCTGAGTTCTGGTTTTTTTTAAAGTGTACCATCTCTATGAGTTGTTTGAGAATTTCATACGAAGTATTTTGATCACGTTTACCCCTGCTCCTCCCCCATAACCCTTTTCAGGTCTACGCACTACCTCTCCCACACATCTCCAATTTGGTGCCTTTCTTGCTCTCATGGGTCTGACACTATCTCTGCAACACAGTCGAGCTTCCAAGCCCGTGCTCCTATGGAAGATAGACTCGCCCTTTCCCAGAGACCACCAAGTGTTCCCAGCCTCCCTATTGAGGTGGACTATTCATGATCCGATTCCATTTGCGTGCTAAAAGATGCCTGCCTTGGTTTTTTAAGGCCTAGCTCAGGCAGCTACAGCGGCTGTGAGCTCATGAGGGCAGAGGTCATACGTCACATCCAGAAGACACCCGCACCCCCCCAATCCTTCCCACTTCTGGCTCTTACAATCTTTCTATCCCTTTCCCCCCAGTGATTCCCAGCCTTGGAAAAGGTGGTGTGAGTAGTTGTCCCTTGTGGCTGAACACACCGCAGACATCTATTCTCTGCACTTTGATTAGTTGTGAGTTTCTGAATTAACCACCATCCTGCATATACCCCAGGCCTTTCTTCTTCCAGGGGCGGGGTAGTCTCCGTCCTTGCTTTACTAAAATGGCTATCTGGGGCCTGGAGCACAGACTTTGTTCTCTTTTGCTCTGTTTATGGGGTGTTTACGGTCTCTAAGAAACAGAGGCTTCCTGTGATCTGTTTAACACTGATGCCAAGGCTTCCGACCTGGTAATGAGCTAGAATTCTTTGTTTCTATTTGTTTCCCGGTATCTGCTATTCTGGATTTGAGAAGCAGTGTGGTGCTATATTCTTTGGGTAATGTAATAGGAAAAAAAAAAAAGGAAAGGAAAAATAAAATCCCAGCGCAGCCAAAACAGTGTACGCGCAGCAGCGGGCATAAACTGCAAACAGACCGCCAACCAACTAAATGAGATGCTGATCTGAGCAGATGTGAAGTGCCGGGCCTTTGCTCTGCTCTCTGGAGGGCACAGAAGGTCATGCTCACTGCCACCGAGAATGCCCACAGGGGAATATGAAAACATTGTCTATTCTTTTCTCCCCTCCTGCTATTTTTAGCTCTGCATGGCGAGATCAGCTTTAGTTAACAGCAGAGGGGAGTTTTTAAATGGTGCTTCGGTTTCAAGTTGCCCATGTCTGCTATATTTAGATAGTCCCCCCCACCCCCACCCCCACGATTTCTACTCTATCAAAACATGTCGTCGTAAAGGAGCTTGGCTGCAGTCACTGCTCAGCACACAGTCTCCCTTCAAGTGGAAAAATATCTCTCACTAATTAATGTAACTCACCAAGGAAGACATATCTATTCCAAGCTCTGAGTCAGAGGTAAGGAGAATTCTTCTTTCGCAAATATAAATTGGCACCCATACTTTGGGTGTATGGCGTGAATACTGCATGTTCCAAGACGGGTATGCTCTGCTCACAGGCATGAACTGTACACACAACAGCCAGCATCCCCCATCTCCAGTCTGCATGCTCTACAACCATGGCTCCCCACACACAGGGGATGCGGAGCTCTGATTCTCCAACGGGCATTCGACTGTTTCTAGTTCCTCTCCAAGAGGTTTCCCTGAAGAGGGGAGTCACACCTGTGGAAAGGTCTTCCTTCTCAACAAGGTCCCGGATGCATCTCAGTTCTGCCAAGCAGCCCCATAAAATCCCCCACAGGCCTTATTTTGTCTGTTCTTCTTCCCCTCTGTCTTTGTTCCATGAATTCAGGCCTTCGGTCTATCAATATATTCTGTGAAGTTACCTGGGTCCTACAGGTTGGGGAGGGACCAAAGATAAGTGGCCACCGTGATGAGATAGGTAGAAGAAACCTGTGGAAGAGGTTAACTGCTTTTGTTATAAATCTGGAATTTTCCTCTCCCAGGTCTTCCTCTCTGTAAATCTCTTTCAACCTCTTCAGAAGCAGGACAGAAAGGAAGGATGCTAGAAATCAAAGTGAAGGTCATTTTCCTATTATGGCCTCATATTGCATCTACCCCTGTATAGCTCAGACCCCTCATCTATGACAGGAGGGAATATGATAGCCACTGTGGTAACAGACCTGGACTGGAGCATACTGCTCCTCTCCTGGGCAGACCAAGGCTGAGTATCACCAAGGAATCAGAGAAAAACCTTTACAGACAACCGAGTTCTTTGAAATGCCTCTTTAATTCCTTACCATCCTTAAAAGTATGTTCTGTCTCTGCTCCTGGGTTATCTTGTGAATTGGGCCAGTGAGAGGGCTCAGCAGGTAACAGTCCTTGGTGCCAACCCAGATGGCATGAGTTCAATTCCCCAGGCCCCACTTGGTGGAAGGAGCGAATTGACTTCTGAAAGTTGTCCTCTGACCTCCACACACTCTGTGGTACATGCACAAACATCCACAGATCCACGCTAAATAAATTAAATAGATAGATAGATAAATAAATGTTTTTAAAAACATTTTAAATCTAGTGAATAGACAGCTACTAGATGGCTGTGATTTTAGGTGTTCAATTCCCTCTGCCCTTCATCCCTGGTCTTTTCTAGTTGCAAAGAATATCTGCTATGAAGTTAGGCTCTCTTCTTGCTTTGAGGTAGTGACTGCCACTCAAGGGGTAAGCGTGAGGCTTGGCTGCATCTTCTATGTGCTGTATGATCTGAAGTAAGTCCCTTACCCTCCTGCCCCACCAGCCATGATGAAACCCATATCACAGAACTGTATAATAAGCATTTAGTTATTATATAACCTACTCGGAGACTTACCTGTGTGCCTAGAATTTAGTAAGTGCTCCATAACAGGGTTTTTACTTGAGTTTAAGGAGCACACCAGGTTTCTAGGACATTCGATAAGCAAAGCGGACAGCTGCTCTAAATGGTGTTCAGCTTCATTGAAAAGATAGTCAAGGTGTAGAGGAACATTTGTGGATGTGTTGGTTACCACAGACGGAGACAGTAGAAAGGGGCCCACATCCCAGGTGTGGGAATACACACAGAATTTACATGATGCTTTGGTCACAACCTGAAGGGAGTCAGCACTGGCCAAAGTGGAACCTCAGCTGCTCTCAGATTGAAAGGAGAGGCAAGATAATGATGAACTGGTGTGGGCTAACTACACCTCGTCCTCTTTCTCCTCAATTCTCCATCTACTCCTCCTCTCCCTTCTCTTTGTCGTCATGGTCATCCTCCTCCTCCACCACCATCATCACCACCATCATCACCATCATCATCTCCTAAAGGACTTCAGGAACTTAAGCAGTTCCAGACACTGGGAAAGCACCAGGATGGACTAAAGAGCACACACCACCGTTTAACCAGGAACAAGCTTTGGGCTCAGTAGTTTCTTTGCCTTCCATCCTACTACCCTGCTGCCCTGGGTGTATACTACACTCTGCGCAGGTATTATTAACAGCTCAGTGCCCTCCGTAAGTCACCTGTATGTACTGAGCATTAACTAGTGTATATTCACTCATCAGTCTGCACACTAACTTGAGTGGGTAAGAGCCCTTCTCTGCAGGCATGAAAATCTGAGTTCAAATCTCCTGCTTTCGTACAAAGAGCCAGATATGGCTAGGTATTCCTGGAACTGGGTCAGTATTGGGAAGACTGAGACAGGCAGATCCTGAGAGCTTCCTGGCTTGCTAGCTTAGCTGAAGCTAAGTTTCTGGTTTTGTGAGAGACCCACTCTCAAGACAATAACACAGCAAGTGACAACAACACACACTTATATACATACTCATACATACACACACACACACATTCACACATATACTCACATGTACACACACACACATACACTCTCATACATACACATATATACCCACACTCACAAACACATACACATTCAAACATACACACTCACATATACATATACATGTATGCAGATATCACTTCAATGAGATAATTATGGATACCAAAGATGTTGCACTTAAATATTAGAATTGAATGGTTCAGACAATCTCAGGGAAAAAAAATCCAAGATCTCATTAAAATAGCAACTTGCAGTTTTCTACCTTGGACCTAGAGGTGTGGATATGGGTAGGAAGAGAGAGAAGAAAGGAAAGAGATTTACCAATGACAATTCAGAAAATGGAAACCAGTGCCTTGGGGGAAAGAATGAGTCTGTCTTCAGGATCAGGTTCCATGGTGCCCAGCTACTCAATGACCTGTGGGATACAGCCTGTCTTTCAGCTTAGGCTTCCTCATGACCCACTGAGGCAAAGCCCTTTGCAACTGTTTCATTACTTGCTTATTTAAATACTGCATGATTAGTTCAACACATAGGAAACAGATTATTTGCGCAGCACTGACCACAGTGACATTCTCCCAAGTAATTAATATCATGCATCTTGGGAGAGCTTTATATAGTCGGCATGAATTTTTCTTCACTGTATCCTAGAAACATGGGTGCTTGCATTGATAAATGCTCAGTTATACAACTTCCTCTGAGTCATGTTATTGGCATGTGAAAATGCAGCATCTCCATCTGTTGTTTTAAGAAGACTAGTTGCTGTGGTGACGAAAACAACAGGAAGTGCTCCAGGTGGCTGGAAGTTTCAAAGATGCCGGATGGAGTCTTTGCCTAGCGGATGTTAGAAGGAACACATGTAGAAATACTTCAGAATCGCATTGAGGACAGCGCTGAGGCGATCAAAAGTGCTGGTCAATGGGAAAGGAATGGGGGGTACCTGGTTCTAAGGACTCTCATGGAGAAGTCTGGAGGAGTGATAGAAAGACCTTTGAGGGAAACCCAGGAAGAAAGGAAACAAAGGTAGACAAGGTCACGACACGATTCATATTAGAGATGTGAGCATGAGTGGATACTTAGGGAGATGTCAGGCAATCAGTATGAGGCCCGCCTGGCATTATACTCCTCCATTAAGGGGGTCAGTGTGAACAAGTAAGAATCTTCCAGAACAGTAGGAGGTGCTAAGGAACAAAGCCTCCTATGCTGTTGAACTATTGGAAAGGCCCTGGGGCAGAGAGATTCTGTCTGTTCCTTATCAGGACATATGTTAGGGACTGGTCCCCAAGTGCTGAAGTCTCAGGAGGTTTTCTTCTTCCCTTCATTAGAAAGGGTTATTATTTTTTTTCTTCCTAAGTATTAAAATCTATACATTCTTGACTCTGCTTCAATGTCTGCGTCATCTCCTACCATCGCGCCTCTGTAAGAAGCTGGTATTTACAAACTGTAATCTCAGGTAGGACGTCTAGAGAAAATGCAGGAGGGGCTCAGTCACTGCCTAGAGCCAAAGCTGGCAATATGGCCGTCCCCTGTGTCAATTAGACTGGAAGGTACTGCCACACGGGATCCTTCCAGACCCTGCTCATTACAGGTGGGAGGCATCGTGCCTGCAATAAATACCACTCCACCCACTCAAGAAGCTAGAGGACAGAAGTTAGGTATCTACTTTGGACAGCAGCCAAGCCTCAGTCAGTATCCGAGGCCTGAATGAGCATTTGACTCTTGCCCACACTAGATAGTTTTTCATGTGTCTCAGCAGAGGTCAAGGGAAAACCCTGACTGGTGCAGTTTTGATGGCTTTTGGACCTGGCCTCCTTTTTGCACACAGGGGACAGGACAATCTAATGCAGACAAAGGAGCGAGCAGGTGACAGATGAATGCTTTCCTTGTCCCATAAAAGAAACTGGTCTGAATGTCCTGTCCTCGCTGCATCATGGCAAAGACTGTCCCCACCCTGGGTGGAAAAGGCTTGACACAAGCTCTTTGTCCCCAACTAAGCCCAGTTGTTCCCTTTGAATAGTGACAGCATTGACGTCAACTCTCATGGTAGAAGAATTAGCTGAAGCCCAAGGGGGAAAGAGAAGCCAAAAAAAGAAAAATCCAATCCAGTAAAGCTAAGGACATTTCTTTTCATTTCGTAGGCACTCAGCAGATGCTAAGCTTTGCGGGATTTTGATAGTAACAGAGTTTCCCAAAATAGCACAATGAGATGTCAGCCTTAATGGGACCACAGCCAGAAAGCTTCCCTTACTACTGTGCAGTCTGACTTGATTAACAGAACTGAAGATGCTTTGCACCCCACAGGCAGAGGCTGCACAAGAGGGGACCAAAGTGCTACTGGGTCCCATTCTGGGTTCTGCATCCTCCATGCCAGAGGTGTGAACAAGGTGCAAGGTCTTGGAAAGAGCCCTACCTCCACCCCCTACCCCGTTATCTTAGCCAAGGCGAAGATAAGGCCTAGCAAAGGCTTTCCTCCTGTGCGGCACTGCAGTTGTGGAGGGCGGGGGAGGAAGAAGAAGAAGGGAGGATGGATAATATAGTGAGTTCCAGGACAGCTTAGGTTGCATAATAAGTTCCAGGATAGCCTGAGCTACATAGCGAATTCTAGGACAGCCTGAGCTACAAAATGCAATCTTGTCTCCAACAAGGATAGCTTTCTTGCCAAAAGATGAGGAAAGGGCCAAGGTGTATGTTCATGCTGCCACAACAGATACAGAACCTCACACAGGGAAAAGTAAAGAATGTAGACACCCAGAGATAGAGAAGTGTCTCCCTCCTCTCCCTCCCCTCTCCCTCTCCTCCCTCCCTCTCTCCCCCTCCTCCCTCTCCCTCTCCCTCCTCTCCCTCTCCCTCTCCTCCCTCCCTCTCTCCCTCCCTCTCCTCCCCTCTCCTCTCCCTCTCCCCCTCTCCCCTCCCTCTCCTCTCCTCCCCTCCCCTTCTCCATCTCTGCACTCACAATAAGCAGAGCAGCACACAGGACCATGGTGGTTCCTGGTGGTTCCTCAATATGGACTTTTCACAGTGTGACAACCTACAAGAAATCCTTTCTGCTATAATGACTGCCATCTCCTTTAAGACATTGGGAATCACTTCCTCCTGTCTCAAGAGCACACCCACCCCTCCACTAGATCTGAGTCAGCAGGGCTGCTGACCCCATTGGTGTTTGTTAGCAAGCACTTCTAGTAAGTTCTCCTTCCAAGAACCAGTGCTCAGAGATGCCCCCTAGCTGCCCTGGACCAGCTCCTGCATCCCTCAGGTAAAACTGGTTCCAAGGGGGTTCCTCCTGTTAGCAGCATCTAAACAGCCTCTTCTGCCTTAGAGCTTTGATCTTTAAAAAAAATAGGACAAAATACCACCATGGTGATAAACCCCCATTACTCCAACTTATTTAACACAGCAGTAAATGGGCCACCCCAAGACGCCTACTGTGATTTCAAAGGGGGCGACTCCCTCGCTGGGTTACGTCCATTCCAGCCCACCACATAGCAGGGTGCAAACAGGGGCAGTGTGCTGACTGGTCCTTCTCAGCTAACTTGGACCAGGGATGTCCTACCTGTAATTTCAGTACACGTAACTCACAGAGCCTCTATGCACTGCAGAGCAACTCCTCTGCCTGCTTCCACTGCTTCGGCTTCCAGAGCACTTAGGAGCCATAATACTGTTTTCCTGGACTATTCACGGCTATGAAAGTTCCTACTGGACACAGTGAGATGCTGATGGGGATACTGATGGGGATGCTGATGGGGATGCTGATGAGGATGCTGATGAGGATGCTGATGGGGATGCTGATGGGGATGCTGATGGGGATGCTGATGAGGATGCTGATGGAGAATCTGATAAAGAGCTTCTTGCCTCATAGACTAAGGAGACAGTTGAGTGAGCCAAGCACTGGCCATGCAAATAGGAGGACCTGAGTTCAGGTATCTGGAGCCCATGGAAAACTAGAGACGCTAGTGTGTGCCCATAATCCTAGTGTTCCTATGCCAAGATGGAAGCTATAAAATGGGGGAATCCTAAGCACTCATGGCCCAGCTAGCCTGGTGTACCTACAGCAAATAAGAGGCCCTCTCTCAAACAAGGAACTAGATAAGAATTAATAGCCAAGGCTTTCCCGTGATCTCCACACCTGTGCCTACAGGAACAAGCAGGTGCGCCTGTGCATGCAAACACAAGCACAACTTTAAAAAGAATAAACCTTCTTTTGATTCTTAATAAAAAGCGGAATGGAGCTGCATTAGTTTGCCAGGCTGTATAACAAGGCACTATAATGTGAATGGCTTCTACCACAAGACTTGGTGACGTGCATTTCTGGAGGCTCCGAGATCAAGGTGTGTACAGGGCTACATTCTCTCTGAATGGTTAGAGAAGACCTGTTCCTGCCTCTTTTCTAGCTTCTGGTGATACCCTGGCTTTGGACAACATAGACCTATTCTTCATGTGGCATTTATTCGCTTTGTGAGTTTCTGTGAGTGTGTACCCAATCTTGTCCTTTTTTTTTATAAGGCTACCGACTTAATGAAATCATCTTAGCATAGTCATCTGGAAAGAGACCCTATTATCAAATGCAGTCACATTCACAGGAATTCAAAGTTAGGACTTCGGTACCTTTGAAGGGGACAGTTCAAGGAATAACAGTGACTGTGTGGTATGGCCATCTTTCCCAGCATCACTTGGGAAGAGCTTCGATACCTATTACATCATCTAGGATCCTCATTTTCAGTGTCAACCTCCAAAACTTAAGTCTATACCTTGCAAGTTTTCTGTTCCAATACTGCTTGCTTACCAATGTGTGCACAGGGACAAAAATGACAGACACTCTATCATGGGGACTAAACAGTACTTGCTCTAGTCATCAAGCAGAGGCTGACCATATAGACCTAAGAGAGCAGGCACGGTTCCGGGGCAGGGTGATTTCTTGGTCGTGATCCTTGTAGGAAGGCAAGATTTAAGGAACTCTCAGAGAAAGGTGAGATGATGCCAAATGATCACAGCAGATAGGCTGAGTAGAAGGATATAGACACCATGATTAGGAGACAGTGGGTAAGTCACTCTGATAAAGCACATAGGGAGTGGGTGAACTCAGGAAAAGACTGCTAGTCTTTTAGACTAGTTCAAGAACATCTGGACTTGGTCTACTAATACTTAGGAAGCCAGTGACCAAGATGGAATCTAGAAGACACTACCTTTAGAAGTCTTTTTGTGGTTGAGTCCTGAAGAATGGGCAGGAAGGGGAGAGGTTTTGGGAGAAGCTGGAATTGCCAACAGCTGTGGAGAAAGTGCATGCTGTAGAATCACCTCCTCTTGCTCCTGTACCTGGAAATTGCGTTGCTTCTACTGGTCTATGTTGTTAAGGCACAGATGTTGTTTGACTACACTGTGCGCTCAGCAGTGGGGAAGATGATGGGAAAGGCTCATGAAATTCCTACTGAGGTGAAACAAAGATATGCAGGTGCTTAGGAGTGACTTGACTGTAGAGCAGGGAACCAGAAGGATGGTTCCATCGCTGAAGTACCCCCAAGAGCTCGATAAGCATGAGTCCTCAGAACCCACATATGAAAGGCTGGTTGTTTAGAGAGCGAGGTACTTCAGGAGTTAGAGCTTGCTAGCCAACTAAGCTAGCCTGTACAGGGAACTCAGGAGTGACAGAGAGAGAGACACCATTTCAACACAGCCACAGCAAAGAAGAAGCAATGTCTTAGTTAAGGTTTTACTGCTGTGAAGAGACACCATGACCAAAAGCAACTCGTATAAGGACAGCATCTCATTGGGGCTGGCTTACAGGTTCAGAGGTTCAGTCCATTATCATCAAGGCAGGAGCATGGCGGCGTCTAGGCAGGCATGGTGCAGGAGGAGTTGAGAGTTCTACATCTTCATCTGAAGGCTGCTAGTGGAAGACTGACTCTCACATGATTAGGAGGAGGGTCTTATTGCCAACCCCCACAGTGAAACACTTACTCCAACAAGACCACACCTCCTCTAAAAGGCCACACCTCCTAATGGTGTGACTTCTTGGGTCAAGCATGTTCAAACCACCACAAAGAACAACCAAAAGTGGATGTGCCTGAGGGACAGTACCTACGACTGACCTCTAAACTATATGTATATAATCTATATACCCCCGAGAGAGAGAGAGAGAGAGAGAGAGAGAGAGAGAGAGAGAGAGAGAATATGAATATGAAAGACACTTGGAATTAAGGCCTTAATGATCATCTACCAGTCACTCAATAACCACTGAAGATCCTGGACAAGCAATGACCGATTCATATTGTACCCCAGAGCTGTGGTCGTGGGAATCACATATCTGGAGCAGAATTTAAAGACTATCTCAGCCAAGACACATTTGACTCAAGATTACTCAGTCATTAGCACAAGGCCTGGGATCAAGCAGTATCAGGTCTGACTGGCTGGCTGCGTTAGTCAGCTCCCTGTCACTGAGAGAACTAACACACCTGCACTAATCAGTCAGTGAAGTTATTTGGGCTTCGGAGCTTTTAGTCCTTGCTCACTTGTCCCTGTGGAACACAGTTTCTAAGGAGGGAACCATGTAAAAATAATTTTCAAATCTGTTTTTCCTTTTGGTCCCTTAGTTCTCATCAATAGCAACTTTAAGATATTATTGTTGTTGTTGTTGTTGTTGTTGTTGTTGCTGTTGAATCACCATTATTATTATTGTTTTCGTCATTGTTGAATCATCATCATCATCAACATCATCAATCATCATCATCATTAAATGCCTAGGCCATATGCTTTGGCTCATTCCCTGACTAGCTCATAACTTATTTAACCCATCTAAACTAGTCTATGTCTACCATATGGTTAGTTACCTCTTCTTCAGTCCTAGCCCACCCACGTCTTTCTTAGCATCTCCTCAGCATCTCCCTGCTGGTCTACATTCATCTTTTGGGTCTTGGATCTCATCTCCTTCAGCTCTCCCCTCGTCTCTCTTTTATCTCTTACCATTTTCCAGAGTCCTCTCTCGTCCTGCCAGTGTCTCACTCCCTATTTCCTGACCCGGCTCATTAGCCATCAGCTTATTGATGGACAGGTGATGTTTATGAGAGAGTCCCTCTACAGAACTGTGATGGAGAAGGCAGGCCCACTCACCTCACGGAGGTCAGGAAGCAAAAGAGAAGGAGAGGGAAGTGGGTCCCATCCCTGCCTTCAGGGGTACATCCTCAGAGATCTCACTTCCTTCTGTGATGCTTCAGCTATTGAATGTCCTCGCATGTCCACGGGCACAGCCTTTGGAGAGCACTGAGGAGCCCATCGAGTCCTTACAACCCACAGGGGTTGGAAGTACCATTTTGAAACTTGAAGTTGGGCCTGAGATTGCTGTCCTGAGAAAGGTTAAATGGCTTAGAGTAGATAGTGGACAGATGGCAGTTGGATGGTAACCAGGACACAATGGCGGACAGGCCTTATTCCATCCCATGTCAGATCACACCTAAAAATGTTTGACCTACTTCCCTTGCAAACCTTACGAAAGAAGCTTTTAAGAATCCTTCCTAAGGAAGAGAAAGGACTATAGGAGCCAGAGGGGTCAAGGACACCACAAGAAAACCCCAAGAACCAACTTACTTAGACTCATAGAGGCTCAGAGAAACAGAACTGACAGCTAGGGAGCCTGCACGGGTCTGCCCTAGGCCCTCTGCATATGTTACAGTTGTGTAGCTTGGTCTCCTTGTGGGACTCCTAACAGTAGGAGCAGGAGCTATCTCTGACTCTTTTGATGACATTTTCCCTACTACTGAATTGCCTTGTCCTGCCTTAATTTGAGGGGAGGCGCCTAGTCTTACTGCAACTTGATATACTGTTCTGTTGGTATCCATGGGAGGCCTGCCCTTTTCTAAAGAGAAATGGAGGAATGGATGAGGGGAGTGCAGGGAGGTGGGGAAGGAGGGGAACCTGTGGTCAGGTTGTAATGGCCAGGTACAGTGGCTCATGCCTTTAACCCCAGCACCTAGGAGGCAAAGGCAGGTTGATCTCTGTGACTGAGGCCAGCCTGGCCTACATAGTGAGTTAAAGACAGCCAGAGCTACACAAAGAGACCCTGTGTCAAAAACAAAACAAAACAACAACTAAACAACAACAAAACAAAACAACAACAACGAAACCAAAAAAACAACAACAACAAAACCAACCAAACAAACCAAAAATCTTCCCTTTTCTCACCTGGTGTCTCTTGCTTTTCAGGAGAGAAATATGAGCTGCATGCGGGAACTGAGTCTACACCGAGCGTCGTTGTGCACGTGTGTGACAGCGACATGGAGGAGGAGGAGGATCCAAAGACTTCCCCAAAGCCAAAAATCATCCAGACCCGGCGTCCTGGCCTGCCACCCTCCGTGTCCAACTGAGCACGTCCACGATAACATGCATCTCCTCTTATCATGCTTTTTCTCCCTTGTTGTTCGTCCAAAAATTAATTGCCTTGAAGTCCCTGGGTGTTTGGTTGTTTGAGAATCCTTCCTTGTAATTAAGCCTCTCGGACAAAAGGGCTAGGAAAAGGTGATATGTCTCCCAGTCAACTCATACCCATTAACCAGAGTCCATTATTTAGAAAGTTCTAGACAAAGGGTAGTATTTTCTTATTAAACAATCAGTACAGCCTATATCTCTGTTCTCTCATGTTGATCCAAGCCAGAGACATCAGTAACGAATAGCCTTCACGTTGTTTGTGAGCTGCTCCAATTGAGTCGTCTGTGTGTGTGTGTGTGTGTGTGTGTGTGTGTGTGTGTGTGTGTGTGTGTGGTGTTTATTCCTGGCCACTTATATAGGACCATAAGTAAACTTGGCTTTGACTGCATGAGATCCCCCTATCTGGTCTCACCCAGTCCTCTGCATCCCGACATTCCCAGGACATGCACGATCACCAGCATTTATTTTGATGATTTGAGGGTATGCCCCACCTTGTGGTATCCCAGCCCTGTCCTGTATAGACAAGGGGCATCCGAGGCACCATTTGGCTCAATAAGTCTGGGAATCATGATTAGTTTGAGTCAATACATCATCGTATAGCTCTGTCCAAATTCCTGGAGGTAAAATTGAGCGTGGCCCCAAAGAGATTCCTCAGTAGATTCTAAACATCACTATCGCATAGGACTACCCAGTGCTACTGGGGAGGCTTGCCCGAGTGACAGAGACCGATTTCAGACAAACCTATTTATTATAAAAGTCTCATAGTGTCTGAACGATTGTCGTTCCCCCCACCCCCACCCCTTTGTATATTTGTACAGATGTTTGAGCTGTGCTTTTAAAATCTGGATTTTTTTTTAATTTAGTGATTGTTCAACCATTAGCTGCTTAATGACATCATACCTGTGTTGCTTCTGAATGCATTCTGATTCTAATGTAGATAATCCGATACTATCACACGCTATTACGGTTCATGCTACGTTGTAAAAGGCTACAGCAATGTCTCATGCCAATAGATAAACGGCTAGCCAATTTCTTTGCTGTCAAGATCACCTGTTTCCAAACAAAGATCCAAGTATCAGTTGTAAGCAACTTGGGTGGCGCTTAATCCAAGATCGTATACAGCTGAGCATTTCCGAGCACAAAGGATGATGGGTAAACGGACGGCCCCTCCCACTCATCCAGTGCCCGTGTGCTCAAAAGTTCCTTGTTTTCGTTACCTGTGATTTTGTATTTCTCTAGCCCAAAGTGCATTACAGAAGATACACCTGCAGAACCATACTTTCTGCTCCATGTGTCAAGCCTCATCTATTCCTGTTCATTAACTAGTAACTCTGGATGCAAATACTATTTACCACACAACGGGCAAGGACTTCAATGACCTAAGCCTCAGAATACCACACAAGAACACTAACACAGCCACCTGATGGGGGGATTATGTGGTTTTTTGACTAAGGTGTATGTTAGTTTCAGCAGAAACTTCAAACTTAGACTGATCACTCAGAAAATTAAAGTCCGTTCTACTGTGAAATATAGCAATATAGTGCCGGACACGGTACAGTACGGTTGACACCGAGGACAGCATTGCTTGTGGAATCCTGAGTTTCCACAGGGGATAACAAGTCTCCTTTTCAAACTCAGATCTGAGGAGTGTACAATAAGCAAAGGCTTTGACTTTCCTTTGTTGTGGAAGGATTTGGTTTTTTCATTGGCCACGGAACGACTACAAATAGTGGCGAGATGCTGCCCTCTGGTGGCAGAAACGTTTAACTCGGTTGTATAGGTGGATTGATTACCACAGTCAACTCCCAGGGTCTGACTTTCTAATCCACGTTAACTTTCAGGATGCAGGTTCTGAGAAAGAGAGAAAAATGAACAGTCTAAATGAGATAAAGCCTTGGAAATAATTTGTGCTTCCAAACAATGATAGCAGAGATTTCCAGTTTAGTAAAAGTTGATGTGACTACCTTGGGTAGGCATTAAGAACTCAGTGTTACAGATGGCCCAGGTGATTAGTTTTAGTAAACTGTATTGCCATATGTCGATGTTAACCTGCTGCAGAGCAAGGGATTCTCGCGCTAGGTTGAGCACGGAGAGGGGAGAAGGGGAGCTTTCCCCAGAAAGAATAGGGAAGCCATGGGACCTCCCAGCACCGAGAAAGTCGCCTCAACACTTCCTTCCATGATGCTCATTATGCAAACCTCTTTAGCGCTCTTTTTAAGTTGGAAACGTTTTAAATGGAGGGGAAGGGGAAGGTTTCCACCAACTGAATCATTTGTGCACGTGTACAGCTCAAAGAGCTTAGAGTTCAAATATATCTGGTGAATGAATGTCTGTGTGGTATCATTTCTGAGTTGTCTGCCTGGGCTTAGTGTTCCTGAGATAGGGGAGGTGGAGGACTGCAAACCAGCTTAGAGTTTTCCTGAGGGGTAACCAACGTATGTGACGAACACTGATGAACTATGGGGGACGCTGGCAACAGCTGTCCCATGAAGAAGTTATTTGAGTCAAGCCTGGCAAGATGGGTTTGCTTCTCATTAAGGGAGCTCAAAAGGTTATTTTACTGGCACCTTCAACCATATTGATTCCAAAAGCCATCTTGAGGATGCTAAGAACAGTTTATAACACCCCTCCCCCAGCTAAGTTCTTTAAATACACTAACAGGAAACCCTCTGAAAGAGAACCCTTAGACAATAAAATACTAGTGGAGTCTAAAAGATTGGGTTACTAGGTATCGTTGAAGTCAGAGCAGTCCACCCACCACAGTGACACATCATGAATAGGAAGATCAAAAAGGAAATTCCATCCTGGGAGAACACAGCCGATACATGGAGGAGTTAAATAACTCATGGCCAAGCAGCGTTTATCAAGCTCCCTAACGCTGCGACCCTTCAATACAGGTCCTCACATCACGGTGACCCCTAACCATAAAATTATTTCCATTGCTACTTCCTAGGTGCAATTTTACTACTGTTATGAATCATAATATAAATATCTGTATTTTTCCAATGGTCTTTAGGGGGTCACAACCCACAGGGAGAGAACTGCTGCTCTAAAAGCCACCTGTAAAAGACATGCAATGCTTTCTTTTTAATGGTCAATTACATTGGGCAATTCACATATGTACATGTGCCTTAACTATCTGATGGCCCGTAAACAGTAAAAGGTGTACCACATCTCTTCTTGTCTAGAACAAACCTCCAAGGTGAACCTGCCTGGCATCTAGCAGCAGAATGGTTTAAATGAAGTGTGCAGAGCTACAGAGTCCTGGTAAGGGAACAGAGGAGGCCTGCGTGAAGAAGACACAACACTGAGAACATCTCAGAACACTTAGGTAGCAGCTAATAGTCCATGCGCATGCCTGTCTGGAGGGCTTCCACTCTGAAGCACATAGAGGAAAGTGCTCATGTCAATTTAAAAAATATATACAGTGAGGCCCAGAGAAGAGTGACCAGGAGCTATTAACTTTATACAACTCAAATGTCCTTCAAGTGTAGAATGCATAAATAAAAAAACCTAATGCAAGTAATAGCATAAATATATATATTATATAATTTAAATGTAAATTATATTTACACATATATGTATATGTATATAATGAATACTTAACATATTGTACCAGTTAGAGAGTTGAGAAGCATGCTAAAGGGCCAGGAATACAGCTCATCTGTTAAAAACTTACCAAGAACTCCTAAAACCTAAATTTGGCTCCTAGAACTCATACGGAATCTGGACACTGTGGTGCAGGTCTGTAATCCCAGTTAACACAAGGCAGGTGGAAGCAGGACAATTACCACAGAAGCTTCTGGACTAGGTAGACTGAAGTACACAGTACAGTGGCAAACAGCAAGAGAGACCCTGCCTCAAAAATAGTCTGGAAGTCAAGGAAAGACAACAAAGGCTGTCCTCTGACATCCAAAGATGTGTGGTCCATGACACTAGTGTGCTCCTGCACAAAAATACTATATACGTCGAGTACATACATAGCAATATTTTTAGGAAGAACTATATTGAGAGGAATTACAAAGGGTTGCCTTTGGGAGGGTGATGATGGAGCAGGAGCATGTGCTGACTATGCATTCTGTATCTTGATTTGAATCGCCATACATAAAACATATTCAACAAATGATATACCAAGAAAGCTATCTTCAGTCAAAATAAAAGCAAAAATGAGAATAAACAGACCACTAATTGTTAGACGGGGCTAGGAAGATGTTCAAACTGGAAATGTCCCCCCCCACCTCATGTACAAATTATTCATTTAAAGTCAAGACTCTTTTTTAATAGAAAATCCAACATGTAAGCACAGAGATACTGTTTACTCGGGGGACGCTTACACTGCCTGTCTGATGCACGGTTTTCAGTAGTGAATGAGGATTTACCATTCGTTTTCAGAGAATTAAAACTTCTGTGGGAACAACACAGAAACACGCACATGCCCCAAAATCTGACCATGAAGTACAGTGAAAAACACTGACAGTTCACTCTGAAAACAGAAACTAAGAGGTGGAGGTCCATGGCAGTAAAATGAGGAGAGAAGCCAGGTGCCTTCATTTCCTTCTTGTTCAATGCCCCGACAAAAGCCACTTAGTGAGAAAGAGTTTATGTGGGTTCACAGTTAGAGATTGCGGACCATCACTGGGGGGGTCACAGTAGCAGGAGCCAGGGGCAGGCAACCATGTTGCAACCCCAGCAAGGAGCAGAGAGCAACAGATACTTTTAACTAGCTCTTTCTAGTCAATGCATGACCAAAGCTTAGGGAATGGTGCCGCCTAAGGTTTCGGTGAAACCCTTCTCAGTTAACCTAAGCAATGTAATCCCTCATTGGCATGCCTAGAGTCTAAACTACTCCTCACAGGTCTTCTGGGAAACTGGTCTTCTAGATGATTCCAGATTCCAGGAAGCTGACAACACTAATTATGTAACATTGTATAAGTGGCCTAAAGAGAAAGCCAAGGGAACCATGGATGTACTGGGGAGAGGAGCACTGTGGGAGGCAGACAAAAGGCTTATCATATTTGAATACCCTCAGGGACATTGTCAGTATGGCTGAGACACAGGATCCAGGCCAAGCATGTCCCCAAGGAGGTGGACAGAGTAAGGAAGTTCCAGGATTGGCTGGGCTAAGGTAAAGCATCTTAGAATTCATTTTCATCACAATTAGGAGAGATTTCATCAGGAAGATTATATGATTCCATTCATCAGATGAATCCTGGAGCAAATTTCTTTCCCAAAGCCAGAATTCTAAACATATAGACACTCTGTAGTGTTGGGGGGCCTAGGCCCACTCGCCTACTCAAGGCTGGGTTCTTAGCATCTGCGGTTAACAGGCAGTGTCTGAGAAAATTGGAGATTTTTCTTTCCCCTCCTCAAGTCACAAGAACAGGTTATAAAGGATGATAGGTCAGTTATTCAGGAAAATACTCATTTAGCTGCTGGTACAGAGTGTCCTTGCCAAAAGCCACCATGCAAAGCATCATTGAACTCTTGGCAGACTCGCCTCTTAAATTTATGCAATCAGAGTAAGGGAAGACTTACAAGCAAAAGGTTTCCTCTCAAACTCCTTTACCTGTTCTTTTCGAAGATAATGGGTGGTGGAGTTTCTGGGGGATGTTGCTTGGTGGCAGAAAATAGGAAAACTCAGAACCAGGCAATACAGTTGAAGTATTTTACACACACACACACACACACACACACACACACACACACACACACACACACCCCCGTTGGCTCCTTTGCATAATTATCCATTCTTACGAAAATATGGAGTCTGAGAACTTAGGGTTATAGAGAACAATGCCCCCCCCCGACTAATTGTGATCATCATTAATAGATGGCCATTTTCAAGCAGTCTTCACTTAACTCTAAAGTATTTTTATTCTTAAAGCACGATATGTGCTTGCCTCTACAGTGTTCCCAAATTCCATACCCTGAGAGTCACCTGGTACCGAGAGACATCCTAATCTCCAAGGATTTTAGGTATGGCCCTCACATACCTAATACGGTCATCAATGATGATAGCTTTCTTGTGATGCTGGCAAGTGCTCTCACATGAGGCACACCCCCAGCCTGTATGCTAGACAATTCCATAGGTGCCGTCAAGTTGAAAAAGCATCTGCCTTTTATCAGCACCCATTTGCACAGATGCTATAAAATCAATGGACCAGCAACACATCAGATCACTCTATCCTGTGGGCAGATGAACTCAACTTCTAAGGATCAACAACCATGCTGTCTACTGTTACACCACAGAGAGAACATACATACTTGTGATATTTTCTAAGCTAAAACATAACACTGAAGTTTCTATATGTGCATGGCTACTCTGGGCTATAGCCCAGTACTCTCCTACCTACATAAAGACTCATCCAGCCTCTTGTCTGGAGGCTTTGAGTCTGGTGACCATTACTTCTGAAGCTCACAGAGCAGTCACTCTTTCAGGATACTGTGTGTCTAGAATAGTCTCATTCCCACCAGCTCATAACGACACTTAGGTCATCTTACTAGGTGGGAAGGGGATAGAGAGGCTAATCTAGGATTCTAAATGCCACTTATTACATATTTCGGTTAAATCCTCTCAAATTTAGTCCCACTAGCACCCACACTTTTAGAGACATCCCAAATAAGTGTGATTTTCTGCATATTCATCGCATCTTGGCTTGCCTTGACCGACTGCTTAGACATCAGATTTCCCTCATCTGTGAAGTAGCTATTCTTTATGGCTTTTGCTACCCATATGTTCTTGCTATTATCTCATTTTTACCACTGTGGGCTTTGAACTTTCATTTTTTTATTCAATCATGCTAAGGGTGAAAACAAACATGAATTTAACTAACCACATGTAGCCAAAAATCTGAGTGGCTTCATAATTTTTTCTTCATTCCAAAATGGTGCTCCCCTGGGCTTGATTTCAAACTCAGAGTCTTCTCAGAAAGGCACATTTGGCCTCATAATCATTCCAGTCTTTATTGCTGAACAGCTTTTTCACTTCCTGGGATCTGCTAGGTAGGTTAGATTGGTTGGCCAGAAAGCCTAAGGAATATATGTCTGGCTCTGCCTCCCCGGAGATGGGATTACGTGGGTTCTAGGAATCGAACTTGTGCCCTTATGCTTACAGTGCAATCATTTTACTGATAGAGACATCTCCCCAACTCCCAGTAAATCCTTGATACAAGAAAGATGTCCACACATCAGATGGTTTGGAATCCCAGTGGTATTTATAACTCTGATAAAACGAGAAGGGGACTTTATGAAAACCATATACGTTTTATTGAAAAATAACATCTGTTTACCCTGCCTGTTCTCACAGATTCCTCAAGCTCCAAGAATCAGAGAATAGTCTGTCACCCATTCTTTTGATCAGTGAGCGTTTATTGAAGAATTACTTTGTGCCCATCATTACAGTAGTCCTTGAAAAAACATCAAAACAAAATAAAACAAGACAGCAGATGTTCTTATTCCACCTGACCTTACCTTTTATAGACACTAAGTGACTCTAAAGTGTCACTAAGCTGTATCTCCCCAAGAATCCAGTTGTGAAGCCATAATTCCTGATGGAAGTCTGTTTGGAGATAGTGCCCAATTATTAATTAGCCCTCTAAGAATAGTATCTTTATAAGAAGGGCAAGAGGGGACTGGTGGTATGGCTCAGTGGAGAAAGGTGATTGCAGCCAAGCCTGGTGACCCGAGTTCAATTCACCCCCAGGACCCTCATAGTAGAAGAAGAGAAGAGATTCTTGATTATTGTCCTCTGACCTCCCCACTAGAGGGATGCCTAACCCAGGAGGAAGGACATGTGAAGAAACTCTAGAGTGCAGTTGTCAGCTGCCAGGGAGAGAGGCCTCAGCAGAATCCAATCCTGACAGCAGCTTTTAGATTCCAGGCCTTCAAGCAAATGATAGATAAGAGGGAGAGTGCAAGCTGACCACCAACACTCACCTCTCTTTGCTTCCTGACTAGAGACCTGGTTCAACCAGCTGCCTCATGCTCCAGCTGCCTTATGATTCACCACAGGACAGACTTCTTCAGCTTCCCTTAAACTGTGAGTCAATTCCAACTACTATAGGAAGGAAGAAGAGATTGCTTACAGAACAGGAATACTGAAGGTTGTACTCGTCAACTTGATTTCTTTTTTATTTTATCTGAGAAAGTCACCATTTCTTTGCTTCTTTGGGTAAGGAAAATCTCTAACTCGCCTGGTCATTGTCTGACTGTCTCAACAGGGTTGAAAGCCTTTGCTGTGTGGTTATGTTTGGGTTTATCTGGTTCCTGGGATTCTGCCATTGCTCCCACAATGCACTTGACTCATGCATCAGCTGCTACTGCTCAGGGTCTGTTCCAAATATGGCTGCCTCCTGCCCAGGGTTCTCTCATTCCAGTCAGCCAAAAGCATTGATTCTGAGAGCAGGTTTTAAATGGCCAAAAAGGTCATCTCTTTGAAGATAGTCTATTGGCTCTTGGACTAATCAAGCTCCATGGCCCATCTCTTTGGGTTTGGTATCTATTGTAATTTAATAAGACACCATAAATCCATCAGATGAACAGCATGCCTTTAGCCCATCTTGTATTTTCTTGTTGGAAGTCCTGCTTTACTCAGGGATCTATCACAGGCTGAGCTCACAAGTTGCCTACAGGACTAGGGGCCTTCCAAACACTTGTCTGGTGAAGGATCTTCCTCCATGTGCGCTCATTTAGCAGAATTCTGTCTGTCCCTTACAGACTGTTGTACGACCTCATCAGTTAACTGTGGGGCTGATGGTCAATGAGAATCCTATAATCATTGCCTTGGGGAAAATATACAACGTGGCTATTTCCTTTCACAAGGCATGATAGTCAAGGAAACAAATGAAGTCTGTCTTGAAGGTAAAATTCATACAGCCTATGGTACGGCCACGGATCTACTCTCATTGCTTTTGCTGGTCTTATTCATTAGAAGCCTCTAGGTGCAATCCACTCATGGTATCAGGAAGTGGGCATCATTAGGGCTCATCCGAGATGCTGACTACCAGTGTCGGTAAGCAGAAGAGAAGTCACTTATATCCATCAGTCATCTCCCCATTTCTTCTCCCTTCATGAAAAACCGACTTACCTTGTTAATTTGAAAAAAAGGAGTCTATGCATATGGTACTGAGCTGGCTGTGATCATCAATCTCTTAGTGATTAGTTAATTACATGAAATTTCTCCTGAACTCCAGACACCTACTACCTTCTATCAGCCACTGGGGTGACTGACAGATACCACCTACTAAACCCACCCAAGATGGAGCTTATGTAATGCCTAACCAAAAAGAAAACTGTTCTTCTTATCTCAAAAAATATATCATGCTGCCCTAATTTCTGGAGCCAGAAATCTTTACTCTCCCTTACTCTTCCTCCGTGGAGAAAACGATCAATCAAGCATTCCCAATTTCACCTGAGGCATGTGGAAGATAAAATGTGTGGAAATGAAAGTGGCTACTTAGTGACAGTGATGGTAGAGGTAGACAAAACCACAAAGGGACTTCTGCGTGAATTGGGTAAACTAATTGACCTCTTCGGAGTCCTTAAAAGTGGAGGGCACTGAACGAACAAACACCGAAAAGCAGCTGTGAGGATCAAATGAAATGTTATCTGTAAAATGCTTGGCATGTCCAGATCCTGCAGGACGACCCAATAGGCAAGCTACTACATCCTCCATCTCATCACTGGTTCAGCAACTTAACCTTCTCTCATAGTTGCCACCTTAGGAATTAAAATGCAAATGGCACATTTCCCATGACTCTCTTGCAGCTACACACATGGCGATGATTTTAGTGGGATGTGTGTGTGTGTGTGTGTGTGTGTGTGTGTGTGTGTGTGTGCATAAATCATGGAATGTTGAAGTAGATTGGCTTAATGCTGCTTGAATTCTAATGTTAATTTGGGGCCCCCAGGACTGATGCCCCAGAGATGAGAAAGTCCACAAGTAAGACACTGAGTGACCCTGCGCCCAGTTAACTGTGATCAGTAAATAAAGATGCCAGTAGCCGATAGCTGAGCAGAAGAGACATAGACAGGGTTCAGGTTTCTCAGCCCTGGGAATGAAGAAGAGGAGAAGAGGAAGAAGCCAGCATGGAATAAAGGAAGAGTGTGCAGGAGAGGAGAAAGACAGCAACCATGGGTTAAGAGAGAGGAGATCGTGGCCCTGAGGGCTATCCAATAGGAGCTAAGGGCAGCCATAATAAAACATAGTAAGTAATCATAAGTAAGATATCATTAGGAAAGTTGATTTTAACAGCATGGAAAGTAGGCATCTGCCCAGCTACTGTGCCGCTGAAGGCATATTGCGAATATAAAGACTGTGAGTGTGTCTTTCTTCCAAGAATTCAATAACCTAAGGTGGGGTAGAAACCCTGGGTTGGGATTTTGATATTTTTACTACAGAGTGTTTTTGTTTTTCTAAGACTTTCTTCTTTTGTTCAGCTGGGACTCAGTGTCTACAACACCAAGAGCCCTCTGTGCTCCAGAGGCAATTGCTTAATACCAACACTAAGGGATGACAGATGAAGAGCGTGTGTCTGTAATGGTATTATCAATTAGAACCAATAGCAGCCACCAACAACCTTTTTATTCTCTGAGGAAAAGAAGGTTCTAAGATTGGCCAACTTGTGCCTATGGAAACAGATTAACACAGAATTATAAGTTTATTGACAGTATTATGAGGATGGTTTTGGATTTTTTTTATAACTTGATTACCTGTTTCTCTAGCATAAGCTTTGCTAATGACAACCCAATGTCCTAGCGTGAAAAAGCAGGACTCTACACGTCTACATCCAGTTATTCTGTTACGTGTAGCTGTGGACAGGCGACCCGGCTCAGTGGTAGAATGTTAAGCTAGTGCACACGAAGCCCTGGGTTTCATCCCTAGTATGATGCAAAAGGGAAAAAAAGACAGTAAAAGTTTTGTTTTGTTTGTTTATAGTCAAATGTCTAGTTTTTGACCTGAATTTTTGGTCACTGTCACAGCTGCTATCACTCCCCCCCCCAAGATGTAAAGTTTTGTCCTGCTTTAAGAAATATTTATTACATATATTTGGGAGGATAGGGTGGCAGGGTGTATGCATGCCACAGTATAAGGACGAGATCAGAGAACAACTTTTTGGAGTTGGTTCTCTCCTTCCATCATGTGGGTCCCAAGAGCAATGTCAATCACACTCAAGTCATCAGGCTTGACAAGTAAGCGCCCAGCCCTCTGTGCCACCTCAGAAGCCCCAAGGTAATTACTTAGAGGGGGGTTTAGTGTAGGGAAATTGTGTGATTTACAATTATACGATTTATAGGGTGTTACATTTGCTCTTCTATCTCATTTCATTTCCAAACTGTGTTCCTGGTAGAGACAACTCGAGGTTTTCAAAACTCTGCTATCTACCAGCAGAGGAGAAGAGCAAACACTAAAAAGGGGAAGTACCTCAAAGAGACAAACAGAAGAAGAAATCAAGACACGGTATACCCATCTGTGACACCAGCCTGTGCTTTTAAAGTCTCTACAGGATTGACCTTAAACAGCATGCAAGAATACATTTATTATATGACTTCCCCCACATTCTCTCTCTTCCTAAGAGTTGCCAAGAAAGATATTTCAGAAGGTTAAAGACCATCTTAGTAGATATGTAAATATGCAAAGTGGCTATCTGCCTAAGCAGAGACGGTGAAGGGCCCAGTAAGGACTCCTTTGCCACAGAACAGTGGATTTACGGGCTTGCCTGGAACGTCATAAGAGCTTGCTGAAATGCTAGCCTTTGAACCACCGGAGTTCAGGCCACAACATGGCACAAAGATCAAGTCTAGAACTGCTATGACCACTAACAATGATGTCTATGGAGCAATTGAGAGGTAGCCAGTGTGGTATGCTGAAATCACATGTATTCCAACCTCTGAACTACATTTTTTTTTCGGAGCTGGGGACCGAACCCAGGGCCTTACGCTTGCTAGGCAAGCGCTCTACCACTGAGCTAAATTCCCAACCCCTGAACTACATTTTAAAAGTACATTTTATAGGCTTCTTTTAATATTATTATGGTTATTGGGAATTTCAGAACCCTCTACATAGTTTTGTTTTCATTTTTGTTTGTTTGGTTTGGCTTTTGCATCATGGCTGCTGACCACCATAGGGCTCAGTCATACAGTAGCCCAGCCTCACTTATCAGATCGAAAGAACCAGGCTCTACACAGACCAATAATAGGATACAGACATCTCTGTAGAGAAGAGAGAGGATGAAAGGGACAGGCACAGCTACAAATCAGCCTCTTCCTGAGAGGGAGAAAGTATGTTCTCCACTGAGTTCCTGTGAGATTCTGGGAGCCAAAGAAAAGGGAGGTAGCATGCAGAAGACAGTTGGCTAGCATGAAGTCCCATCTAGTACCCATGCCGTCCATGTTGTTGAATTGTTTTCCTTTTCTTGTACTATTCATTCACATCTTAGTGTCTGTCCTAGTTAATTTTTATGGTCAACTTGACACAACCTAGAGTAACCTAGGAACTGATTTTTTTTCTTGATCAGATTGGCCTGTGGCCATGTCTGCAAGAGACTGTCTTGATTGGTGCCTGTCTTGATTGATGGGAGGAGGGCTTAGCCCATTGTGGTCACTCCCACTCCAGGGATGTATAAGAAGGCAAGCTGATGAACTGAGAACAGGGTCCCCATTGGAGGAGTTAGAGAAAGGATTGAAGTAGCTGAAGGGCCTTGCAACCCCGTAAGAACAATAATACCAACCAACCAGAGCTCCCAGGGTCTAAACCATTACCCAAAGAGTATACACATGGACAGAGCCATGACTCCAGCTACATATGTGGCAGAGGCATCAATGGGAGGAGAAGCCCTTGGTCCTGCCAAGGCTGGACCCTGCAGTGCAGGGGAATGTCGGGGCAGGGGTAGGAAGGGGTGAGTGGTTGGAGAGGGGGAGCACCGTCATAACAGAAGGGGGAGGGGGAATGGGATAGGGAGTTTATGGATGGGGAAACCAGGAAAGGGGATAACATTTGAAATGTAAAAAAAAATATATATCCAATGGGGAAAAAAAGGAAGAAAGGAAGAAAAGGAAAAGTAGAACCAGGGAGTCACGAGCTAGGATGTAGGAGGGAAAGCAACTGGAATTCAGGTCATCACGGCCCTGCCCCCTTCCACGTGGGGGTGGGAGAAGGCTAGCTGAGCAAAAGTCGGGAAGCAAGCCAATAAACAACACTAAACAATACTCCTTCATGATTGCTGCCTCCGGGTTCCTGCTTTGAGTTTATACACTGGCTCCTTTCAATGATAGACTGTGTTCTGCAGGTATAAAGAAAAGAAACCCCCTCTCACCCAAGCTACCTTTAGTCATAGTATTTAATCAGAGCAACAGAAAGAAACTGAACTACGACCTAGTTGCACCTCTTTGCTCTCTACCAGCCCGTGCTTCATGCAAGGGCTCCTCCCAGTCTCTCCCATGACTCCTGGTGTGATACGGGACTTTAGAATCCCAGAGCCTGTGCTTAGGAGTGCTGGTTCTACATTGAATAAGCACCACCAAGCAGCCAATATTTCTCTGCAGAGATTTTGGCGCTTAACTCAGGCCCAGAACCACTGAACTATTCCAGAAATGAGCAGAATGCAGGTTGAAAATCTTACCTATTGCCTGCTAAAGCACTGAAGGCTACTAACCCCCGTGATACGGTGTCAGTTTCCACTAAAAAAATCTAGACTTCCACAGCCCTTGCTCTCTGAGAAACATCAGTCATGCTCAAGAGACCCACTACATGGCCAAGTCAACAGAGTTCTACTAGACAACCCCATCACTAGCCTACTAGGAACAGAATGATTCCTTAAGTAATAGATTTCAAACACCAGTTGTCCCTAGCTGTGCAAACAGCCACATCACCTGGTGTTTTCTGTGTCGCTTCCCTTGAAATGTAGTCTTCATAGAAAGCAGTGAGACAAGAATTTTCCAGATGGCAAGACTTTGTACTATATAATCCTCTGTGAGCCAACCCAAAGCCATCTACATTTTTTTTTAAATTAATGAAGAACAAAAAACGATGTATTCTCTTGAGGGAGATGATGAACTCGTCATATCTGAGGGATGTTTAATTTCAGAAAATGCCCTCAGCAGAGGAGTCTCTTGGCAAAGACCTCGTCCTTAGCTGCAGAGGTTAACCTGACACAGGGCATTCAGAGCTCTTTAATTCAACTCAGAATGAGGCAAACACAACACAGCACTCAGTCTTAAAGGCAAGAAGCAAGACTCCTCGCTGCCTCAAAATCAATGGGGGAAGAGCCTCTAGGAAAATCATCTAAGCGACTACCCATGAGTCAGCAAATTGGATTTTTGAAAATGTGTGTGTTTGTGTGTGTGTGGGGGGGGTGTTATATGTGTGCTGTGCATCTAAGTATGTGTATTCCGTAGCATGTATATGGATGTGTCCTTGTCTTCTGCCTTCAGACACAGTCCCTTATTCTGCCATCACATGGCCCACAAGTTTTCAGAAATTCTGTATCTGCCTCCTTAAGGAACTCTGAGTTTACAGTTTGTACCTGACTTCTTGGGGTTGGAGCTCACATTTGAAGCAGATAGTTTACCATATCCTCAGCCTTCATTTGCTTTTATGCAAGATCTCAGTGCTCGGGGTGGACTTGAACTCCTAGGGTAAGCAAACCTTCCACCTCAGACTCCTGAGTAGCAAGAAAACAGGCGCATACCCCCAAGCTCAGCTGTCTCAAGTTACACAGAAGTAAATTCTGAGAAGACATCTGTCCTGTGGTTGATAACATCTTAGAAGGCAGAGCAAAGAACTGGAAGGCAGAGTCTTGGGATAAAAGTTGCCAAGGAAGCTCACCAGCCTCTTCAGATGACAGATCATCCAAGCTATGAGAAAGTGAGAGTTCATCCCTAGAAGAGGCACCTATTACCTAGACAGTGTTTGCGTCTGCTTTGTCACAGAGCATAGAAACGCAATGGCTTGTGTGGTAGGAAAGCAAGCCTAGTACTTGGTACTCATGAAAATGTTTCCTCGGGAAGTGTAGTAAACTCTCCAATCCCTCAGACAGCAGCACCTTGTCCTTGGCGTTTAGCTGGTGCATTTTGCTTCAGTGCCAACAGTTCCCCTCTACTAACTATGACAGACCGGTGAGGTGCTTTTTCTCCTGTTTCCATTTGCTAGCAGAACTTCATAGGAGCTAAAAGTGTCAGTCACATATTTCTAAGCATCTAGGAAACAAGAATCTTTTAATACGTTCCGGGAAGCGAAAAGGTATGAGGTGGGGAGTAGCAATGGGGCTTCTGAGACTTTCTCTTTTAAAGGAACCTTACCAAAAAAAAAAAAAAAAAAAAAAAAAAAAAAAAAAACCTTACTTTAATTCTCCATGTTAGTCCCAAGCTCTAACAATGATCACAAATGGTGGTGTAAAACACCAGGACTTCATTCTTTCACAAGTTGAAAAGACTGAAGTCCAAAGTCAGTGCCATGGAGTCAAGAGCAAGGCATCTCCATGCTCAGACTTCCTCCAGTGTTCCTAGGAAGGAACACTTATCTCTTGTGGTTTCTGTGGCTACTGGCATTGATTAGCATCCATCCACATCACTCTCAGTTCTGTATTGATGGCCACACTGCCTTCTCCTCCTCTGGAGCCTAGTTTCTCTTTGTCTCCCCATTGTGCGGTACATCTCTCTAACATCCACAGCCTAAAATAGTATCTTTACATGTTTTCCACATAGAGTATCATCTACAGGTGCCAGGGACGAGGATGTACTGGATCCCCCACCAAAGGAGGAAGAAGAAAGCCAGATGCCTCTAGGGCCAAGGGCCAAGTGCCAAGCTCAGGTAGACAAGCCAAGATGCAAGGACAGAGAGAAGGCACACAGCTGTGTCTTGGTGGCATGAGATGCTCCTGACATAATTAAAGGTGGAGCCATCTCTCTTTGATTGAATTTTTTAAAGGAACTTTTAATTTAAAAACTTACAGGTTATTTTTATTGTATTTCTCCTCTCCTAATTCCTCTCAGGTCCCTATCTACTTAACTTCACTCCCTCTTTCCCTCTCTCTCTTCCTTCCCTTTCCTCCCTCTTTCCCTCCCTTCCTCCCTCAAAATAAGGGGGAAGAGCCGCAATAAAATGATAGCCCCAGAGTATGGTTGAAATACACAGTGACACTCCACTGGAGAAAACTCATTTTTTTTTCTTTGCCAGCAAGTGTCAGTTGCAAATAGAGTCTTAGTTAGGTGTTGGACCCCTTGTCCACTTGCCTCTCTCAGTGCTGGGACTTCATGTGGCATGAACTTCATGTGCATACTGCCATGGTGTCTGTGAGGTCTCATGGGCTTCTGTCCTGCTGTGTCTGCAAGACACTGTTTCCATGGAGCCATCCATCACCTGTGGCTCTTACAATCTTCCTGCCTCCTCTCTCACATAGATCCCTGAGCCCTGAGGGGAGGGGTTTGATAAAGACTCCCCATTTAGAACTGGATGTTCCAAAGTTTCTCAGTCTATGCACAGTATCCATTTGTGGGTCTCTGTGTTAATTCCCATCTCCTGCAAGGAGTTTCTCTGATGATGACTGAGCCATACACTGACCTATGGGCATATCAATATATCATTAAATGCCATTTTATTGCTACACTTCTTTAGCAGAATGATAATATTAGGTTTTCCCCTAGGCCCATGGCCTATCTAGTGCACATTCTAACTTATTTTAAGTGAAATTTTAAAATAATATGATTAGGAGCTGGAGTGACGGCTCAGCGGTTAAGAGATGACCAAAGTCTGGTTTGCAGCATGCACCTCAGAACGCTCACAAGCTCCTCTCGCTCTAGTTCAAAGGGATCCGATGTCCACTCCTAGCCTCTGAAGACCCCTGCATTCATGTGCACATGAGTCCCATATATACATAATCAAAAGGGAAAATGCATCTTAAAATAATAATCTAATTTTAAAGCTATCTTGAATATAGTGTTATCTGCATTTTAATAACTCTTATTGAATACAACTAACTTTTTAAACCTGACTAAGATATTATATGAAATACCCCACACATAAGGGTAAAGAGGTTACACCTGGACTTATTCTCTCAAAGGATTTTCTGATTCACAAACTTTACCTTTTTTATTATGTTCTGCTTCATAGTGCTCCATAATTGTTTCTCTTCAGCTCTAATTATCTGGGTAAAATGGGGACCTTGATGGGCTCAGCATTGCTGAATCACTTGGCTCTTCAGAGACATGGCTAGGACGATGGAAGCTTTCATTAGACTGCCAGCTACTTGGTCAATTATCCATCAGCATCTTTAATTAAAGGAAATTGTGTTTGTAGTATTGGTAGCATCTGTGGACTTTGCATGCAAATATTAATGGAGTTTGCTATGGTAACCACACTGTGGTCACACTTCTCATATACAACACAATTAATGTTATCATTTTTGAGTTTCTATGATGCTCCAAATATGATGCCAGGCAAAAAGCATTTCTCACTCATTCTTATGCTTCTCCACCTCTTACATTCATTCACAGGCAGGCGTGAGTGCATGGGAGCGTGCACACAGAAACACACACCTCATTGAAATATCACAGTATTATCTTTAGTTTACAAATGAGAAACTTGAAGCATATACTAAAAAGCTAATCACCCTGAGTCACAAATCTAATAGCCGCATCTTGGTTCCCTAATCTATCCCCATCGGCTTCCCAATCCTGTGACCTAATTCCACCAGGCTTCCTCTCAACATGTTATACAGAGTCTACAAAGTGATCCAACATTACCTCAGAAAGAATTCTGGGAGACAACTTTAGCAAAAGAAAAAGAAGATATCAATGGGGATGGCCACCTTACCTGTCTGTTGAAGTCTAGAGAAAAGAGAAAGATGCTAGAATCTGTGGCTTTGCTGGTTAAAACACCTGTTGGATAAAGGAAAAGTAGAGAAGACAGTATAAAGAAAGAGCAGAGCAAATCAGAGCACAGAATACCAGCAAGATCTAGGATTCTTAGAGACCTGCTTCTTTAAACAAAAACCACTGGGATCACCACCCTCCACTTGGGTGGAAACTAATGTCTATCCACAGTACCTGAATGCCTTTGATAACCAATGTTTCAGAAAGAAGGCTGATTTGTCTCTTAATGTCCACATACAAGTGAGTGTTGTAAAAAGAAACCAGCTTTTCATCCAGTGCTAATTTCATCAAATGAAGGAAACTTTTTTATGTGAATACGTGTTGTTACTGCATATGTATGTGTTCCATGTGCACACCCAATGACCAAAGAGGTCAAAAAGGATGCCGGATACCTTAGAATTGTAGTTAGAAATGGTTGGGTTGTGAACCCAACATGGGTGCTGGGAACTGAACCTGGGTCCTCTAGAAGGACAGCAAGTTCTCTCAATTGCTAAGTAATCTCTCTGACCCTTCTAAACTGTTTTTCTAAATCTCTATTATTCATTGAAAAAATGCCAAGTTCTAGACACCCTTAATCCCCATTGTAAGCCTCTTGTTCTTTCACATTTTGCCAACATCCAAATTTTAAAAAAAGCAACTAGTACCTGATACTGTGTACTTACTTAGTGACTAGCAAAACAACATCTCAGAGTAGGGAAATTAACTTAAATCTCAAGAACTTATATCTAGAAATCCTATAAATGCTTAACTTCGGGAGTCAAAGTGACTTTCCCAGAAAATTTATGTCCATGAAAACAACCAATAGCTATGTTGACTGCATTGATTCCTGCGAACATGTTTGTCTGGACAGTTTACTTAAATAGAGCATCAGACTTTCTATTCAGACATAACAATGGCAGTCACCAAGAAAACAAACAGCTAATGCTGGTGAGGGTGTGTACAAATGGGAATCTTTATACGATAACAGTGGGAATATGAACTTGTCAGGTGGTATGGAGACAAATGCAGAGTTTATAAAAGAAATAGATCTACCATATGACGAAGTCATCTCACTCCTGTGTGTTCATCCAAACGACTCATCCAAGGGACTCCAGCACATCACAGAGACTATAACACCATTCATAGTAAGTGACAGAGCCAACCCAGGTGTCTAACAATAGAAAGATGATGGTGATGATGATGGTGGTGGTGGTGGTGGTGGTGGTGGTGATGATAATGTTGCGTGCGTGCGTGCGTGCGTGCGTGCGTGCGTGTGTGTGTGTGTGTGTGTGTGTGTGTTTGGTGTACTCTGATCATTTCTATTCCTATTCAAGATAGCTCAGAGGTTAAGGTGGCCTTCTGTTCTTGCAGATCGGAGTTTGGTTCCCAGTATCTATATATGGTGGGCTCACAACCAACCATAACTCCATTTTTAGGACATCAGATTTCTTCTTCTGGCCTCCATGTCACTTGCAAACATGTCACTCACACAGACACGCATATACATATACGTGCAAACAAACACACATACAAATAAATAATTTTTTTTAAAAAAAGCATGGTTGACAGCTATTGCATAAGATTTAACTACAAATGAATCATGATCCCCACATGGAAAAAATAGTCTCAGAATTGGGACATCAGATGAAATGGTAGCTAGCACTTTGATCTGTTCTTGGACTTTGGAAGCTCAGGTTTACCTTTGTGTAAATTTCCATCTAGAAAAGTCACAGGTCCAAAGTTCTACAGGATAAATTGATTTCAGGGCATACTGTTACTGTTAGGTCAGTAGCAGAAGCGGAAGCGGAAGCAGAAGCGGAAGTGGAAGAGAAGGAGGAGGAGGAAGAGAAAGAGGAAGAGGAGAAAAAACAACAACAACAACAACACCCACTAGGGTGGCTAGGAGATGGCTAGCTGGACAAAGCACTTGCCAGAAAAGAGTGAGGAGCAGAGTCTACGTACCCAGAACACATAGAACACATACTAAACATTCTTTGCAGACGTGGGAGAGTTGGGGAAGCTGAGAGGGAATTGCTGGGAGATGTTGACTAGCTGACCCAGTGAGATTGGTGAGCTCCAAGTACAGTAAGATTCTCTCCATAAATAAACTGAGGAATACAATGACATCATCCTCTGACAGACACACATGTGAATACACACACACACACACACACACACACACACACACACACACACACACATACACACTAACAAAGCAACAAAGCGTGGCTTTATTCCCAGACTTCCTTGGGATTCCTTATTCCCATGGGGATTGGAAAACACAAAAGACAGAGGTTACCCTCTTCTCTTATGACACATTTTATTTGTTTGTTTATTTGTTTGTTTGTTTGTTTGAATTATATCCCAAATGTTGCTCCACTCTTGGTTCCCCCTACAAGAGTTCTTCATCCCACCCTCCCCTCCCTTCACCTCTGAGAAGATGCTCCCCTAGGTATCTCTTCCCTGGGGCATCAAGTCTCTACAGTTTCAGGTGTATCCTCTCCCTCTCAGGCTGACAAGGCAGTCCCTTGCTACATATGTGCCAGGGACCTCAGACCACTCCTTGTATGTTCTTTGGTTGGTGGCTTAGTCTCTGGGAGCTCCCAGAGCTCTGGGTTAGTTGATACTGTTGGTCTTCCTGTGGGGTTGCCATCCCCTTCAGCTCCTTCAATCTTTGCCCTAATTCTTCCATAGAGGTCCCTGACCTCAATCTAATGGTTGGCTGTAAGAATCTGCATCTGTCTCAGACAGCCATGCTAGGCTCCTGTCTGTAAGCACAGCATACTTTCCTATGGATAGTAATTCTGAAAGTCAGGCAAGGCAAATGAAAAGGAAACATGTTCAGGTCTTGTGGTAACTGGAGAAGGCATGACTCTCCAACTCCCATTTGAGGACCTTGGCAATGTCTCTTGAAAACTCTTTACTGGAGGAGGAGTGATTCTGTTTCAGTCAGGATGGCCAGCTGGCTAGATACCATGGGTGACTATAAACACCTTCTAGCAATATCTTCCAGAGAAGCAAAACTGTTCTCCCAATCACCTGAGAACCACAGTGGAGAGAATTTGCCTAAGATTTGAAAGAGTTGAGAGCTGATGTAGGGCATGCATGAAGTTCTGTTGAAGAACAGAGGTATGGCTGAAGTTGGAAAGCCAACTTTCACAATCCCATCATGAACAGAACTCTTTTGCTACTTTTCAGAGACAGACTCCCCAAGCTCATCTCTCAGCAGGCTCTACGTGGTCCTCTCAAATAGAATGAGAGCTGGACCATTCCCATGGACACAAGCATAAGTGACAAAACCTGCATCCTGAAGATGCTGGAGGACCTCTGCTCTTCATAGTGCAAACCAAGTGAGAAGTGACCAACTGTCCCTAAGCATGAGAGTTCACCTCGCCCAAACCAAAACACCATGTTAATGGTAAAGATACTGGGGACTAAAGAACACAAAAGACAAGCATACTCACTTATGGCTTATAAATCATCCATGAACAAAGACATGACAGTTGATCAGGTTGGACCTCCTTCATGCTCCCCTCAAACATGACTTGGCCTTGAGGCTACTAACTACATTTATATCCCTCTTGGGACTGACAGGGGTTATGGATAAAAAAGAACACAGCATAACTTTCTTTATATTAATGTCCCTAACAATCCCCCTTGCAGGATGATAGTGTTAGCAGGTAGGGTCACAAGTACAAACATAGATCCCACCCCCAAAGGAATGTAGAGTTCTGCAATGGTCCCAGTGGGAAGATACTTTACCATGGACTCAATAACCTCTCCTGCAGGAAGAGATAAGAAGGTCTACTAATGCAGGAAAAAGTAGTTGAGCATTGTGGGGATTCACGCTGGCCCAAGGCTTTCCTAGAGGCTCCAGTGAAAAGACAAAGGGAACTATAGTTCTGTGTCCTTGTCCAGGAGCAGGTTTGGCCAGCCCGACCGGAAGATGGAACCAGTGCCTTGAAGGAGTGAAGGAGTTAGGGTTGTGGTTTCTGAGGACTCGACTCTGACCCTGGGCCATGTTTCTAAAGCAGCTGTGTGTGAGGTATCATCCTGTGTTCTCTTTGCCAGCATTGCCAACTTTATTCTCTACTGACCTTGACCATTTTCCCTCTGCAAATAGTACATAGGATGTTATAGTTCTTAATAAACTTGCTTGGCATAAATCATCAGCTTATGCTGGTCCCATCTATTCTTTTAATTGTCTCTATCTTTTATCTTTTCTATCTTTCTCAATCCTATCTTCCCACTCAATACCTTGACATTTCGACACCCCTATTCTTGCAGGTCCTGGTCAGAACATTGATAGAGAACTCTCTCTCATGACTCACACTGGTGCTGGGAGAGGAACAGGAAAGACTAATATATTCTGTAAGTTAACAGATCAGAAAACCAACTCAATTAGCAAGAGGGTTACCCAGTGAAATTCACCAGGAAGCAGCAGAATTCTAGGCAGGACTTAATGTGTGGTCCTATAGGTTTCTACTGCTGTGAGAAAATACTTGATCACAAGCAACTCGGGAGGAAGGGGCTTATTTCAGCTTATAGCTTTCTGTCTATCACCAAGGAAAGTCAGAGCAAGAACTCAAAGCAGGGGCCTGGAGGCAGGAACTGAAGCAGAGGCCATGGAAGAATGCTTCTTACTGGCTCTCCCCACCCCCATCATGGTTTGCTCAGACTGCTTTCTTATACTACCCAGGACCACCAGGCCAGGACTGACACTGCCCACCATGAGCTGGGTCTTCCCACCTCAATCAAGACAATACATGAAAGACTTGCCTACAGGCCAAACTCTTGGAGGCATTTTTTTTCAGTTACGATTCCCTCTTCTTAGATATGTCTATGTTTGTATCAAGATGGCAAAAACAATCCAGGTCACTAATGTGCTGCCGTCACACATTGAAAAATCTCAGGAGTCGGGTCTTGGACAGGAGCATGGGAGTTGCACTGAGTGACAGGACTACCCTGAAGGCCTGGGAGCTTGCTCTGCAAACCCTTCAGTGATCAGATACTGATAGTCCCTGGTAAGAGTTCACTTCTGAGCTACAGAAAATTGTATCTTCTCCGTGATGCATTTCATCATGCAGTATTTACCTGTAAGAGATCATCTGGAAGAAAGTGAATTTTCAGAACATAATTTGGGGATAGGTGAGATTAAATTCTAGAGATCTGTACGCTTTTCGTGTTGAGGAAGAATGCATGGTGTGCTTGTATTAGTTACTTTCCTGGTGCTGTAATAAAATACCACGACCAAAGGCAAGTTATAGAAGAGTTGACTTTGGTTTGCAGGACCAGAGGGCTAAGAGTCCATCATGGTGAGAGTCATGGCAATGAGAAGTAGACATGGTGACAGGAGCAGGAAGTGAGAACCCACATCTTCAAACACAAGGGCAAAGTAGAGAGAGTGAACGGGAAATAGGCTGAGGATTTCATCTTAAATCCCACCCCCTCAGTGACATACTTCCTCCAGAAAGGCAGTACTACCTAACCCTCCCCAAAGAGTGCAACTGGCGGGCATCATGTGAACATTAGCCCAAACTAATGAGTCTATGAGACGTTTCTCATTTAAACCACCATAGTGGACTCATATTCACTCAGTTTTCTCTCTCTCTCTCTCTCTCTCTCTCTCTCTCTCTCTCTCTCTCTCTCTCTCTCTCTCTCTCTCTCTCCTTGAATTTGTTTAGGTGGAAATTTTAAAGGAAAACCATTCACGGAAAGATATACATACCTGTCCTGTGTGTGTTTAGGCACTTGGATGTGTTGATGCAGGTACACACATGTGAGGAAGTGTGATATACATGTGGATGCCAGAGGATTAGATCAAGTATTGCTACTCAGGCACTGTTGATTTTACTGAGGCAAGGTCTCTTATTGGCCTACAGATCACTTTGCAAATTAGGCTGACTGATCAGCTAGTCTCTGCCTACCCATTACTGGGATTACAAGTGGGTGAGATCCCTTGCCCAGCTTTAATCAAATCCAGACCCTCCTGTTTGCAAGTTGAGTGCTTTACCAGCTGAGCTTTCTCTCCTGCCCTGCAAAGTTTTCTGGAATCAGCATCTAAGGGGATCCTGGCCACAGCTTCATGCATGTAAGATAGCAGTCCTCCCTCATATTGAGACATTATGTGTGGCTTGTAAGACCTTCCCTAACATTCAATCTACTTTACTTGCTCAAGAAATACTGAGATGAGTGTATGCATTGTTCCAGGTCATGGTGGGTGTTAAAGACTCTTTGGTCTCTGCCCTCTGAAAGCTGGTAGACGAGCGGAGGAGGCAAGATATAGCCAGAGGCTAACATTGCTAGACAACAGATGGTTCAGAACAGGCACACTGGAAAGCAACAGACCTACATGTGGGCCATAGCTTCAGGGTTCTCGGCTTGGCGAGATTTTGACCTTGCTAAATCTATCTTTGTCATTTGTATAAAAGGTAATAACAGGGCCTACTGCACAGGTTTCTTACAAAGATTAAATCAAATGTGCTGTGTTTCCTGTTGCTAAAACTTGAGGAGTACTAGACAGGTTTATCTGGTTCCAAGTTTCAGAGCCTGGAAGTCTATAACACGTGGCACTGGCTCTGGCAACGGTCCAGGTTGTCTAGATCAATGTCAGATGGCACCATGAAGTGGTGTGTCTGCCAGAGTGATCGGCTGCAGGTGAGGCAGGACCTTGTAGCCAGAGAGAATTATATTAACCCTTCCTAAGGATATAGATAACCTCTCACTAAGAAAGGTCTACCTTGAAAGGGCAACCACTGCTTAATATTGTCACCCGAAGGACCAAAATTCCAACACATGCAACCTTGGCAGACATTCTCAAACTATGTCTAAACTAGGAACTAGGAGCTTGGTTCGGTGCATAAAGACTGAGTTTAGATCTTCCCCACCACATAAGGGTAATAATGTAGCATGTGTCTAATTCCAGCACTAGGAACCATTACAGGGGAAGCCCTGGGGCTTGCTGGCCAGCTCGTGTAGCTGTTTGTCTAAAAAAGTAATGGGAAAACCATGGAAGAATACATTTGACATTAGCCTCTGGTATCTGCATGTGAACACACAGGAACACATACAGCATGTACACATGCAAACACATACACGTGTCTTCAAAAGTAAAGCACATTTTAAAAATAAAGATAAAGAAAAATCAGGGGTTAGAGGAATGGCTCCCTGGTTAAAAACATTTGCTGCCCTTACAGAGGATCTGGTTCAGGTCCCAGCACCCACAAGGTGGCTCATGACTGTGTGCAACTCCAGTTCCAGGGGACTGGATGCCCTCTTCTGGACTCAACAGACACCAGGCACACATGTGGTGTATTTATATACACTCATTCACATACCTCAGTACACATGTAAAAACTTAGCTGAACCACCAACCAACCACCAGCAAGCAGGAACTGGACCTAGCCCCCCTGCCTCTGCACATATGTGGCTTGGTCTTCATGTGGGTCCCCAATAACTGGAGCTGGGGCTATCCCATAATCTGTTGCCTGCCTGTAGATCCAATTTCCCTACCTGGGCTGCCTTGTCTGGTCTCAATGGGAGAGGATGTTCCTAGTCCTGCATTGCCTTGATGTGCCAGGGTAGGTTGATATGGGGAGGAGGGACTCCCTGTTCTCATGGGGGGAAGGGCTGTGTAAAGGGGGTACCTGGAGGAAGGGAGGCTGTAAATGTAAAGCGATGTAACTTTACAAGATGTAAAGGGAATAAACAAAAGCAAAAACACAATAAAATGAAAAAACTTAGCTACTACAGAGACTTTAATAAGAACTTAGTAATTATGCCTCTATAGCAGTGCCAAATGCTAAGGAAACTCACAGAAGGGAAGGAAGGAAAATTCTGGAAAAGGAAACATTAGAATGAGGAAGGGCAGCAACCTGAATGCCGGGTCTCAGTCTGGGACCAATTGTTGCCCTCAGTGGACATTTATCAACTTCTAAAGGCATCTTCAACTTCTAAAGGATGATGTAAAAAACAAGACACTGTGTCCCCCTGCCAGTGACCAATCCTGTAGTCGTGGTCCCACAGATAATAACTTAGATTGAATTAAATATTTAAAAAGTAACAACCGTAAACATGTTCAAAGAATTCAAAGAAGTCCTGAAAGAAAAGCAAACAAACAAACAAACCACCTGGATGAACTTACAAAGGATGGGAATGAACTGGCTAAATTCAGAGGAAACACAAAGAGATTAAAGAAAGGAGAAATCCAATTCTCATTTAAGAGTCCACAAGACTCTACTGGCTAGTTCCAGACCCATTGTCACACAGATAGCCTGGTTAAACCCCATGGGACAAAAAAGACAAATTTAAAATCTTATGAGTATGGGAAGATATTTGTATAGAAGAAGATAGGCTTTCAGGAGTGGGAAAAAATAAGAGGTGGGCAGGGGAGAATAACAGGAATGCTGTGTATGTGAGTGTGTGTGTGTGTGTGTGTGTGTGTGTGTGTGTGTGTGTGTGTGTGTACAAGCACACACGTGCACACAGAGACCAGAGGAGGAAGTTGGGTTCTCTGCTCTGTAAATGTCTACTTCATTCCTTTGAACTTGGAATAAGGCAGGCAGCCCTCAAGCTCTAGGAATCCTCTTGTCTCTGCCCACAACACCAGGGGGTACAGGTTTGAGTCACTACACCTGGATTCTTTTACTTGGGTGCTGGGCATTTGAACTTAGGTCCCCACACCTGAGCAGCAAGCACTCCTATCCACTCAGGCATCCCCCCGGCCCTTTAAACCCTATTCTTTCTGCGCTCCACAAAAAGCAGTACACCAAGAAGATCATTCTTGGTTCCATAGAATTCTAGTAACTGTTCCCTTCATATAACTTCACTCTGTTATTTTGGCCCAGTGAGGCTAGTGTGATTTAAAAACGAGGCACACACAAAAATGAAGCATTCTAAGGTGCTGCTGGCGGCAATGAAGATGGAGTAGGGAGGAGGCAGAGCTAGGAAGAGGCAGGGCCTAGCATTCCATCCTGCAGCTTCTTGTGTCTTGTGTTTTCTTTCAATTTCCCCTCCATCGTCTAGATTTATATCCCTGACAGCCCCCAAGACAGTCCTCTGCTACTTTCTCAAGAACTATTGTGGTAAAGTTTTATAGTCTCTTTCTGCTTCAAGGCATCACAGGATAATGGTCTATGCTTGAATGGTCTCCAGGCGGATGAAATCTATACCTGTGCTCCAATAAAAATGCTGTTCTACACTGGTAAGTCTTCCTCCTGCCTCTTTAGATTTTCGGTTGCAGAACTTAGCTTTCTCCGTGTTTGCACCTTAACTGGGCTCGTTTGATCACTGGTTTACACTAAACAGAGAAACAGAACTATAACATGGACAAGCCACAGGACAGGTGAGTTGAGTATGGAACATGTTTAAAGCAGCAAGATTGATGCGGTCTTTGAATACGTTCCCTTCACTCTCTGTCTTGCGTTTCCAGTGATACAAGGTCTCTCTGCGTTGGCCAGGCTATCCTGGAGTTGGCTGTCTTTGTGTCACATCCCCCTGTGCTCAGACTACTGGTATGTGGCACCAAACCAGCTATCTCTTCATTTCTTTTTCTTATGTGGTATTCTATCCCTAAAGCCAATTCCATATATTTAATTTTTAGTAAAATTAAAATTACTAAAAATGCTGACATCTCTGATTATTTACTAATTAAGACAAGGCAAAAGTCACTATGTAAAAATAAAATGTAGCTTAGCCCGGGGAATGTTTACCAGTGGCTCCCAGACTCACGGTCCTAGATCAGGATGAGGGGGACAGTTGAGGCTCAGAGCCTAATCAATGGGTTAAGGATGATTTTAGGTTCTCAAAGGTTTTAAAGAAACCGCAAAGAAAATTTCAACAAATTTCACTGCAAATAATATATTTTTTACAAATGTTTCACCAACTCCTGTTCTCTCATATTCTCTTTCCTGGCCTGATACAGTATTAATCTGTTTATTTTTATCTTATCAACTTCATCTTTATTTTTTTTCTACTGAGTCCATTCTTTACATCTTTAATTTCTTTAACACTGTTCCTTGCATTTACTTCTTCGGCAGTGCCTAATTTTCTAATGTTATATACACTTATATGTGTTAAGTTCCCACCTCGGGCCAAACACTGAGATGCTAGTCATTGTCAGGAAACTGGGCTGTGATTTCCAGCAAAGCCCCCACCCAACACCTGCTGCTTATAGATCGTATAGACTCATATGAATTCTTTTTATTTCTCAACAGTTTTCCACGACTCCATCTTGACTATAGGTACAAAATACAACTTTGTTAGCCTGGCTGACTATTGGGCTGAATAGTCCACAACTTTATAATCTTGTTGGGAACAGGCAAAGAAACTTAGGAACTACCATTTTGACGTTAGACTCCATTTTACCTAAGCTGACCAACTCCTTTTCTAAGCAACAATAGTTACTCAAAATATAATGGCTGTTCCTAACAACAGAAAGAGCAAATTAATTGGATTGTTTGGGCAAAAACTTTTAGATTTAATGCCAGTTTACAACGATGGAACATTTGGGAAAGTCCTTAGTCCCTGAGTTCTGATTGGTAAATATTATAACTGTAACTTGGCTCAGATGCTTGTGGATTTTCTGCTTATAAACCATCTTCAGCCTCTACTTGGAGCTGTCAGAAGAAACAAGTCTCCTGGGTCCTTATCTGGTGACCCTGATTGATTAGAGATCCCACTTATGTGGTGTGAATAACAAAAGATTTTGCTGTTTCACAAGCCCACTCTTGTAACCCCTTCCCTTCCTCATGGTGTGCATGGTATAACAATCTTACCTCCTATTGTTCCTGACACAGACTGAACTCTCCTGGTGACTACGATCCAAACACAAGCTGTCCATTCCTAAATCCATTCTGTTAGACAAATCAATCCCATATCCTGGAGACACTCCAGATAGTTCCACTAAAAATAAAATGAATTACTAGAAAGCTGTTATGAATACGTCACTGTCAGATGCGGCAAACCACTCATATATAAGCTTCATTTAACTTGATGAAGCTTCCCCCTCAAATACTAAGGGACAGTAAGATAAAACATTGAACAAGTCTACAGGTGCCAACCCCAGGACTATGAAGCAAACACAGTCCTTGTCCTCAAAAGTCATCACAGTTGTGATTCCCATAAGGTAACTTAACTCCAGATCTTTCACCCATTCAGTAAACTTCATTAGGTATTTATATCAATTACTTTTATGTTGCTGTGATAAAATATCATGACCAAAATCAACTTTGAGGGAAAATGGCTATTTGGTTCCATTGTGGCAGGGATGTAGGGGAGGCGCAGGAACAGGCAGGGGAGGCAAAGTAACAGGAGCAGTGACTATGGTTGCATTCTGGATGAGATGAAATATTATTGAAATATCTGGGGGCTGATTTCCTGGTACCTAACATAACATATCAGTTAGTTTTCTCTATTGTTGTGACCAAATAATTGACAAAAAGCAACTTATAGGAAGAGTGACTTATCCTGTAAAGTCCTACAGGGGATATTGTCTGTCCCTCAGGGAAAGGATGGTAGCCTGAACATGAGATGGCTGGTATAATAGGTGGATAGGGACAGAGATAGGAGAAATCCATAGTATCATTCACATTCATGATAGGTTTTCCACACTATTCCTCTTGGGAAAGACCCACACAAACCTTTGCAAAGGTATACAGGTCACTAATGTCCTAGGTGTTTCGTCATTCCATCAAGTTTATCATTAAAATTAACATTTCCAATTCTGTTCTTGAAATCTAAATATATCAAACATAAACATAAACTGAACATAAGCAAACCTAAACCATTCCACTTTGACCTATGTTTCTCAAAGCTTCGTGAACATTTCATAATACAAAATATACTTACTTCGTCTCTATGAACTTCCAACGTTGTAACAGTTCTTACATCGTCCAAGTGGCCAAAGTCTCTTCAGAGACTGAGGGCAAACTCTAGACTGAATTTACAGACTCAAATCTAACTACTCAGTCAAATACAGATACACGATGTCACAGAATAAATGTGCTGAGGACAAACTGGACCAAAACAAGACCAGCAGGGCAGACGCCAAATCTTGCTACTCTGCATGCAGTATGGTGTGAGTGTTGAGGGGCAGGTATGGTGGCATCATATGGGCTCCATTGGCCTGGAACAGCTGCACTCACCAGCTTGTGGTGCCTTAGATGCAAGTAGCCTCTCTTGAAGCCTACTCCATTCACTGCCTCCAGTTTTCCTTGGCAAATGATGACCATTTCTTGCATTTTCAGCATCCTAAATATTCTGCAACTTAGACTTCATCTTCATAAGTTCATACAGTGACCTCTGGGGACTCCTTTTAGAAAATCGAACCTACTTACACATTTCCTGGCCTCTGAGGCTTTTAGGAACCTCCAAACAAGACTCAAGGTTACCCTCATTCCCATGCCTTCAAAGAAAGGATTACGTGAACAATGATGCCTATAGCTGTTCCCACTCCTTCAGTTTCATGCGACTGTCTTCCTCGGAGTTCATGGTGAATTCCTGCCATGCTTGATTCTATACCAGAAATCCTCTCTCTGTACCAGAACTGCCACCTTCCTATTTCCCACCTAAGCTAATAGGCCAACAGCATTTCATTGACAGATAATGCTTTTATACACTGCACAAGAGACTCTCTCAACAGATGCCAAGTTCTTCGCCTGGCTGACATGTTCCCAATCTTGCACGTCAAACTTAGACCCGATCTGTGACAGCTTCCTCTGTACCCTTTGAACTGAATCTGTGAAACACCCACTCCCACTACCACCCCCAACTCCATCCCCAGCAGGTGTTCTTGACCGAGGAACCCCTTCCACGTCACTGTCAGTTCACGCTCTCTCCCTTCCAAGGAGCTTGCACTGTCATAAAGCAGCCTTCAGCAGGAGAGCACCTTTCTTAATGCCCCAGAGCTGAGCATGAGCCTATTGTCCAATGGCACTAATCTCTTGAAAAATTACCATCACTTTGAACACTCACTGTGTCCTGGACTTGAAGTGCATTAAAGTCCCTTTACTTATTGAGCTTCACATTTCTGTCAGCAGCTTTAAGGCTCCACTCTACCCTCCTCACCGAACCGCAGGTGCTTCACACCTTGGCCCTCTTCTCTCCCTTACCATGAGTCTGACGAAATGCATTGAGCCATAAGCACGCCAAAGCTGGACATGTCTTGAAATTTCCTCCGAATGACAAATCGATCCACTCATTTAAAAAATTGTCTCTCTCAAGTTTTTAGGACAGAGGCAAAAGCCTGCAGATGTTTTAATAGAATGTGAAAGGGATGGCCTTGCCCAATTCCTCAGAATGGCCTTGCTCCCTTCAGGAACCACATAGGCACAGTCTTCACAGTCTGCATCTCTACCAGTTAGAGTCTTCCTCATTCCAAGCAGGACCACCCATTAAGAAATCCCAAAACTCTGGGATTTCTCTAGCCTGCAGCTTTAAACTCTTCCACATTCCTCCCATTAAACAGTTTCAAAGGCTTGGGATCCCTGTGATGAAATCTTTCACAGCAGCGGCAGCATTTCCACATCTCACATCAGTTACTCTTCACCTGTGCCCAAATACCTGACAAGATACAAAGTAAGGATACAAGGGCTCATTCAGGTTCACAGTTCAGGGGATACTGTTCACTCTGAAATCAGAGGCATGGCAACAGGCACAGGACCCGCAGGAACTGCCAGGTCACATCTCTGTGGAACAATAAGTAGAGAAAGTGGTATGATGCATTCATCTGGTCTTCTTGTTTCCCCCACCACTTTTATTCAGTCCAAAGTCCAAGCCCATGGAATTCTACCAGGATTCATTGTGGGTCTTCTCTTCTCGGTCAAGCCCATCAAGCTTTCTAAACCAACCATCACACTTGATAATGGAAAATATGCCTTATAGGTCTTGCTTTTCACAAATCTTTTGAATGGCACAAGAGAACAAGAGGTAGTCATCTCCAGAAAGAATAAACCTAGGCTGAGAAATACTCAGTTGGCAAATGCTTCCCTCCAAGCCTGTGGATCAGGGGCTAAACCCCAAGACACAAGTTAAAAACTCCAAGTGCGGTGACTGCATTTGTGATCCCAGCAGTGGAGACCACAGTGGGGATCAATGAGGAAAGATGGGTCTCTGCACCACCTGAGGATCCATCCCATATGTAGCCATCAAACCCAATCACCACTGCTGATGCCAAGAAGTGCTTACTGACAGCAGCCTGACATGGATGTCTCCTGAGAGGCTCTGCCAGAGCCTTACTCATACAGATGAGGATGTTTGCAGCTAACCATCAGATTGAGCACAGGGACCCCAGTGGAGGAGTTAGAGACTGAAGGAACTGAAGGGATTTGCAACCCCATAGGAAGAACAACAATATCAACTAAACAGAACCCCCATGCCCTAGAGCCCTCAGGGACTAAACCACAAACCAAAGAGTATACATGAGGGACCCATGTCTCCAGTTGCACATGTAGCAGAGAATGGCATTGTCGGGCATCAATAGCAGGAGAAGCCCTTGGTCCTGTGAAGGCTTCATTCCCCAATGTAGGGGAATGCCAGGGCGGGGAGGTGGGAGTGGGTGGGTGGGAGGGGGAGCATTCTCACAGAAGCAGGGAGAGGGGGGATGGGAGAGGGGAAAACTGCAAAAGGGGATAACATTTGAAATACATAAAATATTCAATAAAAAAGAATTTAAGCATGTAGTCAAAAAATTATGCTGGTCTTAAAAAAATATAAAATCAGGCCACTCAGAATTGGCTCTGACTAGTTTTGCTATTGCTATTGTTATACCAGTATTACGGTAAGGGATTGTCTTTATCTGCATGTTACTCTTTGATTATTTTACACGTGTTTGTGTTGAATTTTTAGGACTCATGTTTCCAGCCTGCATCTTCCTTTACCAAGCTTCCAAGTTTTGTATGATCTATGAGAGCAATTTTGCTCTTGTGTTTTAACTTGTCTTGTTAGAATGATTTCTATTAGAGAATGTTGTGTTTCCTTCAGCCTTCAGTTCTTTCTGTTTCTTTGTTTCTCCTCCCTTCTTTCCTTCCTTTTTTTCTATCTTTCTTCCTTTCTTTCTTCTTTCTTTGGTGAGCATGCCCATGCTGTCATTTGGTTTTATATATCAAATCTATAATATATCACCTTTTACATGTATTTGTTTTCTGTGTGTACTCATATCACAGTACATATGTGGAAGTCTACAGGACAACGAGTGGGACTAATTTCTCTCCTCCCATGACATGGGTCCTGGGAATTCATCTCACTGGGCTTGCCAGGAAGCACATTTACCTGCTGGGACATCAGACCAACCCAGGACTGTCATATTAGTGGCTTTTGAAACAGAAGGTCAGGTTGTTATGACCTAATGTATGTGATAGTTCATTTAAAATAGTTCATCTGAATTTTGCTATTGTAAATAATCCTGTGTCATGTATCTTGTAGCTTTCAGCTGGTGTGTGTGTGTGTGTATGTGTGTGTGTGTGTTGGAGTATTTTTTTTTAGATCGTACAACTATAAATTTGAAAGTACATGTTAAAATAAAAATTAGGGAAGATAAAAAGGGGTCTCTGAGGCTCTCTGGTCAGTCAATAGTTGGCCTTTTTCATGCTGATGATGTCATGCCAGTGAAAACCTTTGTCTCAAACAATGAGATGGGTGTCATTTCTGAGGGAGAACGCCTGAGATCTTTCAATCACGCACCTCTCCCCCACAAACATGCTGTCTTAGGGTTTTACTGCTGTGAAGAGACGCCATGACCATGGCAACTCTCATAAAGGAACCATTTAATTGGGGTTGGCTTCCAGTTCAGAGGTTCCATGACAGAAAGTGTGGCAGCCCACAGGCAGACATGGTACTGGAGAGGTAGCTGAGAGTTTTACAGCTGGATCCGAAAGCAGCAAGAAGAAAGAGTGCCACTGACCTGGCTTGGACTTCTGAAACCCATAAGCCCATCCAGCGATAGACTTCCTCCAACAATGCCACATCTCCCAATAATACCACTCCCTGTGGGCCTATGGGGGCCATTTTCATTCAAACTACCATACATGTAGAAATGCATGCACACACACACACACAGAGCGGGGGGAGAGACTGTGGAGGGATATGAAAATATCAGCTGTAAAATGGCTTAAAGGAAATGCTATAATGGCTTTGGGAAATTCAGGCGAAGGAATTGTTGTTGCCACAGGCACGTTTCGCCTACTGTCACTAGATGAATAAGCAGCCAGTGATATTCTGCATCATCTCGTAGCAGGTCTTGGAACGCTGCTGGGGAAGGGAGCAGGAATGGAGTGCAGTCAGTGGCTTGCATGAAGGGCCTATGAGGAGATCCATATGTCCAGTAGTGAGCATTTCTGTTTCATTTCATCTTTAGGATAGAAACTTTCTAACTTTGTCTACGAGCTAATGTAGAAGAGAAGGAAAGACAGGGATCCACACTCCCCATACTGGATACGATCCAAATACTGTCTCCCTGGCCACTTCTTTATTTCTTGTCAGATGGTCCCCTTGGGCTGCCTGTTTTCAACTGAGCCAGTGACTCCTGAGGATAACACACCCCGTTACAAATCGGCAAACCTTGTTTCTATTTTTTTTTTTCTGAGCATATCTTCCTCCCCTAGGTCACTAAATTATGATGAGCATAAGCAGTGGATGTGCGATTCAACACTTTGAAATTGCCAAGAAAAATTAGGAACAAATGAATTGAAGAGATAAGAACCCTAGAATGGGGTCAGCCCGTGAGCTTTGTTCACTTTGTTACTTTTTGCCTGTTTTTATATCAAGAGGGGTAATTTATCATTTCAGTGTAAACAGTGCTCCAACAGGGTCACCTAGCCACCGTCTGGAATGCCAGGGGCTTTATCTGACATCTGAGAATAAAAATCTCTACAGCCTGCTCCAGGCTGTAAAATATATCGCTGGATGTTCTAGCCAATGCTGCTAAGATCCCACAGAGGAAATTAAATGTCATAACACATCTTTTATCATAGAAGATGGAAAAATTGGTCTTCATATAGTACACAACAGCATAAAGACAGAAGAGTGAGAGGGGGTAGGGGGTGGGCTGAGATGAACAAAACAGGCCATGAGGGTTTGGGGCAAAGAGACCAGTAGATTAAACTCTTCCTCATTGATGAGAACATCATATGACCTGTTGAGGACCCAACAAGAACAAAAAGGCAGAAGAATGAAGTCTCTATGTCATGCTCCACCCTACCCCATGAGCTCTACCTTCCTGAGCTGTGACAGCCATCTTCTCCTGCTCCTGACATTGGACCTATTGACTCTCAAGCCTTTGGACTCTGGAACTTACAACAGTAGCCAGCCTCTGACCCCTATACTGGGTCTCAGGCCTTAGACTTCCGGCAGGAATTATACTGTTGGCTTCATTGGTTGTAAGATCTTTGGATTTGGACTGAGCCATGCCACTGTTTTCCAGATTCTCTGGTATACTGTGGGACTCTTGGGAATGCAAATCTGTAATTAGATGAGCCAATGCCCACAATAATCTAGTCCCTCTACACATCAATGATTGTATGTGTAGTGTATGTCTTTGGTGATTCCCTAATACAATAGGTGACCTGAGTCTTTTCTTTTTATTCTTCTCTTTTTATCTTTTTCTTCTCTTTTCTTTATTTCCCTATCCCCTCCCCCTTCCCTTCTTCTATAAGGGTGTTCTCTCCATCCACTCCTCCTTCCCACCCCCCTGGACATTCCCTTGCACTGAAGCCACGGGTCAGTCCATGTAAAGTCTTTGGGAAGTGGTTTAGTCCTGGGAGCTCTGGTTGGTTGGCATTGTTGTTCTTATGGGGTTGTAAGTCCCTTCAGCTCTTTCAATCCTTTCTCTAATTCCTCCAGCGGGGGTCTGTTCTCAGTTTAATGGTTTGCTGCTAGTCTTTAGTAAGGAACAGTGTTGAGGGATCAGGTAAAGAGATTGAGATCAACCCTATTTTGTTCAACTACCTACCTAAGAGAAAGAGGGGTTACTCTCTCAGAGCCAGGGGTTTCTCAAGTGGCTATCACTTGCACTTGTTTCCTTTCGCCTGCTTGCCCATAGCCTCACCTCAGCACTACACATGACCCTTGATGGTGCTGGACACAAAGAAATATGTTCACAAGGCATCAATGGAGAAGGCAGTATCCTTGCATAAACATAAGGTCAGCAGGAGCTGAGGACTGCAGTAGGTGTTTGCACCAGTTTGGCCACCTGTACCTTACACGGAGAAGGGTATGATGGTGACATTGTGCCCATAAATAACCAGAAAGGGCACAGAAACCAAACAAGGGATTGTTGGAAACCCAGGAATATAAATATCAGGCATGTGCTTATCCCGCCCTCACCTCACTTTATATATAATTTAACCTCTGCAGCTCTTTGTGTATGAGTATACACAACTTGATTGTATTTGGAGCTGGGCTCTGTGCATATGTAATTTAGACTAGATGAGATGGCATTAGATTAAAGCAGACCTTAATTCTACTACTGTGGTATAAATAAGCCATGTGAAGCCACAAACATATTCAGGCGAACAGCATGGGATGACAAGGCAAAGAACAGAGCTGCCCTGCAATGAACCAAGCAACATGAGGTAGAAGAAGAAGGAGTCGTCCTTAGAGCCTCTGATGGCAACATGGCCCTGCAACCCCTCACCTGACCTCGCCTTAAGCAAACTTGATCTCCATTTTGTAGTGACCTGGAATTCTCAATCAACATGCACACGCATACGCATGCACATGCACACACAGACACATGTGCATGCTCACACACATGAACATGCATGCAAACATGCACACACAGGCACACATACACAACATAGACTGACTGGCAGTTAATAGTATTTGCACAGAAAAAGAGAGTGAGTGGGTCCTCATGGGAAGTTAGGAATATTGCTGCTGTTTAGATTCATATCTCTGGAGGATTACCTGGGCTCTATACAACTCATCTAGGTTGTTCTGAACAACCACATTATTGAATGCTGTACACAATGCTCTTCACCTCCCATGACTAGTAGAGGCAACTATGGCATTCCTCCTTAGAGAAAAGCTTAAGGCTGAGTAATTTCCAAGCAAACTGCAGGGTCCCAGAATAGGAAGAGAGACTCATCCGTGGACTCGCCACAAGACAGCTGATTGTTTATATCCACGCTTGTAATGCAAATGCCGGAGATGGAAAATTGTGGGAGTTGAACAGTAATCTGGGACTCTCCACTCTGGAGGGAATCTATAGGATGACGATGCCAGGCACTTTCTGCATCACAGTGAGTGTGGACCATGGAGACATCTAGGGAACTTGGCATGCTCTTCAACACGGGTGGAAGGCGGTTTCCCCTGGGGCCCCCCAAATCATGAGCAGATTTCTGCCAGTCTTCTTTTGAGAAAATGGCTGTAGAACAGCCTCCAAGGCATGATGACAAATGCCTTCAATCCCAGTACTGAGGAGGCTGAGGCAGGAGGAGTGCCATGATTTTGAAGTCAATATGGGCCGCCTAGCAAGTTCCCACCTCAAAACAAACGAACACACAAACCAACGGGCAATTGTCCCTTCAGCCTTGATTCATACAGCCTAGATTTTGAATGGATGCTAAATAAATGATATTTACCCCTAGCCTTTTAAAAAAAAGTGTGGTTTTTTTTTTTGTTTTGTTTGTTTGTTTCCTGTATAGTTTCCAAAGTTTAGGAGGCTGGAGAACCCAAAAGCCAACAGATCATGGTCCTCAAGTTATCTCTGTTCAGGTAGCCTGTTACCGATGTGCAGGCTGGATTAACATAGCTTTATTCATAGAGAAAAATAACATTGCAAGTAAAACACCATCAGGGCTACCTCCTGGTGGGAGGTTAAGTTCCTTGAGACAGACTTTCCATAGCAAGCATTTTTGTGCACATAATATATTAATCTGATCAGCCTGCACAGTCATGTAAGCGCTATTGCAAACCAAACTCGACCGTGAGAGGTTACCATCATCGGCTGGCTATCCAGTCAATACCTCCCTCAACTCCTACCTCTGTCACCATTTTCTTGCCTAGAGTGTCAACATAAATGAAACTGTGCAGTCTGTTTCCACTTGTACCTGGCTTCTTTCATTTAGCATAGTGGTTTTGATACTCAATGGTACCGTCACCAGATTTTACTTGTCATTTCTGAGTAGTATTCCATTTATGGATATACCACAATTTATCAACTTACCGGTTGAGGGATAACTGCATTGTTCCTAGTTTTTATGAATAAAATTGCTATAAGAATGTATATTTTTCAGGGAGTTTCCATCTTCCTTTTTCTCAAATACATACCCAGGACTGGTAAGTGTGCATTTAACTTCTTAAGGAATTTGCCAACTGTTCTCTGTAGTAGAGAAGCCCCTCCCATCAGCAGCATGCAACAGGTCCAGGTGCTCTCCCTGATTAGATGCGATGGTTTCTTTGGTTTTAGATATTTTCATAATTTTTTTCTCTCTAGTCTGGACTGTAAAAGTAACCCTCTGCTAGCCAAATCTACTTGGCTTGGGCCTGTAAAAATTCAAATTTACCAGAACCTCAAATTGTGACCTTATATGGGACTAGGTTCTGAGCATATGTATTTAAGTCTAAGTGGTTCTAGATGCTTTTCATGGCTGTCTTCTAGTAATAAGCCACATGTGATCCTACAGAGAGTCTTGGGAAGCCACCATAAGCTGGTAGAGGTGGAGACTGAGGTCGTGTGGGAGAGGCAAAGGCAGCCCTTCTTCAAGGCCTTTGTAGGGAGCATGGCCCTGTGAACTGTTAACTCTGCCACCCATTTGGGATTGGACAAGGTACCATTTTGTAATTTAGGATGGTGTGGTTGTTTGAATATGCTTGGCCCAGAGACCGGCACTATTAGGAAGCGTGGCCTTGTTGGAGTAGGTGTGTCACTATGGGCAGCCTAGCTGCCTGGAATCCAGTCTTCTCCTAGCAGTCTTCAGATGAAGATGTAGAACTCTCAGCTTCTCTTACACCATGCCTGCCTTGACACTGCCATGCTCCTGTCTTGATAGTGGACTTACTCTCTAAACCTGAAAGCCAGCCCCAAATAAATGTTGTCCTTATAAGAGTTGCCTTGGTCATGGTGCCTGTTCACAGCAGTAAAACCCTAACTAAGACAGGTGGCGTAGAATTTTTACTTTTAAGACTGTATTTATTCATTGTGTAAGGTAGGGAGAGAAGGAGCAGGCCACAGTGCATATATGGAAATCAAAGGTCAACTTCCAGGGTTTGACCCTCTCCTTCTACCATTCGGGTCTCTGGATGTCATGTGACCTGATTCCTAGGGAGAGGTGAACAAAATCCACTCACCCAATTAGGGAACCAGTGAGAGAATCAGAGCACGGATACCACCAAAGTCCAACTGGGTGAAAGACTTTTGCTGGAGTTACTTACAGAAGTATGGTAAGGGGTTACTCATAGCACCAGAAATGACCCAAAGACAGTTCCATCCCAAAGGCCACACTGCACAGCCTGCAGCAGATCAACAGGTTAAAGGGCTTCCTTTTGAAGAAGGGTTAGCTCAGCCGATCTGAGAGCCTCTCTTCGCGGTCCTTATTGCTTACACACACTGAAGCCCTGGGACAGCATGAGGGATGGGGCAATATATTTGGTCAGTTTTGGGAACTTTTAGAAGCCTTTCAGTTCAAGTGCGTACTTCTGCTTACTGGATTGCAGAATGTTCTATGAAGGATTAAGAAATGGAGTTTCTTTTAGTGTTTTTGTTGTTGTTGTTGTTTGTTTGTTGTTTGTTTTTATAGTACTGTGACCTGGAACACAAACTTAAAGTTGTTGGGTTTATTTTTGGTTTTGCTTTCAGATTCGTTTTTATTGTTATTTGTGCACTTGCCCAGGAAGGCCAGAAGAGGGCATTGGAGGCCCTGAAGTCGGAATTACAGGCAGTTGTGAAACCACGGGTCTTAAGTTTCTGTGGCTGTGGTTAAAACACCCCGGACCAAATCAGCTTGGGAAGGAAGGAGTTAATTTCAGCTTACACTTCCACACTGTAGTCCATCACTGAAGGAAGTCAGGGCAGGAACTGGAAGGCAGGAAGTAGAGCAGTCATGGAGGAATGCTAAGTTCCTAGCTTGCTCCCCAAGGCTTCCCAGCTGCCTTCTTAAAGCATTCGGGAGGGACAATGCAGGTAGGGGGATGCGCCATCTGGGACGCACAACCCACAGCGAGCTGGGCCCTCACACATCCACATCAGTCAAGAAAATGCCTCAGAGAAAGGGCCAAATGGGTAGGAGTATTTCTTAACCGAGGCTTCCTCTTCCAAAATGGCTATGGCAAGTTGACATAAAACCAGCCAGCATAGGGGTTGGGGATTTAGCTCAGTGGTAGAGCGCTTGCCTAGCAAGCACAAGGCCCTGGGTTCGGTCCCCAGCTCCAAAAAAAACAAAAACAAAAACAAAAACAAAAACAAAAACAAAAAAAAAAACCAGCCAGCATAGCTGCCCAGTAGCCATGGGTGCCAGGAACCAACTCAACAGCAAGCTCTCCTTGCCGCTAAGTCATCTCTCCTGCCCTCTGCTTAAAATTATTCATTCTTATCACAAATTCTAGCTCAAAAAAAAAAAAAGACTAAGGTGTTTGAGCTGGTTGTTTTGGTTTTTAAAGTACTGATACCATTCCAGTGTTCGCACACCGTTCTCGCAGTCCCCAGGAAGAGCATGATCTAGCCCCCAAATGATTTCTCTGAGGTCTTTAAAAGGTAGAGGGACCTCCCTACCCCAAACCTGTGAAACAAAAGGGAAGCCCTCTGAGGCTCAGTGTTCAGACGTGCACCCCTACTTCTGATATTTCCCTGCTGATTCAACGGAAATAAAGGAACCTTTCTAACCCGTGCTGATGTAATTTGCCGAGTAGATACTGTGACTGTACAGAAATTCACGCAACCGGCAGAGTGCACACATGGAATCAGGAAGTATATCAACAAAACTCGACAGTCACAGTCGTTCCTTGTTTAAGCAAGACCCTGCCCACTAGGAAAGTAAGTCACGACGCAAGCCTGCTCGTTGATCAATAAGACGTTATTTTACGGAGATCTAGAAGCGGTGCCCGAGCTCACTGATCCCCTTGTGAGTCATCTTCTGTGTTATGAGCTGTGTTTAGCAACTACCGTGTACAACTCTGCAAGCGCAGCCGGTGAGAAAGAATCACGACTTGCATAAAAGTTTGCAGAGCACGGCAGTTTGTCATTTGAGCAGAGCCTTCGATACTCAACGACCCGCATCAGAACAGGCCCATTCTCACTCCTGTTCTGTGATGATCAGAAGGAGTTCTTTCTTTGGAGTGAACGACGAAATTGGCCAATTAGGCCGGGAGATAAGGACTTACAAGATCGAACCACCTCCTTCCAACTTTGAGCAGTTTCAAAGGTCAGGGCTTGGGGCTTTGGAACAACTTGTGCACCGTCATGGTCTTGGGTCTGGCTACACACAGAGGCAACCTCCCTTTCAGTCTCCTTCCCACGTGTTGAAAACGATAAAGTCCCTAGGGCAGAATGCCCAAATGCCCTTTGGGGTGGTGCAGCCCAAGTTAGCAAGTGGCCACGGTTAGAGCTGAGACTGTCCCTTCTTTAAAGATCCACCGAAGGCTAAGACAAAAGGCTCTACTTGTTTTATAGAGCAGCAGAGCGTAGCTATGAACCTCACGGCTCCAGCACACAGAACAGAGGGTGTTTGCTGCAGACGCCAAGGTCACTGCTGTGGATGCCTGCACTCTGGCCGGCTGATTAAATGTTGAAACTTCAGTTGTGACAATCAAGCAGATAATACTGCCTTTTGCAGACAGACTTAGGATTCTATCTAATTAGGCTAGCGTCAGAACGGGGAACTGGGTAGCTAGACATAGTCCCTCAGAGTGTCATGGTACCATTGCTATCACATACAGTACATATAATTTGACTTAAATAGACAAAATGGGACCATGACTACACCCCCTTCAGATCTTAAACTAGCGTTAATGACATTTAAAACAATAATACGTCTACAGTCAAAAATTTTGAAGAGATGAAACTGAATAAACCAGACATGTGGGGACCTCCCCGAAATGACAGCTTTAAAGTATCCTTGGATTCGAAGCTAAGCCGCAGTGTCTCAAGCCCAGCGACCCTCCAGGCAGCAGCTCCGCCCCCCACTGAGTGTCAATTAAGCCAGTCTGGAGCCTGGCTTGGTTAGAGGGAGTTTTCAGGGGAGTGTACGCATAACCAACTCAGAATAAGTTGCAAACATCTGGTAGTCACACACTGAGCTGCAGAGCTGATTAGATACCCAAAGCCTTCCGTAGAGAAAATACTTGACACCAGCTATTCATGAACAAAAGATTCGTGAGGGCTGGGGATATACTTCCGTTGAGGGAGTACTCAACTGGCATCCAGGAAAACTTGGGTTTAATCCCCAGCACCTATAAAACCTGGTATTTGTGATATATGTCGGTAATCCCTAGAATTTAGGGAATTGGAGCAGGAAGATCTTAGGTCTGAGGTAATCCGGGGCGACAAACTGAGTTCCAGGATAGGGTGAGCTACACGAGACCCTGTCTCAAACTATAAACACCATCTCATAGCAATCTTGAGTATTCTGATATTCCTCCTTCGATAAAAGCTTACAGAGTGACGTCACCAGCTTATGATAAAGGAAGAAGAAAAACTGAGGACAAGAGATGATAGAACCAAAATGGCTTGTAACAAACATGAGTTTCAGATCACCAACCACTGAAATAACACCGTAAGTCCCTCAACACCACGGACACAATAGGCCTAGTAGGACAGTTCTGAGTGACAAGCTTTCAAGAGCCCCCAGTCACCCATGACTATCTCCAAACCTGGCCACCAAGTTCCCCCTGCTTCAAACCCACACAGCGCCCGCCTCCCTGCTTCTGCTAATTGACAGGCAGCACCGCTACTCCTAGGAGCGGATTTTTCGCCCTGGTAACAGTGACAAGCTGGCGGGAGCCAATGGCGTTCCAGCAGCGGGGCGGGCTGCAGGGACGGGTCAGGTGCTCTGCGCTTGAGGCTGTGTGCAGGTGAGGCAAAGGGATCCGACATCCGCCCCCTTGCTTCCACCACCTCTTGGTCCCAAACGCTCCAGGACAGATCAATCTCAGCGCGGGTGAGTCCCCAGGGATGGGTGGCCTGCCTCCCCAGGCCCACACTGGGGCTGTCACCAGCCAGGGGGGCGGGGAGGCCTAGTAACCCGGGAGGGAGGAGGCGATGCACCCACCCACCCCCTACCCCCTGCGAGCACTCTGACATTAAACCCATTCCTCTTCTCTACCCTCCTCTGCTCTTTGGTTTTCCTGTTTGCCCAGGCTTTGGGGGAAGGGCTGGAACGAGGAAGGATCGGAAAAGCCTTGGCGATTTCAATCCAGATCTAGAGATTTTCAGGTCTTCGTGCGTTTCTGCGTGGAGAAACGAAAGATTTGTCTTTTTTTTCTCATCCCCGCCCCCACCTGCGTTATGTCACCCATATAATTATAAATATTACTTCTTATTATCGAACATCCCCAAGCTCTAGACAGAGCCTCCTGTCTCACTTCAGGTCGCCCCAAGAAAACAGTTGTCTTCTATTTACCACAATTAACTAAGACATGAAAATAATCGTATGTTCTGTGCAATTAATTCTGTCTTGGCGTTAAATTGTATTTGATTGATAATAATTCGCTTCGTGTTAGTGAGATGGGAGAGAAAATGGGGAGGAAAGAAAAGCAAAGGGGAAGGAGTTGGGATCAGTCAGTTGCAATTTCCTGCATACCATTAATTCCCCTATCACAGCCATTATTAATGATGCTTCCAGAACTGGACCAAAATGAGTAGCATTCAAGATACAATAGCAAATTTAAGTTTGGAATCAGTCATTGTCTTGACACCAATGTCTAAAACAGTTTCTAGTTTGGAGGAAACCACAGTTTAAAGAAGCAAATCTTTCCTTAAGGGCATAGGTATCCTACACAGCTTGTGGTTCTGAAAGCAAAACCATCCTGCCTAGACCATAGCAAGGTAAGATGAAGCCACATACACACGTACCACACACACACACACACACACACACACACACACACACACACACACACCACACCGTACACATACACACCATATCCACAAATTTTCAAGCATTCTAAATCCCCCTGAATATGTCTCTGAAAAGTTACATATAAAAATCATCTCTTTAAATGTTATTGTGGGGTCCATTTGAATAATTCCTTTATTTCTTTGAGGGATATACTTTGCTAGGTTGTAGGAAACTGAAAGGTTGCTTGTTTTTGAAGTGGCACTAAAGCTTTTGGGCCCCGGTGTCGCGTGTCAAATGGAGTCCTGTACTGCCCAGGCTGTGACTCAGGATGTAAATGTGATGATCAATGTCACTCTCAGTCTGGAAGAAAATGTACAGATCACCGTTGTCACCGTTAACTCCTCTGTGCTTATTCTACAGGTTACCTTATGCTGAGCTAATCAAGGACCTGGGAAAATGATTCCAGAGTTTCTCCTGGTGTCTTGCACATTGGCTGCTCTGTGCCATTCAGTTCCCCTCTCTCTGCAGACAGAACAGCAGAAGGTTCTGGTAGTTTCCTTTGATGGATTCCGCTGGGATTACTTATATAAAGTTCCAACCCCTCATTTCCATTATGTCATGAAAAACGGTGTCCATGTGAAGCAAGTCACTAATGTTTTTATCACGAAGACCTACCCTAACCATTACACTTTGGTCACTGGTCTCTTTGCAGAGAATCATGGGATTGTTGCAAATGACATGTTCGATCCTGTTCTGAACAAGTCTTTCTCCTTGGAGCACATGAATATTTATGATTCTAAGTTTTGGGAAGAAGCCACACCACTGTGGATCACAAACCAGAGGGCAGGGCACGCTAGTGGTGCGGCCATGTGGCCTGGAACAGACGTCAAGATTCACGAGACTTTCCCTACCCACTACCTACCGTACAATGAGTCTGTTTCCTTTGAGGACAGAGTTGCTAAAATCATTGAATGGTTTACAGCCAAAGACCCCATCAATCTCGGTTTTCTCTATTGGGAAGAGCCGGATGACACGGGCCACGATGTGGGACCTGACAGTCCCCTCATGGGGCCTGTTATTTCTGATATTGACCACAAGTTAGGGTATCTGATAAAGATGCTGAAAAAGGCAAAGTTGTGGAATAATATTAACCTCATCGTCACAAGCGACCACGGGATGACCCAGTGCTCTAAGGAAAGGGTGATAGAACTTGATCAATACCTGGACAAAGAGCACTACACCCTGATTGATCACTCACCTGTAGCTGCCATCCTGCCAAAAGAAGGTAAGTCTGACCTCACACCGATCGGAGCCTAGCGCTGTGCACGCCCGGTGTGTAAGTGCTGTCTTTCCAGAAAACTTGCCTGCACCATCACGGTGTACTTAGACTTGGAAAACAAAGTCTTCTGTCTCTTGAGTTTAATCTCCTCCCATACCTGGAAATACTGACACTTTGGCTATAGGTTTTAAGCATTTTAGAATCAATAGGTTAATAGGCAAGCAGTGGCATATATGAAGGAGAGAGTGTGTTTGTCAGTCCTAGACTTGTTTTAGATTGGTAAGGCGGTTTGAATAGTGCCTTGCTTTGTAAGCATCTGCAGGAGTCCCCCTTCCCAAAGCCTCACCTAAGCATCGACAACCTTTTAAAGTGAAGTAAAGGGTTAACATGTGGAGGAGAGGTCACAGAATATTTAGCCAGATATGCAAGGCTTGCTTTTCTGAGTGAAACTGTAGCACCTTGGAGAGTTGGTCCTACTTAGAGAGAAGGGATTTTGAAAAGCTATACTACTGCACCAATGGGGATTGTGTCCTCTCGGGGGAGTTAAGAAAAATCTATTAACGAAATCTATTAAGTAGCAATGTGGAAGTATGCACGTCTGCCGGTATACATGTTGCACATCAACAGCCCATTAGATTCCCACCAGCCCATTAGATTCCCTTAGGCAACTGGGTTTTGGTGTTGTGAGTTTTCTCTTGTTGAGGTTTGTTGATTAGAGAGACAAAGACCTGACAAATGGATTTGAGGAACAGGAGTTAAAGATGGTGGTAAGATGTAAATTTTCAGTTCTGGGGTGTTCTTTAATACCCCCAGAATTTCCCAAGCTGATTTCCACCCCAGTTACCTTACTCCTGATCTCCACGTACCGTGCTCTCTTCTCTAGGGACTCTGTCTCTATAGCTACAACAACTGATTGCTGTCTGTCTAATCTACCTGTGTCCTTCTTGTTTGGGTTTCACAAAACCTTGGTGTTTAGGTAATGTTCATAGTCCCAGCAGGTGCTTCTACATGCATATCTAAGTCTTTAGAGAGTAGCGAATACTGTTTTTAAAAGAAGCCTTTTTTTTATTATTAATTCTGTAAGAGAATGTGCTAATAAGAGAAGCCCAGCTTTTTCTATTTTCCCCTTGAGACTCGTTCTTCTTCTGGATGTGGAATTCCACCATGCCTGATTTACATTTGGCTTCCCCGCCCTGGGTGTTTGTAGGAATGTGAGCCTTGCTCTGAGTCCTCCTCTCTTCCTTTCTTCTCAGGTAAATTTAATGAAGTCTATGACGCGCTGGCCAATGCCCATCCTAATCTAACGGTCTACAAAAAGGAAGAGATACCCGAAAGATGGCATTACAAACACAGTGACCGAGTCCAACCGATCGTAGCGGTGGCTGACGAAGGGTGGTATATTTTGCAGAATAAGTCAGATGAATTCCTGTGTGAGTATGTTATCGTATTTCTTCCCATTCTGCACCGTTTCTTGCTAACGTGGAGGCTGTGGATAATACAGCAGTTTACTTACTGATGGTTTTAACTCTCTGTTACTTAAATGTTGAAGGATCTGCGTTGTATCGGTACTCATCTAGAAATGTCTTAAAGACATATACGTAAGATATGTTCGTAAGAAACGTATAAGGTTAAGGCTATGCTTGGCGGCACATATATGCTTGCCTAGCATGTATAAGGCCCTGGGCTTGATCCCCACCATGGGAAAAATGTGTAAAATTGTCTCTTGAGTTAGAATTGAGTGCTTGCCCTGTTCAGTGACTGAAAGCGAAGCAGTTGCATGACCACGTGCTTGTAGTGTTTTTGTGACTCCTAATAGCAGCTGTGTACAGTTTCACACATTCTGGTTTCCAATCGTTTGTACCTACAAATTAATCAGTAAAACAGTATTTGATCACATCAGGGAAGCTGGGAAGACTGTTTCCTGGGAATAATTTCCACCTTCGTTTGCTTGTTAACCATGTAGGTAGATGGATTACTTGGAAGAGGTCTGCTGGTATCCAAGGACACTTCCTATTTTAAAGTTAGCGTAAATCTAGGAAGGCATTGTAGGGTGTTTGGTTTTGTGAGCTACAATTGCACAATAGGCTGGGTATTCTAGATTCCGACATTTATTTTGTTGGTAAAAAGAAACCCCAGTGATCCTGTTGCTACTACTGTACGTGTATATATTCAGTGGATAATTCAACCCGACTCTTGGGGTCCTTCTCTGTCAGAATTCTACAAGTTACTGAGTCCAAAGGTAGGAGATTTCAAAGTGTGTCTAAACAGTGACTAAATCATCAGAAAATCATCAGAAAGTCACATCCTTGGGCCCAACCTAGCTACACTGAATTGGACACTGGCCTACTCCTCTGTTTTTATGTGAACCCCAGGAGCCACCTTCACAGTGTAGTCTGAGAACTGTCACCCGTGGGCACTTATTAAATAGTGTCCCCTAGCTCAAATATTTATGGTAACCACTACCATTATAAAACAAGGTCCCTGCTCTTCCCTCCTCTGGAATCAGATTCTCTGGTCCACAGCATAGGAGAGAATTATTGTTTCTCATATGGCTTAGACTCTAGATCCCAACTTCTCACAAAAATGAACACACTAAATCAAGTCTGTATTATAAAATGGTACATTTCCCAGTGTAATTTATCAACTGAACAGACGAGCCTAGCACCCTGTCGGATCGTTGCTCTTGGCTCGTAAGTCCGGCAATATTCATGCTTGGATAGATCGAAAGGAATTACGGCATTTAGAGCCGTTTCTGCAGGTGGAGTTGACTCACAGGAAGACGTCCAGTTACTCTGGGGATGACAGATCAGTGACTTCCAGAGCAGTGAACCTGAATTTTCGTTTTCTGCCTTTGAATGCTGTTGTGGATTTCCCTGTAGCAAGCAAAACTAACTAATACAACTGGAGTCATGAGTTGTGTTCCTCATTACTCTCAAATACATGCTTGTCAGTTTTCTTAGGTCACCGTCTTAGCCTTAACTGGCCATGCCTTTGCTCTAATACCACGCTGGCCATACATTCAGCTTTGGACATGCAATTTCGATCCCTTGTTTTGTTTTCAAAGAAATCCCTGGGTATGCCCACACCAGAAGACCTCTTAAAGTTTTATTTGTAGCCACTCTAGAGCATGAAACACTAAGGTGGATCTCCATTGGAGCCACGAGAGTCCAAACTTCCCAGTCTCCCTACACGTTCTGACCTTTGTGTTTCAAAGTGGGTCACAGCTGTGACCAAAGGTTGGGTTGCTGTGCTGTCTTGTTTTATATAGTGCTTTTCACTCTCTGTTGGCCATCGTGGGTTCTGCTTTTGTGATTGAGACTGCCACCGCGTTACTTTCGAATAACGGTTAGACTCCGTTGCTACCCAGGAAGTATTTGCCAAGAATCAGCCAGCCACAGAACAAAACAAATCAACCATCTGCCTGCATTCCCCACCCTGACCGGGCTCAGCTTTGCCCTGTTCCCTTCCTAGTTTGCTCTTTAGGGTAGTAAGAGGCGCAGGAGAAAGATGGGTAGCCAGGTGGTGACATTTGATTTTTCTCGAGGTGATTTGTGGGGTGGACAGCGGCAGTGATGATAAACGAGAACTTCATTTTTATAAAGTCGGATTGGATAACCTTTGCACTTAAGGTCAGAACCTGACCGTACGACAGTTCTTACCATCCTCACGCCATCCAGTGGGGCTAACTTATTCATGCGTTTTCTCTTTACAGTAGGCAACCATGGTTATGATAATGCCTTAGCAGAAATGCATCCAATATTTTTAGCCCACGGTCCTGCCTTCAGAAAGAATTTCACAAAAGAAGCCATGAACTCCACAGATCTGTACTCACTGGTCTGCCATCTCCTCAATGTCACCGCCCTGCCACACAATGGATCATTCAGGAATGTCCAGGATCTTCTCAGTTCAGCAGCTCCAAAAGCAATTCCTTACACACAGAGCACCACGCTCCCCCCTGGCAGTGCCAAGCCAGGAGAGTATGAGCAAGAGGAGTCGTACCCTTATTACATAGGCATCTCTCTTGGCAGCCTTATAGCTATTGTTTTCTTCGTAGTTCTCATTAAGCATTTAATACGCAGTCAAATGCACACCTTACAGTATATGCAGGTCGAAGTCGCTCAACCGTTACTCCAAGCTTAGCGCTCCTTGGACACGGGATTCCGGACTGAAGTGGAGGGTGCGAAATTCTTAACAGTGGTGACCCTTCAGCTTCTGGAAAGCGAGTTACGGATGTCTGCATAGGCCACCAAGCAGTTAACCCTTACGTGGGCACAGTCACACATACGCACATGCACACAGACCGATCAAAACACCCCGGCCCGCAAATGGTCAGAGACGTAAGGGTACCCCTCTGTGGCTTTCTTTGGCTCAGTAGGTAGATGGTGCTCTACTTGGGGTTGGCACACGTGATGTACATACATACTCAACAACTTTGCACTATTAAAGGTACCTAAGATGGTGTCCTTTCACTATCCTAGTAGGTCCTTTTTCCTCTGACGTGCACTTTAGAAACACATCTAGTAGCTTGGTTGAAAATGACAACTAACAATGCATCTTGTCACCCAATACTAGCATTCTATGTACAGAGTGAAGAATGTTCTGGCAATTCCCAAATAATGTAGAACTCTGTCTCCTTAAATTCAAGGAGGAGGAGGAGGAGGAGGAGGAGGAGGAGGAGGAGCAGGAGGAGGAGGAGGAGGAGGAGGAGGAGGAGGAGGAGGAGGAGGAGGAGGAGGTGGAGGTAAAAAGTCAGTGGGACCAAGTTTGTAGCCTGCATCTGGGTAGATGCATTTCCAGCAGCAGATTGCATTGTGGGCATTTCTAGTTACGTTTCCTCTCCAAGGACCAACGTTTTCGTTCGCTTCTTCCCTCAGATAGACTCCAGCATGGAAAGGTGCATTCTAAAGATCTTAGTCTTAGACGTTAGTTATCGCTCCCTGTGGATGAGCCTGGTCCTCATTCCAGGATGAGGACGCCATTCACATAAGACTTCCTTCCTGTGTAGAATAGCGGTGGCCTGGACAGTGGCGCCAGGCACCATCTCTGCTGTGTTTTTCTTCCCTGCCTGTCATGATTTGCTTCTTTGAAAACAACATTATGAATCACATTAAAAAAAAAAAGTGAGATTTAAAAAAGAAAGTGTTCTGTTTTGCTTATTGGTTGTTTCTGGGTGGCACGACGTGGCGTGCGTGGCGTACAGACATCATTTTACCCCCGAGCCTTTCAAAATCCAGAGGTGCAAAAGAGGACAAACCGTATGAGGGGACTGATGGGCCACTGAACCTTGGTGAGAGTACCATGGAGCCTGGAAAATAAATCAAGCGGGACCACAGATGCGATGCGCGCCCCGTCACCATAGTAACAAAGGGTACCACTCAGATTTTGAACATTTCTTGTAACACCTGCCAGGTGTTTACTAATGGGGAAGGAGGATGAACATTCCCAGCTAGCAGTTTTCAGCTTCCTCTTTGCATCAGCTGCTTTCAGTTAACAACAGCTTCAAACTGTGTCTTTTACATGCTCAGCAGTGAGGAAGCTGGGTAAGAGGACTGGCTGAGGAAAGCTTCCTTTGGAAAAATTATGCCAAAGTAGACACAAAGCCCATAGGAAGCCTGTGATGTGCATTGCACTCCATATACCTGTCTGCTAATTACAAAAAGGACATCAATATTTCTGAGGGAAAGGCCCGGCTATGTGTGGAAAGCAAAAATGATAGAGATTTAGCTGGACTTTAACGAGTTCCCCAAGATGAACTGAGACGTTTATAAACGATTAGACTGCTCCCTGAGGTAAAGAACATTAGCACATCATTTTCATTTCAGTTAAAACCTCTAAACAGGACGGAAGAGAATGCACGTGAGTGGCCAACATCCCAGAGGAGGCTGGGAAGTCAGACATCTGGTAGCAAATGCCTCATGAGTTTCAACTCTGGCTGCCCACATCCTGAAGGAGTGCACGCACCACACCGGGTGACTGACGGGTGGCTTTGAGTGAGGCGGAGACACAAGGACAGTGACCTGTAGATGGGATTTAGTCCATTTCAGAGACCCACTACCCAGATGGCATTGTGCAAGCTCAGCTGATTGTGTTACCTCAGGACAAAGGGATGAGTGCATCAGGAGTTCAGATAGGAAGGTTAGATTGTTACTCAGTGGTTTGTTACACATACATTTGATTATTGAATGGTTCATCAGAGATACCCACATCCCTGTAAAATCAGCAGTGGGAGGGGAGGGCAGAAAGAAACTTTTTAACTTTCCTGGGAAAATCTTGTCATTTCAAAACCCTTCGGTAGCTTTAGGTAGTTTTACCTAAATGTCTTCATGGTCCAACTTTATGTGGGACAACGAGAAGCAGCATTCTGCAATGGCACTTAAGACTACCTAATTTTATAATTGCAAATGAGATCTCTAAATAGTAGAATAGAGTCCTTCTTCCTCCCTGGCTTGCAGAATCTCCTGCTCCTTTAAAGATCTGTACAATTTATTGGTAAGATTTTTTTTTTTTTTAGTATAGGTTTTTATAAAGTTTATGCCCTCTGCCACCTGCCGTTTTCGGCTAAATGCTTTTCTAAATTCTGAGTCAGGGAAGTGCGCATCCTATTGGTCTTCTTCCTACAAGAAATTACTCCGTTTACTACCCAAAAGACCTAGCTGCCAAAATGTTTCCAGCTGTACACTGGCTGAGGGGGACAGCCTTTACTATTGTCACACAGCTTGGAAGGGTCTGAGGGACCATTCAATGATCTAATTTAGGCAGGGTCCTTGCCTTCTTTCAGAGAAGTAACTTGAATGACGTTATGCCAGGAGTAGAAGGAGGACCAGGGTTCCTGACATAGTTTACATAGTTTGCACGCAAAGTTGAGGTCAGTGGACTTACAGGTCCTTCTAGAGGGAAGCCTGTTGATCCCACCCTAAGCAGGAAGTGGTTAAGGAAGGCTTTGCAGTGGCAAGCTCTGTCCTACCACACTTGACTTTCAGATATGCACACAATTTTAGCTTCCTTCCTGATTGGCCAAGTGAGACAAGAACAGAGGTGGTCCCAAGTGCTGGCTCTCACCTCAGCATTTCAACCTTCTCTGATGCTCACCCTGGTAACTCCTTCCTATGCTGTAGACAATTTGACACTTTTAAAAAAAGGCATTTATAAATCTTGGTTTAGGCAAATGCCTCCATGAGGATGATGCTTGCTGAGCAAACAGGAGGACCTGACTTAAAGCTCTGGCACCTACATGAAAAACACAATTATGCTGAGTGTAATCCAGGCTTGCAATCTGGGCCCTGAAGCAGCAGAGGCCGGGAGATCCCTGGAGTATAGCCTATAGGTGGACTCCAGGACAAACCGAGACCTCGGCTCAAAGAAAGTTGATGGTGTTCCTTACAAGTGATACCCAAGGTTCTCCTCTGCTTATGTATACACACATAGCACATACACCGTACGCATGTGCACTTGAACACTAGAGCATGCATGCATACACTTAGAAAAAAAAACAGAAGTCATCTGGTCAGAACGGGACAGAACTGGCATGTGTAGTGTTATTTCTCCACACCGAACACAAATGTAACCCTGGAAATGGATCTGAAGACCCTGAGAGGTGATTTGAGGGTAGCAGAGCTGGTTAGGGGCCAAAACATGGATGCAGAGCACAGTGGCAGAGTTTCACATGTTCCTCACCCAAAAGAGGGTGGCAGATGGTCTCCATTCCCAAAGCCCAGCCTAGCAAGATGGCAGCCCAAGTAGTCTTCTCCCTGGGACTGAAGAGGATCCTCTGTACCTGAATCAGGTAAGACAATCTCACTGGCCCCAGTCGGGGACCTGTTAAAAATCAACCAAGAGAAGTATTTTCTCCCCCCATCCTCAGACTGAGGCCCTACTACTGAGAGATGTGGCAAGAGGAACCTGTAAGAGAGGCCCAACCTTTATGTCCTTGCAGGGTTCCCCACTCAGAGACACAGGGGTGAGCAGCACAGCCATAAATAGGACCAAGTTATGGAAAGTGTCCCAGTCTAAGAACCGAACCCCCTTTGTCCTCACTTCCTGAGATTTGTTTCCTCTGCCCCCAAGTACCATGGATGTATGTGGAAGGATGAATTACAGGATCTCCTGTCCCTCCTCCCCTAAGTGACACCTGGCATCTTACCCCTTAGAAATCCTTCCATCTCCTGCAGAACAAACTGGAAGAAGTGACTTTTAGCAGCACCAACGTCCCACCGCAAAGACCGAACACTAGGCTGACGCTGACCCTGAGTCACATGCTGAACCTGTGTGTGGTGATTCTCTGCTAAGATGAAGTGAATGGGCAAGGGCTGGGCCCTTCAATAGGAAAAGGGAGAAAAGACACATGTGTTTGGAAAGAAGAAATAAAATGGTCCCCATTTTCAGGGGACATGGCCATGGCTGTAGAAACTCACAAAGAAACAAGTATTTAAAAAAAACAAACAAAATTTAAAAAAAACCCTCTTAAGAGCAGTATAGCAAACTATAACATCAAAGATAGCAATACCAAGACTACCTATATTTCTGCATGTTGACGGCATGTACCAAGACTAGTCTCATTTTTGCATATTAACAGGCAGAAAACAATTCAAAATGCAATGCTGTTTATAATCTCCCCATAAAATGAAAACCGGTGCAAACGTAACAAAACCTACTGAATTTGTATCCTGAAAGCAAGCAAATGCTGATGAAAGAAATTGGAAGAAACCTCAAAAGATAAGGGGAAAAAATACTCTATATTCATAGGTTGCTCTCAACGTAATAAAATGTTATATCAGCTAGAGTTGTTGTATACCTTGATCATCTGAGCCTCAGGGGAGCTCTTTATAAATAAGACGAGCTTATTCCAACACTTATGTGACTTATGTGCCTTCTAGGCACAGGCCCTGCGAGAGTTACACCTCGCAAGTGAGAATCATCTGACCTGATATTAAGTCCTACTGTCTCAAGGTGATAATCGATGCAGCCAGCGTGGAAGTGACCGAGGGACAGACACATAGTTGAAGGAACCCCGGAGACCTGGAAGAACATTCATGGAAATCCTCTTAAGGCTTTGACGAATGTTCCAAAGCTTTAGATGGAGAAAGAGCAGACTTTACAAGGAGGGTACCAGAAGCAACTAAGCATCTCTAGGCAAACAAAAAAATGCACAATCTATGTCAACCATAGTTTAAAGCCAGGGCTGGAGACATGGCTCACTGTGTAGAGTCACTTACCCCAAGGCCTAGCAGCCTGAGTTGAATCCAGCAGCCATCCCCATATGTTGCCTTCTGATCTCCCCGTGCAGGCTGTAGAGCATGCGCACCCATATGCGAGTGAATAATGAATACAACTTCCTTTAAAAAATAGCTCACTTAAGTGAAGAATAAAATAGAAAATGTTCAGAACCTAGAACAAGATGGCGTCAATAGGCGTCAGCAAAGGTACAACCCCTAAAGTACAAACTGAGGACTGAGGTCGTAGCTCAGCTGTAATGCGCGTCCCTAGTATATGCAAGAAGCCATGTGTGGAGAGCCCACCAGGGAGACAGAGACAGACAGACAGACTGACTGACGGACACGCACAAACGCGCACAGAGGGTGGGAGATGAGACTATGAACTGGGACCCTGACACTTACTGAAATGAACTATTTTACTGTTCCGTGAAAGTCCGTGTGAAGAGGACAGAGAACGAGCCACTGACTGGGAGGAAAATATCTTCAAACCACACACCCAACAAAGGACTAGCACATTCCATTTCAAGGCAGGCAAATTCATGGAGACTTTCCACCGGAGACCAAACGGGGCAAGCACGGTTGTGTAACTGCTTTGCATCAGTGGTACCGGAGGGATGCAAATTAGAGCCACAGAAAAGTAACAGTATTTGTCAGACTTGCTACGATTTTAAAAAGAGTTCCGTCAGAAGCTATGGGGACACACAGATCACCCATTTGTTCCTGGAGGTATAAGCAGAAGACGAGCTCTGGAAAAACAGCAGTGTTTTTAGAAAGCCAAACGTGACCCAGTATTTGCCTTTCTGGATATTTCTCCCAATGAAAGAAAACCATCTTCAGAAAAGCCAAGCTATACACAGTGTTCATAGTGGCTTTATAGCAATGACCAAAGTCTGGAACTGACTATTCTTCAAACTGTTGGACACACAAACAGGACTTTAAACATAGAAAATGGCATGGAAATGTAGCAGTTAAGAGGTTTATTGAGATTTATCAGAAATGGATGGATAAATCGTGGTGGAGGATGCTGATTGCAAAATCTAGTGCTCCAGAGTTAATCACATGACATTTTTGAAATGACACCATCTTGGAATTGGAGGGTGACTATTAAAAGGCAGTGCAAGGGCACCCTTGTCGCCCTGAGTGTACTGTGTCTTAGCTCTGGGGGTGGAAAGGCCCAGAGCTCTTTCTCCTGAGTTCTCGTCCTGACCTGTAGATGGCCAACTCCCCACAGCTGAGGGCAGACAGGGGCTGGGGAGGGGAAGACACTCTGTCCTCTCTCCTCCTCTAAAGGACACTGATCCCATTGTAGAGACTCCATCTCTCCTCACTAGACGTTTTCCTCACTTGGAAAAAAAAATCATATGGGGCAGGGAGGGAGAGAAGGGCTTCAAGACGTGAATTCTGAGGGGATACAAATTATTTTTTCAATGATCAGATTTTGTTTCGTGTGGTTATTTCAGGTACTAAAGAATTATTACATCTAAACACTTTGCAAGACTGGTTCGGAAATTACAAGTCCCTAATTACCTTTAAGCCTATGTCACTGTGTCTCTTAAACTGAAAAATAGGGAATCAGGGAAACTTCTGCTCAAGAGAAAAAAAAATCAGATGGTCCCAGTAAAAATCAGACGAAAGAATGACAGGTGAATTATATCAATATCACTCAGCTGGTGACAGTAAACTACAAATCTCTAAATGTGAAAAAACCCCTCTTATTTCTTACAAATCTACAATCACTTCAATGTTTCCTCAATCGTGAAAAGGACTGAAAATATTTATGTGGCCCTCTCGTTTCCTTGTGGTGAATGTATTGTTCTGATCCATCAATCCTACCATTATTGGTAACTAGTTTCCTGACTCACTATTAGGTGCAAAGAATGTAACAGGTGACAGGCAGAGGTTGACCTGATGGCTCGGAGGTTAAGGAACGGTGCTTTGTAGTGGATGGAGTCGGGTTCCCAGCAGCTGTATCTGTTGACCCATAACCACCTGTGACTCCAGATTCAGGGTTTACAACAGCATTTCCTGGCCTGAACAGACCCCACTCACACATAATTACCAAAGGAGACATAATAGAATGCACCAACGTGCATGGGAACTTGCTGCTTCCCAACTAAGATTCTAAATACGTGGGATAAAGTAACTTTAATACAGCGACAGCCTCACGGGTTCCTACTGTTCTTACGCCAACATATACTCGAGGACGCCAGTGGGGACGCTGAGTCGTGTGTCTAAGATTCGGTAGCTAACGATGGACTCAGAAAATGCCCATCGGCTCCTTCATGCCTGCTGCATCCTCCAGTTAAATCAACGTCATGAGTTTGAGCCCCTTCGTTTTTGAACTTAGAACCTTCAGTATTTCACCATTGACAACGTTATCGGTAGCTTGTCTACCTGGGTTGGTTTATACACACTGCTTACCCAGTTTTAAGATGTTCCCCTTTATTCCAAGTTTTAACTTTTTGTTGAAATGAGTGATGGGTTTTAGCAAATTCTTGTGCGTTCTGTTTGCTCTGTTAACGTGAAGGATGACAGGCTGATTTTTAAGTGTGTGTGTGTGTGTGTGTGTGTGTGTGTGTGTGTGTGTGTGGTGTGTGTGGTGTGTGTGTGTGTGTGTGTGGTGTGTGTTTGTGTGTGTGTATGTGTGGTGTGTGTGTGTTGTATGTGGGGTGTGTGTATGTGTGTGTGGTGTGTGTGTATGTGTGCGTGTGTGTGATATATGTGTGTGTTGTATGTGTATGTGTTTATGTGTGTGAGGTGTGTGTGTGTGTATTTGTGTGTGTGATATGTGTATATATGTGTGTGTGTGTGTGTGTGTGTGTGTGTGTGTGTGTGTGTGTGTGTGTGTGTGTGTGTGTGTGTATGTGTGTGTGTATGTGTGTGTATATGTGTGTGTGTATGTGTGTGTGTGTGTGTGTGTGTGTGGTGTGTGTGTATGTGTGTGTGTGTACACGTGTGTACATGAGTGTAGAAGCACACAGCCAGAAGATACCATCTGCAGATGGTATCAGCTGCCTCATCTTAGTACAAGGAACCAAATTCAGGCGCTCTAAGGAGCCCCAGCTCTTAGCCACTGATGCACCTCTGCAGCTCCAACAGACTCATTTGAAAGGATGAAAATAATGTTGCATCTCGACAAACGACACTTAGTAAATACACCATCCTTTACAACACGAATTCAAGTTTTTTCTCCATAAGAACGAGAACTTCCGTCTCCCTACTTTGGGTTTTTATTCCATTTTCTGTAAGTGTATGTAAAACTGATACTATGTCTCACAGAATTAATAAAACATCCTGGTCTAGGCATTTCCTTCCTGGGAATGTTATTAACAATTCCTCATGTGGATGGAGGCAGTTAAGACGTCCTACTTTGTGTTAACTCTGATCTTAGTTTCTCAAAGGATCTCTTCCTTTCATCCACACGGTCACATTTGTTGGCATCTTTTTCACTGTCCATAGGACTGCCATTGTGACTGCCCAGTTTAACTCACTGTGCTAGCTTGTGCTAGCTTACTGTGGACTTAACCGTTTCACTAATAAGGCCATACAACCAAGTTTGGTTTTATGAGCTTTCTCAGCTTGTCTTTTCTATTTCAGATTCTATATTTGCAATTTTCTTCTTCTTTACTAGCTACCAAAGAGAGGTAGCTGAAATGATTGACTTTTAAACTTTTCCTAAGATAGCAATTCTAGGTTGTAACTTTCCTCCTAAAGAAGGATTCATTTGCATATCTTAGAATTTGATAGGTCATATATTGGAATTGCAAAATATTTCATATGAATTTCTACCTGACTCAGGGTTTAAAAGCATAGTTTATTTAATTCTAAAATATGTTTCCGCCTTATATTGAGTGTAATTCCCCTTTGGTCAGAAAGTATAATTTATAAGACTGCAGTCCTTTGAGACTATTTGCTTAAGGTGTCACTATGACAATGTAAACACCGTGTCTTGGCAAGTCTTTGTACTCAGAAAGAACGGCCTTTGTGTTTGCACTGTGGTGTTCTCTCAATGTCAAAGGTGGTTGATGCAAGTCTCCTTCCTTGCTGGGAGCTGTTGGTCTAATTCTATCAATTTGAGAGTAAATTTTGTTTCAGGTATGTTTAGGGATTCTTTATCAGTCTTTCATGTATATGTTTTAAAGGGTTTTGGGTGTGAAATGTTGTCTCTTCCTGGTATATCCTCCTTCCTTGGCACAATACAATGCTTCTCCCCAGCTTGAAGCTTGGGTCTTGAGAGCTTTTCATAGAAAGCAGAACTAATCCAGGTGATGGTTTGATATCAATTTCCATGCATTTGCTTACAATTTGCAATTTTGCAGTTAAGGAATCTCTCTTGTACACCCCCCACGGATACTGTTTTTCCATCCAGTGTTATTAACTCCTGTCGCTTTCATTCAAAAGTTCTATTCCTATACATGTAATTCATTTTCAAGTTTAAATTTCCACTTTGTTAACGGTTTCATTCAAGAAACTTGTTCTATCCTTGCTTGACTTGATATCAAGGGTTTTTCACCTAAAACAATTTTTTTTTTGAAAACTCTTGTTACGTTGGTAAATGAAAACTGATTTAAGAAAAAAGGACTCAGAGATCTGTGGTCTTTGCCTGCTATGTTCTTGTACAATAGCTTAGAACCTTCTGAACCTGTTTTAGACACGGAAACTGATACAGTGACTAAGGGATGATAGGGACAGTGACTAAGGGATCATGCTTCACTATGGAAAACATTTTAATATGTGTATTTATTCCATAACATAGAGCTGTAAATATGCGCAATAAAATTCACTCTAAAAATAAAGTAAAAATTAGGTCAAGAAATCATTCCAGTGTATTTTTCTGTAGATCTAATAACTCCCTAGGAAATTATCCAATGTGTACATCCAAATTTAGTTGTGCCAAAGAACGTGAAATAGATTCCTATGGTTAAATGATATATAGGAACGTATGTACTCATTCAACCTCTCCCTGATGACTAGGCCAGCTCCTCAGCCCCACGACCTTTTCTAGAATGTTCAGATGCCACTGGGGACCCATATGTGCAGTTTTTTGTTTTCAGTCTCAGCCTCTGGATTCTTCACTTTCTTGGAATTTCTTTAAATCTTTTTTTTTCCCCCCAATTCTTCAGTCTCTAGCAGGACAGCTGTTTGAGTCATACAGTTTGCCATCATGACAATAAAATTCCCCTTGTCCTCTTACATATCAAAATAAAAGCAAAGGAAGCAGGTAAGGCTAGGGACAGCATCTTCACAGAAAGTTTGAATGGAAAACATGTATGACTTGACTTCTTCAGCATAATCAGGAGTCCTGTTTGATCTGGGCCTATAAAAAGAATGTCCTTTACAGCTTGGATTGCAGTGTGCTCTCAATGACGTGTATGTCACATCATACCTGAGTTGACCTTAGGTCTATTTTTGTAACTTTTAGGGGTGGGTGGGGAGGGTGGTTTTAGGCTAACCAATTAGGGGGGAGCGCTAAATTCTTTAAGAATGTTTATGGATATTTTGGGGATTTGTTTTGGAGCTAATATGCACAGTCTTTATGGAGGTGAGATGAAGCATGGTGGCCATGAAATGTATACCAGCTAGGGGACTGGCCATTAGGCTGTGACACTGGAAGGTGTGGACTAGGACCTAAGCAGTGTTTTAATTCCTTTGCTCAAGATGAACGCTTAACTGGGTGGGGTTTTGCCTTGAGATCACGGCTCCCTTTGTTCTATTTAAGTATCTTTAATCTGTTTACCTCCTTGAACATGGAATTTAGCTCAACTGGGCTTCCTCGGGCCCCCTTTCTCCTAGAGCCATACATTTTGTATCGTTGCTTGCTCAGTGTGCGGCTATCAATACACTCTTCATGAGGGTGAACATTAGTAACCACACAATGGAGTCTACACTAGGCTGTTTTGAGATTTCCTTTACCAATGCAATTAATTCAAAACTCCTCACTACAGTAGCCTCAGACATATTTTTTGGACAATGGCAAAATGCAGCCAAATTCTTTGCCAAAATATCACAATAGGCTCTAGGCCACTAATATTCTTCTCCTCCAAAACCTCCTGAGACAGGCCCCCAACAGTTCAAACCACTGTCAGTACCACTAACTTCCATGTTCCTATTAGACAGCCCATTAAGCCCCATTTACAGCATTCAAATGCTTTTCTAATCCAAAATCCAAGGATCTACATTCTTCCAAACAAAAGCATGGTCAGGCCTTTCACAGCAATATCACAGTTCCTAGTACCAACTTTTGCCTTAGGGTTCCTATTGCTATGAAGAGACACCATGACCACAGCAACTCTTATAAAGAAACACACTTAATTAGGACTGGCTACAGTTTCAGCCTATTATGGTCATGGCAGTATGTGCACAGACAGCCCTGGAGGAGGAGCTGAGAGTTCTACATCTTGATCCTGCAAACAGCAGGAGACTGTGCGTCACACTGGGCAAAGCCTGTGCATATGAGACCACAAAGCCTGCCCCAACAGTGACACACTTCCTCCAATAAGGTAATGTCTCCTAATAGTGCCATTCCCTATGGGCCTATGGGGGCCAATTACATTCAAACTACCACAGGTATGCAGAAAGCCTGAGTAGCAGTCAAGGATTTGCCTCCCAAGGGGTTCTAACCCTGGGGCATGAGAGCAGTTCCCTTTGACAATGCTAATCACTACACTCACAAACGTTAGGATAAAAATCATCATCTTGTAGGACAGCACCTCAGGACCCGACTGGATCTTTGAACTTTTGCATAGTTTCTCAAGCAATGGCTGAGGTAAGTGCTGGGTGAGGGACAATATAACAACATCCCAGAATAGGTAGAGAAAGAGGCAAACGGGTCGTCTAAGCTCTGCAAGTGGAAGGCCCAGAAAATGATTCTGGCTCCTTGAAACTCAACAAGAGTTAAACCACAGGTAGATGTGAGTCATCTGTTCACACAAATGACAAAGTTTTAAAGACCTCTCTTCCAGGGTAAAGAACAAATAGTTTTCCTAGTTCCTATGAGTGTTTATTTAGTTTAAAATTACTGAATGAGTGAATGCTCTCCTAGAGAGAATGTAGTTGAATCCATAGGCTTTTGGTTAAGTCATTAAATGCCTACAGTTCCACAAAAGACAAAGTATAGACATTATGACTGTTCAGTAATGTTTATAAAATTTCTTCCCTTTTATTCTAAGGCATGGATCTTAGTTCAAGAGGTTGTACAAATTTACTCTGGGTCTCTTGTCAATGATGCCTTCAAACTACATGTATTTTATATATTATTTTTAAAATTGGCTATTATATACCTTTAATCCTGGTTTAAAAAAAGATCTGTAATGAATGTCTATAAGGGTTGTTACAGAATTGCTCAAGTCATGAACATTCAGCTTTCACAGTATGTACATTATATAAGAAGGTGACAAATTAAGAAGGCTGATGTATTTGTTTGCGTAGACTTTATTTGCATAAATTGAAATCATAAGCAAAGTCGTTAGCTACAAGTTGAAACAATGTATTTCCTTTAACTTAAGGCACTGCAAATTTCCTTACAGCATACTCACAGTATTTATATGCTGTTTGAGAACTGACAATAAATACATACTTTATACCTAATCTTTGTCCTTCATTTATAATGTTATAAATTTAAAATGAAATAAACCACTCTTCATAAAAGGAATTAAAGCCAACCATCCTTAAAGCTTACCAGGTGGGCAGAGAGGGATATGCCCAAGATCAGTGCAAAGGCATTTGATCCTTTAATATCCCAAGGCTATGCTTGTGGGTTCTAAAAAGGAAGTCTTCTGGGCAGCACGGTGAGCAAGCCTTTGCTATACCCCATTGCTTTTACAGAAGAACATGCATGATAGGTGGCTAACAGGAACACAACTGGCCCTCTACTAGAAAGTCAAGGTACACAGTTCTGAGCTGACTAGTGCAATTAACAAAAAATAAGGAGACTAAATACTTTCCTCTGACCTTTGGGTACTATCACCAAGAGCTAAATATTTTCTGAAGCCAAATGATTTTCTCCTGACCAGAAAGCAGAGCAGGTTCAGTTAATTCTTTGTAACACACACACCCAAACCCCACGTCAAAGGCTACCCTTACTAAAAAGCTTTTCTCAGAGCAAAACTGTAGGCAATAGTGATAATTTTTTTCAAAGATATAAACGTATTAGCAGAAAGTTCAGTGATAATCTATTTGATTAAATAAATACTATTCTTGTCTCCCAAATAAGTGCTTTATAAAATTTTACCTAGTTCTAGTATTCTGAGAACAGAGTAAAATACAAAATAAATACATGTGTTGCACAGGGCTAAGACACTGAAAGGGCATCCCTTCCTCTCCCACCCTTTTAAACCTTCTATTCTAGAGGCGGACACCAAGTATAAGGTGCGGTCGAGGTAAGGCAGTCGCTGGGATCCACACCACTGTAGGAACTAAGGTATCTTCAACTCTGCTGGGAGACAGTTCAAAAATGCCCCAGTCATTTTCTCTCAAAGTGAAGGTGGCAGTTTATTTGTTATTTCCTTACATGGAAATTGAAATAAGCAGGGGTTTCTCTACTGTTTTACTGGGTCAACTCTTGACCCCTTAGTATCACGATTGCGTGTAACAAAATAGATCAGAACATTTATGAGCAAAACCAGTCCTATCCTGTTCTTAAAACAGCCATTCTGTGGCCAGGAGCATAGATTATGTACAGATATGCCTCTTGAAACCCCAAAACAATGAGGCACCAGACACCAAACTTTAAGGAAATTTGCAGTGAGCCACAGCAGTGCAATAAATCTAAGACGACTGACAAGTGTCGTCCACCAGGGATCATCAGTGTAGCTCCATCTTGCATCTGAAGAGCAATGACCAAGTTTGCTTTACGTTGTCAGAATGCTGGCGAGCACACCAGTAACACGAAGCTGTGGTCTGCTGTTTAACGGACACCACATAGGCTAGTTGTCTTAATAGCTCCGGTTCTGAGGACCCCGCTATGGAGGGGACGGATGATATCAGTGCTTCACAACAGCTCTTTGGTTCTCGGGCTTAGGAGGAGTCAGGTGAGAAGCCAGCAGTGCAGGGCTGGAGTGCTCCGCCCTTAGCACATGGTTGCTGCCGGGGGGGGGGAAGACGCTAACCTCCATGTTACATGTATTCCCACTCCACTGCACGGAAGGCACGCTCAAGAGCCTCAAAGGTCAATACAAAAGTCCTGACCTTGCAGCTGTATACTCGGGTCTTATTTTTTCCTGCAGCATTTGATACTTCCAACAAACGTGGAGTTTGAACGAGTTGAAAATTGTAACAAAAAATACGATATTTTAATTGTGATATTAAGTATGCACATAAGGTCTGCAAGAAGCAGCCTTGCCTTGAGCTGTGTTCTGGCACAGAGCCCAGCCCCTTTGCATGTCATATGGCGTCTGCACATCCACTCATACAAACACAGTGGCACACACAACTTACCCAGAAGAGTTAAACACAGAGAACATTTTTTCTCTATTTTCTTTGAAACTCCTTATTAACAATAGTATCTAAAACTGTAACTAAAGCAAACAAGTGAACAAACAAAACGCCAGTGTTGCTATGCAGCCCGAGCTGGACTCCACCTCTAGGCCCCTCTGCCTCACCCTCCCTACAGGTGTGCACCACCCCGCCCAGCTCCAGACTCAACTTCTGAGGCGCCAATCGCTTACGGACTTTATCAAGCTCGGGCTTTATATTACATAGTCTTCCTTGGGTTTTGTTTGTTCTTAGCAGCTTTATTTAAAATGATTTCTTTGTATGCTATAGTTATGCTATGTGGCTAATCAGTTTTATTAACTATCACAGAATTTCCTACTTCAAGGGTTTTCTAGGGACACACACTCATTAAAGACAAATATAAAAATATATGCAACCTTTTCTCCGGGATACACAAATGAACAAATTACATAAATAGTTTTGTGTCATTTACAAATATATAAACATGTTAGAAAAGCGTGCCTATTAAATTCTGGTATATTTTCACTTAAAGATATATGTCATTGAAAAGAAGGAAGAAAGGAAGAAGGAAGAAAGGAAGAAGGAAGGAAGAAGGAAGAAAGGAAGGAAGGAAGGAAGGAAGGAAGGAAGGAAGGAAGGAAGGAAGGAAGGAAAGCAGGCAGGCTCAGAGTATTCTCTCAGAGGCTAGATTTGTTATGGAAACAGGCGGTTTGAACTGATTTACCAGTGACTCTATTACTATCAGGGTTATCTGCATAGGCAACATAACACACACACACACACACACACACACACACACACACACACACACACACACACACACCCCAGAGAGATTTTGCCATGTCTGTCTTGTCTTTGGAAGTATACCTTTTTATGGCTGTAATACCACTCACTCCTTGCGTGGATCCTTAGTTTAGATATGAGTAAGACACAGTGGGTCACTCAATTAAAGGATCATCATCATCATCTTCCTGCAGCTGTAGGCGGGAGAATGGACGGGATGCAGACGATCTGTTCTGCATGAAGATTATGAGGCCTGTTAGCACGGTTAATGCCAATAGTGCACTAACGACAATCCCAATGGCTTCTGGGAGGTTGATGCACCACTGGTCCACTAACAGGCACTTGGAATGGCTGAAGGTTCCATTGTTGGGATGTGGTTTCAGTCCCAGGATGTAGCACATCATTGGGTAAATATCCACAGTGTTGATGGTGCTCTGCCTGTAGCCTTTCCTGAACGCAGGCCCATGGGCAGCGAGAAACGGATGCATGCTGGGCAGTGAATTGTCATAGCCATGGTCACCTACTGCAAGAAAAGACAGTAATGCTATTAAACCTTAGTGTTTGACTACAGAAGAGCTTGTTCACTAGAACACACTCCTGCCAGCCTTGTCTCCATCTATGAAGGTTCTGGCTGCACTAAGCAGAAGGCAGACATGAAAATCTGTGTTTCCGTCAACTTAGGGCGGGTGAATTTCACATGAGTCCCAGCTTTAGACGTCAACACTTCTCAACCTGAGGTCCTAATGTTTCCGCTCCGACCTCTTTCTTCACCTATTCATCCCCAGTGCTAGCAGCACAGCTCACTGTCAACAGCGCTGGTGCTAAGGGGCCCGTACCACTGAGAGAGGAGACAGAACACCGAGTGGAGGGATGGGGTCCAGACTCAAGTCCCTCAATTGTCCCAAAAGCAATACCACGGCGTAACACATCACTACTGACTGCCGGCGAGTAAACGCCTCAAACTTCGAAAAGATGGGAAAAGTGAGGATTTGAGAGAAAGCACCTGTGTACCACATGTAAAAGAAATGCAGACAACTCAAGTTTGTAGCTCCCATAAACTCTGGCTCAAAGGAATAATGGCCAGCCATCCCCGATAGAAATCCAACAGCAGATTCTTCGGTGGAGCTCTAAGGACCTTGTCTGTCGATGTGGACCACATGCATTTGGTGAATTTCCATTTTAGGGATATGGAAGTTTATTGTAGAGCTCAGGGAACTGGTATTACAAGCCTCCAATGATTCCACTGTGATCAAAATTCTAACTCAAGTACTCAACTGTCATGAAAAATGTATTGGGAGGGCAAAGTCCCATGAATAATACTTGTCTGTATTTTCGTACTGACCGATTGTGACGGTTTTGCTCTCTTTTCTGTATTTTCCTAGTTTATAGAAATAAGTATTTAAAAACAACATAAAACCACATCCCCGTCCTTCGTCAGGCTGTGCTGAAGCGTGCTCCTTCATCTGCTTCTGTAAGCTAACTTCATTACTACACTCGCCACCTCAGTTAGCCTACCAGCTGGCTATCCATGGCAGTTCTCATGCTAGAACAACAGAGCTGGGCTCAGGAGCTGAAACAGAGACCAGCGGGCCCACGAAGCCAGAAAGAGTCATTGGCCAGCACTTTAAGGAGGTTTGCTGAGCCCTGCAATGGACTTCGGGATCAGAATTCTTAAAGTAGCGAGACTACAAACAAAATACGGATGCATAAGGGGCATCTGAGATGAGATGAGCAGCTCACCCTGCACGGCTCACCCTGCACGGCTCACCCTGCATGGCTCACCGTGCACATCGGTCCCTGTCTGGGCAGCTGGGACAGAGCTACTTTGTTAACTTATCTGTTTGCTTTCCACTCTTGACCAGTGACCCCTCAGAACCAGAGCACGTAAGGAAGTGAGTTTATCATCTAGGAAAGTCTGGGGATCACTCGGGCAAACTTTTTTTTTTCCCAAACATATACAAGGAGAAGGAATTGGAAAGTGAAAGTACAGCTCTTCCCTAGAATTACACAACCTCCCGATGGAAGCGAGAACTGTGGCCACTGTAAACAGCTGTGTGGTCAAACTCACTTGTGGACTGCCCTGCAAAACTGCGCTTAGAGTTCGGTATGGACCTAATTAAATCTTTTTGAACAAGGTCGCAGTGTGGGATGTAGCCCTCAGAGACTCCCCAAACACAGAAATAAACACTTACATTTTGACGATGACGTGTTTAGTGCGATTGTCCAGCCTTCATCAGCAACCAAAAGAATGGGCTGAATCCGATCGCTGTGTTGGTAGTAAAATCTGTTAGGGATAGCTTCTTTGAGATAAACAGTCATGTGAGGGTTACAGTGTTTCAGTTTGTTATAAGCCTCTGTTATATCTGTAAAAGGGAAAGATGAACCGGGAAACAGTGGTTGACTTAGAAGCAAAGACATAACTGACGAGCATAAATAGAAATACATTCTGGGTAATATCTAATTAAATTACTTTTAATCCTCAAAACAGACTGTAGTTGTGCGACAGTGTCAGAGATGGGCACTTGGAATAACCCACATATCCAACCAGCCTGTCCTGGTTGATTTAGAAAGGGGACAGTTTTTACACCAAGTTTCCTAAGCAAATATGAACTATCTGTTACAGCTGATAACTAATTCCATCACTGGAAAAATGTCTGTCTTACTTATTTTAAACAGTTACTTACTTATTTTGGGAAGAATCGCAGCCACGGGGGTTAAGTCTATGACACTATAGTCTGAATGGTTGATGCAGGTATCCAAATATATCCGCCTGTTCTCAGAACACTGAGCCATCCCATGATCGCTTGTAATGATCACATTAAGACTTTCCCACAGTCCTAACGCCTTGAGCTTTTGGACAAGATCACCAATAAGGCCATCTACTTCTTTCAATACCCGACGCATGTTGAATTTATCTTCGGGCCCGTATTTGTGGCCGCTTACATCCGGTTCTTCCCAATAGAGCGTTGCAAAGGTGACTGGTGGGTTGGAACTGCTGAGCCATGTGGCAACGTTATTTAGTCTCTCCTCAAAGGGCACTGAGCTGCTGTAATTCATAAAATAGGAAGGTGTGACATTATGAATGGACACATCAGTACCAGGCCACATAGCAGCAGCACTTGATCTGTTTTCCTGAAGCTGATTGGTCACCCAAATAGGCACTGCCCCATTCCACCAAAACGGATCCTTATCATTGGATTCAGAAAAATGTTTCTTTGTGACGTCATCATACATGGAGTTGGCCACAATGCCATGGCTTTCCTCATATAAGCCTGTCACAATGCTGTAGTGGTTTGGAAATGTTTTTGTGATAAAAACATTTTTAACGTGTTCCACCAAGACACCTTCTTTGATAAAGTTCTGGAGGTGAGGAAGGTCATAGTTCTTCAGGTAGTCAGCTCTAAAGCCATCAAAGGATACCAGAAGTAACTGAGGTGCCGAGCTATAGGAAGAGTTACCTCTGTAGCCAGCAACAAGTCCCCAAAACGAAAGAATTACTAGTAACTTCATAGTGAACACGTTGGATACAGCAGCTGGGGGCCCCTAAAACATAAACAAAAAGACCCATAATGCATAAAGTAGCAACACTATTGAAGTTTCAGAAATTTACCCAGCAGAAGAGAATCAACGCTTACAAATCAACGCTTACAAATCCCTTATAGGCTAACTCTACTGAGGACAACTTAGAACTTACCTTTAAAGAGAACAATGAAGTTGAAACACAGAAAAAAAAATTGCCTTTCCTTTCCCAGTTCACTCCCAACACTTGTTGCACACATCGTAAAGCTCTGGAGAGAAAATGGGACCTTTTTTTTTTTTTGTCTCCATAAATATCCCTGTTGGTCTATCTTGCTCATCTGGAGCAGCAGGAATTATCCTAAACCTTTACAAAACATAGATGGAAACATAGAAACGACTCTTTTGTTCAGAATACAAGCTTTCTTGTTTGTTAGCACACATGAGTAGCTGGTGGGAAGCCTACCATCTTGGCCCATCACCAGCTTGTGTCTAAGACAAAACTGCTGAGACAAACAGAATGCTACCCGGCCGGGGAGATCTCAGTGGGCAACTGCTCCAATTTTGACATGAGGCTGACTAAAGGACAAAGCCTGTAAGGACTTGGATGCCACAGTACCTTCAGAAGAAATTTAACAAGTTACTAAAGGGAGTTTCATCACTAGACCACCATTCAACGTCCACCGGAGAGCTAAAGGCATGACAGTTTTTTCTAATATCCCATCGATTACTGGATTATATGCAAGTTTATAGCGTGCCTAAAGTGTTTCAAAAAGTTACCTGTGACAGTCGGGAGAGATAAGGAGCCAATTCAATAAATGCTGCAAAAGCTGGGCAGCCACTGGCCAAAGAATGACCATGGTGCTCCCATCTCCCCTCACGTGGAACAGTTAAATCAAAACTGATCACAGACCCACATAAAAGGTAAAGCTGTAAACTTCTTAGAGGAAAACACGGCAGCGACTCTTCATCACCTTTGGTTATGTCCAAAACGTAGATGCCATGCCAAGAGCACAGATGAAGGAGGAAATCACCAACGACCACCTCTTGTATGCTTCTATTTTGATGAAATGTTTAAGAGGGCCATTTCTATTGAGATAAGACGGCATGGATATAGCCTTAGGGGTAGGCTTGTGAGTAAAGGCCAAGGGGAGAGACGCTTCTCTTGAGGGTGGTGAAAAGTGCTTTCAGATGGACTGTGATGATAGTTATGGTCTCATAAGCTGCACACTTAAAGGAGTGCATCCAATGGTGTCTTACATATCAAACTATAGCTTAAAAAGTGGAACTGTATCCTTAAATGTCCCGCCGCAAGAATAGCAAACATCTTTATTATCTCATCTTGCCTCAAAAAATGGTTTGAATGACGCATCTTCTAATGCAGATTCGGGTGTTTTGAATGTGAGAATGTCTTGTACTACTTCCTATATGCAAAATGATACCACATAATGAAAACTATGTCTGCCCTTCTCCCACAAAATACAGACAGACAAAAGGATCTTCCTTTCCCAAATCCGGAATAAAAAGGATGTTTAAAAAAAAAACAACCCAACATGCTCTTATGAATCCCAGAGCTCTCAGCACACTGTCTGGAATCGAAGGCAGTCCTTATCTTTAAGCTTAGCAACATGGAAAGAGTAGGAAGTCTCCTAGAAGACGGAGTCCTTGGCCATCTGTTCCCTCCCAGCTTCTATATCCTTGTATGTAAAATGGGAAAGCCTAAAGGTTAGGAGCAGATCTTTAATATTAGCTTCCCTCATCCATTTTAGTTATAACATTAGTTAGGCCTGTGCTATGGTGGGCAGAACATTACAATGGAACTAATGATAAATTAAGAAGATTTTAGACTCTTTTTATATGTGGTGATGCTTTAGTCTACTGACTGGTGGAGCTCAGAAAGTCTACTATCACCTTAATCTCATGCTTATAACGAGTATAGAAATATTTCAATTTATCAAGCCAGACAACAGTTTCCACGCTGAACAGAACCATGCTGGTCAGAACATCTTTCCTTAGCAGTGAGAAAGCCAAGCTCCATGAATGAAATTATAAAATGTTTCTAGAAATTCTGTAATTTTCCCACCAACAAAACCCCAAAGGGAATTTAAAAAGGAAAATAAAAAGGCAGATATATCTGGAGTGCATAAAATAGTTTGTCAGTAACTAGAAATTTGATACAGTCTCCAGTTTGGGGGACAAAACATCCCCTGCCCCCACTGGGTTGACTGTTTTGCCTAAATGGAATGCAAGCCAATCAGCTCTCACTGAATCCTAGACTATTAAAGGCTTGGGTTGGAAGAGGGTAAAAGGCACTTTCCAGTCTTGGCATTCCGTCTGCTCTTTGAAGCAATGAAATTCAAATGTGGCTTCAAAATAGCGTTATCCTTTATTACCAGTGTGGCACAGGTTTGCCCATAGATTTAGATTAAGTGCTTAACAACCTAAGGGAAAAAACCCGACACCCTGAAAGCTTTCTAGGTCTTAAAGACCCTACAATTCTAATGGTTCTCCACCGTTTTAAGTCACACAAAGCATCATCAACTCAGTTATCTTACTAAACATAAAAAGCCCCACAATGTATAACAAACAAAATTTCTTCTCAGTTATATCCAGTAAAAGTGCTTAAATTTAGTTGAGGGGTAAGGCAGGGGAGAAGCTCGAAAGCTCTGAGTTCCCCTAAAATTGGGAAATCTCTGGGGAAACTGAAAGAAAGGGGGAAAACCACACTATCGCGTGCTTCTGCAGTGGGCCCCTTTGGAGTCCTACCAAAGGTACAAAGGGATTTTTCCAGTCACTAGCTGGTCGGTTATCAAGGTTCAGGGCTGGCTCCAGCGTGGGAAGGGTTGTTTGTGTAGCGCCTAACCCAGCATCCGGCATCTCTTTCAGCCTGCTCTCTAGAATTTATGACAGGAATGCCATTTGACAGCATGAAAACACTAACCCTGGAGCAGAAACACAGGCAGGCACCGCCCCGCCCGCACGCCTGACCCCGACCCCGACCCCGACCCCCGCCCCTCACCTAACGCCACAGTTGACATCCACCTGCCGCAGTACGCTCCTCCTCCCCGCCTCCCCTGGTCACTCCACGCGCATCTCCACCAGCCGACTGACGCCGCGGGAGGAGAAGGGACCAGAAACTCTCCCCGTCTCTACCCTCCGCCCTCGGCGAGCTCGGGAAGGGAGTGGCATTTCCCTTCAGGACTCACCCGTCTCCGCCGCCACTTCGGTCGGGCGCGCGGAACTCGGCGATAGCGGAACCGCGCGCTCCGGGGTACTTGTGGGCTCGGCGGACGCGGGCGGAGCGCGGCTCCGCGGAGCGCTTCCTGGGACGCCTGCGCAGTAGCGGATGCCCACCCAGCGGGCCGCGGCGGAGACCAGCGCTGCGTGGGGCGCTCCGAGTGCGCAGCTGCTGCGGGACGCTGGGGAGAGCGCTTGTGGCCGGCTGTGGAGTCTGAGACGCGTACCTGGATTGGATGCCTGAACCCGTGGTGAATGGGACTCCCTTCCCCATTGGTTCTTTTCATTGTACCACTCGGAGACAGGTGGAGTTGAGCTGGACCGAGGAGAAAAGGTTTGCTTCACTCACCGGCCATTCCCCTTTCTTATCACCGTAGTTATGGGTGCCCAGTTTTAAGGCATAAGATGAGAAAGTTCCTTCTGCTTTCACCTGCACAAGGAAAGAAACTCTGAAACAACCAGTTCACTTTTTCTGGTCATGTTTCTGCCCTTTTAAATTCCCTTTCTGTTTTAAAATCATCCTCTGGTCATTTCATTTGCACATTCGTTCTGTTTAGAATAAGGTGATGTCCCAAATAAAAGTCAGTTAGGGTCCTCAAACTAAATTTTTTCTAATTTTGCCACAGCTGTGAATGTGAAATTATGCTCTTGCCTTTAAAAAGAGTACTAGTCACATCGCTGGATAATCCACCCTCAACCTTAATTAGCAGAATTGCCGGAAATATATTTAATATTTGTATTGACCAGACATAGTTGACAAAGAGGTTAGTATTTTTTCTTTGTATCTCTAATGCCCAAAGATGAACCTGACATCGAAGTACTCAGTCTTTATTGGATTTAATGAACTATTTTAAGGTGCTCCATGTTTAAATGCTTCCTCCGTTAAAATGCAAGAGCCCAGAGAATATTTTCATTACCGTATCTACACCAGATACTCAACGTAATGAAACAAATTAACGATATCAAAGTCATGTATGTACTATATATCCTGAAATCTAAAAGACTTAGCCAGGAGCCCAATAGCTGGATGTATTAGGTTCTGGACATTAAATGTCAAAAGCTGACATCTTGGACCCACAGGTTGTCTTCGCCAGCATTGAGTAATGTTGGGGGTGTGCCTCAACCTGTTTGAACTCCATCTCCTCATCTGCAGAGCAAGTCCTTCCGAAGGACCAACCTCTCAGGGTTCTTGCCCAGTAAGTCGAGTAAAACAAATAAAGCACTCAGCACAGTCACTGTCATGGTGGCTTGTTATTGTGATGCCTCCAAGTGTGGCCTGTTTTGGACAAGAGGATAAGATGGAGTTCTAGGAGAGTTTGTGTAATGTACAGTTTAGCAGAACTTAAATTTTTCCACATTTGGGGACTGAGATTCTGCATATCCTGCTACTTTCTGATTGGAGACACAATTGCTTTCAAAAAAAAACAAAACAAAACAAAAACAAACAGAATTGAGTTCTCTATGAGCAAAACATGTAATAAAAAGAGCGTGTGTGTGTGTGTGTGTGTGTGTGTGTGTGTGTGTGTGTGTGTATTGGCTCAGAGTCCCCTGTATCTGTCCTCTCCTCTGCTTTAAGATAAAGCAGTCAAGGTAACAATGAATAGCCTAGTAAGAGCACCAGTGGAAGGGGAAGCCCTTGGTCCTGCTAAGACTGAACCCCCAGTGAACGTGATTGTTGGGGGGAGGGCGGTAATGGGGGGAGGATGGGGAGGGGAACACCCATATAGAAGGGGGGGGGAGAGGTTAGGGGGATGTTGGCCCAGAAACCTGGAAGGGGAATAACAATCGAAATGTAAATAAGAAATACTCAAGTTAATAAAGATAAAAAAAAAAAAAAAAAAAAAAAAAACAAAAAAAAAAAAAAGGAAAAAAGGGAGTTGGTCCCCAGGAAAAAAAAAGAAAAAAAAAAAAAATCAATCAACTACAAAAAAAAAATAAATAAATAAAGCAATCAAGAACAAAGGGACAAAATGGTCTCCTTTGGTACCAGACTCCTCTTATCTCTCTTATATTTCCTTCATCACCTGCTTGAAATCTGCATCAAATAAGGGTAAATGGTAAGGGTTATTTGTTTCCTCATAGAACAGGAAATCCAGAAGAGAAGGTACTCTTCAGCACTCGCTGACTTTGCAACTCGCTGAGGGAGGCGTCATTCATGTGCACCGCTCTCTCCTTTCTGCCTGGAAATTAATTAGCATCTATTTCCTTCTGTGGTAAAGGGTCTAACTACCTGCAGTTACAGGAATCATAAGATCCATTTTTTATTTTCATGTGCCCTGGGTGGTATAAGTGACTTCTTGAGGGTTTGGTCTCTCATTGGTGTCACCTCCCACTTCAGTTAGACTACTTCCTGTCCCACGTGCCCAAGTCTAAGGCAGTAAAAAAAATAATAATAATAAATAAAAACAGGTCCTTGCCACTCTTCCTATCCACACCCTAGGCTGAGCAGGAGGCAGGAGTTATTTACCAAAATAGTTTGAGATGGAGTGGGTACTGGAGGTCCTTCTAGAAATGTAATGATAAAAGAATGTGACATTCCTACTGATCTTCATTTCTAACGTGCTATTGTTATGTAAATTGACTTACGGTGTTCTTCCTCGTCAGCTTTTGAAAAGAGGGTTTTAAACTCGCCTTGCCTTAGAGACTGCAAAGAAGCAACAGCCAAACTCAGTCACAGATAAAGGCTGTGCTTCAGCAAGAACTGCCCAGGCTCAATGCACGGGGACTAAAGTTGTCTCCACAGGCAACATTAGATTTAAAGCAGCACGTCAAAGGATGTCTCTTTTTCTTTCATGAACTAAGCTCAAGATTTCCCATCCATTCATTAACCCAACATGTTAAAATAACTTTATTCAGTTTCAGAGTTAAAGATGTTGCTCTTTGTGATTTAAAGAAACAAACAAACACAACAATAAAATCCTCATGCCTAACTCATTGTTGGCAGGAGTTAGGTCAGAAGTTACAGGAAAATGGTTTCAGAGCAAAAGCCACACCCTGGCCAAAGCAAAACAGTAGCTGCTCACTGCTCAGTTCTAAGGAGACAGTCATGAAACACGAGCCTGTGGTCACTCTCAGCTCTTCAGGAGAGCAGGTTAAAGTTCAGATTCTGATGTATATATAAATGCTTCTATATTTAAATATATAATGTAGGTTTTATTGTAGCTGTAAGGCATAAAGCTACCTTAGGAAACATAGCTCCATAATGATTTTGAAAGTTCAGTGAATGAACTCATCCACCTACCTTGCTTTAAGCAATACCGCATCTGAATAATTTGTTTGAAACGTTGTTTAAAATGATCCTGTATAATCTGTTGTGACATTTCTTCATCCTGAGAGATATTTTCCCAAGTATTTAATAAAACAAGAGAGCAAAACTTCTTCTGAGGCTTTTTTATGCAGAGATTAACATGGTCATCCCTTCCTGAGAGAAATGAAAATGAATATGATTCTGCCTCTGGGGTCCTCTAATCTGAAAAGATGACTAGATATTATTCTGGTGTTTTCCTTGCCCAGCTTTCTTTCTTCCTTTTTCTTGTGGTTCTAATGGAAACATGCCACCTTCATTCTTTTTTAAAAACTATTTAATATATATACTTATAATATATAATTAATTAATATAGTTACATATATAATATTTAACTATTATTTTTAATTGTGTGCATGTGAGTGTCTGTGTGTGGCTATGTACACGTGAGGACAGGTGCCTGAAGAATCTAGAGGCTGCAGGTTCCTCTGGAGCTGGCATTTCAGGCAGTTGCAGTCTGCCTGTGTGGGTGTTGCAAACCTAATCCAGGTCCCCTGGATAAGCAGTACATGTTCTTCACCACAGAGCCATCTCTGCAGTGTGGCTCCCACACCTTCTTAGTCTATGAGAGTTTGGTGAAGCCAGCCATAGTACTCCTTCATCTCCAGAATGGACCCTGGAGGTGCCAACTGTCTTGGTTGACACTAAATTGGGGACTTTCTTGGGGTGTGGGAGGTTTTCTTTTTTTAATAGAAAGTCAGAAGAGTACTAAACAAATTGGAGTGAGTTTGTCAAAACTGCCCAAAGCCTGGTCTGTTGGAATAATTCCACTCCTCTATCCAAAAGATTTTGTTCAGTCATGGTAACATGCTACAGTCTCTATAAACATTTGATGAGCTGACTAAGAAAGTCAGTGTGTCAACATTGGAAATCAGTAAGTGCAGAGGTCATCCTGGTCAACCTTGTGGAGAGGAAAGGAAAGGGGAATAAAGCAAGGTGAGAAAGAGGAACCAAGAACAGGAGCCCAACACTTGGGAACATTGACTGCTTATATCCATGTTTCCTTGTAACTTCATGCTGAGTGTAATTTACATGCCCCAGTAAATTCGTGGTTGTTGTTTGTGTAGCTGTGTGTGTGTGTGTGTGTGTGTGTGTGTGTGTGTGTGTGTGTGTGTTTGTCTGTGCCACATCATGTGAGAATCAGTAAGAAGACAAGCTTGGTTGTTGGTCCTTCCCCCACACCTTGTAAGAGGCAGCCCCTTAGTTGTTGTGGCTGCGCTGTATATACCAGGCTCTTAGGCCCATGAGCTTCCAAGGGTTCTCATGTCTTTGCCCTCCCATCTTACCTCAGAAGCACAGGTATTACAAATGCCCTAGAAGCTTCCAGTTCATTTGGATTCTGGGATTGTTAAACTCAGGCAATTTGTGCAGCAAGTGTTTTATTCACTGGACCTTCTCCCAGCTTTTGATAAATTCTTTTATCTAAAAACTAGTCAGACTTGAGTTCCTGTTGCTTATATCTAAAGTGGGGATGAGAAAATCAAATTGATAGCTTGTCCTCTGCCATCCAGTGAGGTAAACACTCTACGAGAGACACCACAGAGGAAGAAGCTATTCAGCTACAGGAAATGAACCTAGAATGTGACAAATGATAAGACACCCTAAAAGCTAATTGGTCACAGAAGAATATAAAAAGGTTTACACAGAGAAACAGAAAGTAGATGTAAAAGACAATGTCTGTGTGGCATTGTCCTAGGGGAGCAGGGTACGGGACACTGTGAAACGGGCTAGCTGGCTAGACTCTTGGCAAAGTGACTTTTGAAACAATGACTTCATTCCTGTCATTTTATTTGTCACTTATATCTCCTAGTTATTTGCTTATTCTATAAGTTTTCACTGGGGACACTCTCCTGTCACTTAACCCATGGAACTGCAATAAGTATTTCTTCCTAACAGTACCATTAAAGGAATTCTATTTAATGAATAAATCCTCCCCTGGGCCCTACCTGTAATCCCCCAATGCATATGTCCCTTTAAGATGTATTTCAGTTTCAGGTCACTTACGTACAGATAGATTAATGTGATTCTTAATGCATTTTCATGCTTTGGCTTTTCCTCCAGTATGTTGAGCCATCCCGTGGGTTCCGTTTAAACTGGTACAGATGCCTCCCTTAAGGATTTGTACCTGGAAAATTATGTGTGACACCTGAGAACTGTTGCTTTTCAACAGTCAAGCCTAATACTCTTTATGGTTCAGTCTCTAGTGATTCAGTGGCAACGCAAAATGAGCTCCCCAAACCAGTATCTTCCCTCTTTCCACACCCATATGATTTATCTTTGACACTCAGGCACTCTTGTCTCATTAAGATGTTTCTTTATTATCTCTCACGAGCTTGGCAAGTATTTGAACACTTGGCACCCAGGTTGATAGCGATATTTGGGAAGTTAACAGCAGTTCTATATACTGAAACCCTTTACCATAGCTCTTCGTATTGTGGTGACCCCCCAGCCATAAAATGACCTGTTACTACTTTATAATTTTGTTACTGTTACATTACTGAATCATAGTATAAAAATAGATATTTCCCAGTGGTCTTTTGGGGATTACAACCCACAGGTTAAGAACTGTGGTTATAGAACCTTTAGAAATGCAACCATGCTAGAGGAAGCTTGTCACTAGAGGTGAGCTTTAAGAGTTTGTAGCTTCAGCCTACTTCTAGTTCACATTCTCTGCTCTCTGTGTGGTTAAAGCTATGATCCCTCAGCTGCCTGCTGCCATGGCTCCCCAAACACTATAGCCTTTCTCTCTGGAACTGCAAGCCAAGATACACTCTTTCTGCCATAAGTCACTTTGGTCCTGGTGTTGTATTACTGCAACAGTAAAATAAATGACAGTTATCATCTCCAGACTTTTGCTAGGGTCACCCAGTGATTTCCAGACATGCCTCTCCCCAGCAACTCCTGAACTTCATGTTTATTTCCATGTTATTTGCTCACTCACATTTCTCCTCAGATCTCTCTCTCTCTCTCTCTCTCTCTCTCTCTCTCTCTCTCTCTCTCTCTCTCTCTTTCTTTTGGCTGTCATGTACAGCGTGGTTCTAACAGACAGTTTCAAAGGCTAAAAGTCTTAAGATGAAAATACCAGTAAGCTTTGAGGGCCTCTCTCCTCTGCTTGTGTATGGCCATTTTGTTGGTTAGCTTTTGTGAACTTGACAGAAACCAGAGTCATCGGAGAAGAGAGCAGCTCCTCTGATTTGAAAAGGGGGTGTGTGTGTTGGGGATTTAGCTCAGTGGTAGAGCGCTTGCCTAGCAAGCGCAAGGCCCTGGGTTCAGTCCCCAGCTCCGAAAAAAAAAAAGAAAAAAGAAACAAAGAAACAAAACCACTGCTCACGCTGGCTTGTGGGTCTATCTGTGTGGCATTGTCTTGGTTGACGGGTGATATGGAAGGGCCCAGTCCTCTGTGAGTTCTGCACAGGTGGTCCTGGGTGCTATTAGAAAGCTCTAGAGCACCAGAGCAAGCCACTAAAGAATGTTCCCCATAGCTTCTGGTTCAGTTTCAGAAGTTGTTTTGGCTTGTTTTTAAAGAATCTTAATTATGGATTCTACTAAAACTAGTTACGTGACTGTAGGCATACTAACCTCTTGAAGTTTCTGATAGTCCCCTAGACAACGGAAACCTGAGGGCCATCCTGCAAAGCTGTGTGACACATTAAACATGCCCAGGTGAGAGAACATTTGAGCAACCAAAGGAGAGACTCTGATAACTCACCTGGGTATTTACCCATTGTCTCTGAACATGTCGCCACAGATTCTTGACATGGTGTCATCATTGAACCTTCTTCCAATTTTCATTTTCTTCCTTTGATTTTTACTTTTTATGTCAACCAAGTGTCTTCTGGAAAAAGTGGCTTTGTGTAAATACAGTTCAGAGCAGCAGATCGTCCTTCACAGACATACCTCATGCTTAAAGTTAGCTTAGAAATTCCACAATGCTTTGAAGTGTGTGTATGTGTGTAGTGCATTTGGTTTTTGCCTGTATGTATGTCTGTAAAAAGGTGTCAGATACCCTGGAATTGGAGTTATAGATGGTTGTGACCTTCCCTATGGGTGCTGGGAATTAAATTGGTCCTCTGGAAGAGCAGACTATATTCCTAACTGCTGAGCCATCTCTCCAGCCCCTTTTTTGCCCCCCTTTTATAAAAACCCTAAATTAGGTGTATTTAGTTTGAAGATATGGTATCTTCAACATCCCAGAATGTGAATTCTTGCTCTGTCACCACACTTTTCAACCGTTACTCACCATACACATTCTTCTGGAATCTTCAAAATGTCTAGAACAACCCCAGAAGAAATATAAAAACAGTTCTTCCCTCAGGACGGGGTACTCCCCACAATGGTGACTCCTAAGGATAATAAACTTAATAGGTGACTAAAGAAAGTTTATGTCAAAAAGAACATCAGAGATTATTGAAGTCATCCCTGAACTTTATATATAAGAAGCTTTTGTTAACGTCTTAATTTCTAATTAGAAACTGACTGCCTCCCATGACTGTGCCATGAAGCTGTCAAATTGTGTTGTGCTCCATTGAATGACTGTCTAAGGCATGTCTACACCTGCTTCTTGGATACGTCAGACACTGTTTGAATGTCAGGGAAATCTTGTAGTCACAGTGCCTTCTCTGAATACATTTCTGTTCCATGCAGACTCCAGTTCATCCAGTTGAGAACAGAGCTTTTACATCTTCTACACTATGTTTTTCCAACTAATCCCTGATGAGTGCACAGGTCATTCCCTCATCTGTTCCCTGCTGAGTGCCTGATCTGTGGTGGATACTGTGGGCAAGAATATGATGTCTACAACTAGTTTGTACATGCTAGCAAATTAAAATCCCAGCACCCACCAGAACATGTTTCCTTCTTCTCAGTCATTGGACAGTGGAGCCCCATAGAACCCCAAATAATACAGGCTATTGGCAATGGTCTTGATAACCCATCAGAACTTGATGGTAATATACTCTTCCTGAAAAGACCATATTCTTGAGTCATAGAACATGAATATAGCTGTTACTCACATGGACACTTCACATCCCATCCCCACTAGCTTTCATGGTGTGGTAGCACACTACCACAGAAGTAAAGTCGTCATCAATCACCCAGTTGTGAACCTTGCAAACCACAATGACAGCTGACCTGACAATATGTGTCCACTGGTGCACTAGTGACACATCTACTAGTGACATATCTAGAGGTTATGAAACTGATGGCTTCCTGTTTAGATCTAAGCCTTGTTCTATGAGATAGAATCTTTACTTGGTACTGAGGCTAGATAGGTCTTGAGACCTAAGGGAAAACTTACGACAATTATTCTAAGTGGACATAGAATGAAAACAGTTCCTAATGACTGTATCCATACCTATAAACCAGTACATTTCTCCATACCCTCTGTGAAGAAACTTCTTGTTCTAGTTCACAATTCACACAGGAACCCACAATTGCACAACCCACAAATAAGAAGGTGTGAAGTGTTCAACCTGCAATGGGACATACACAACACTCAAAGCCTCAGGTATTGATGGAAGGAGCTGAAAGATCTTAAGTTCCAGAGATTGTGGGAAACTTCGGGGAAACTATTTCCCAGGCACAGCAGGGCAGATGCTTATATGAATTCGCAGTGATTTTGACAGCCTGCACAAAGCCTGAGCAAGATCAAGTCAGACGAGATCCTGGCATGGAGGTAGGAAATGGGAGGTGGGCATGATGTCCTACCACAAGTTAGGTGCTATTGGCATTTCGTAGCTGCTGAGCGGGGTAAGTCTTATTTAGTGGTGTAAGCCCTGGCAGGTCAACCATATTTAGGGCCAAGTCCCACTTCTAGAGTAGTTGAGCAACATACTAGGCTGATGGATGGTTTAAGAAGAAGAAAATCAAGGTGGAGTGGGTAGAGAGATGAGAGCCGAGAGGATGGACCAGGGAGGGGTTGGCCAGTTATTGGTTGGCCATTCCCTCAGTCTCTGCTCCATCTTTCTTCCTGAATTTCTTATAGAGAGGACAAATTTAGGGTCAAACGTTGTGTAGGTGCATTGGTGTCATTCCTCCACGGGGGACTCTGCCTGGCTACAGGTTCCATATCCCCACTCCTAGGACTCTCAGCTAATGTCACTCCGCCCCAAGACTCCTGGGAGCCTCCCCAATCCCAGGTCTCTGGTACATCCCAGAGATGCCACCTCATGTCCCCACCCCCACAAGCCACTGATTTCTAATCATTCACGTAGCCCTCTAGCCTCTCTCCTGACTCTCCCCACATCCGATCCTAACACTATTAATGATACTCTGTTATGCTTGCAGAAAGGAGCCTAGCATAACTGTCCTCTGAGAGGCTCCATACAGCAGCTGAATGAAACGGGAATCTTGTAGAAGAGTTGGGGAAAGGATTGGGGGCCCCAGAGTGGTTAGCAATACCACAGGAGGACCAATAGAGTCACAACTAACCTAGAACTTTGGTGACTTTCAGAGACTGAACCACCAACCAAAGAGCATGCAGGGGCTGGAACTAGGCCCCTTGCACATATGTAGCAGTTGTGGAGCTTGGTCTTCACATTGGTCCTCCAACAACTGGAACAGGGGCTGTCCCTGAAGCTGATGCCTGTCTGTGGACCCTGTTCCCCCTAACTGGGCTGCCTTGTCTGGCCTCAGTGAGAGAGGATATGCCTGGTCCTATAGTGACTTCATGTGCCAGGGTGGGGAGATACCCAGGAGGGAACCATCTTCTCAGAGGAGATGAGGGGGATGGGGAGAAAGACTGTGTGGAGGGGACTGGGAAGAGGAGGCAGCGATCTGGATGTAGAATGAATGAATGAATGAATGAATGAATAAATAAATAAATAAATAAATAAATAAATAAATAAATGGAAAAAGAAAGAAAGAATTGAATGTTTTGTTGCAAATGTACGAGACATCTGATGCTGAGGACCAGAGACCAGGCTTTAAGACATTCCTGCCACTGATCATAGCATAGCGTGAACTTCTTTGTACTCAGTAGAGGGCATCCATACTTAAAATTTTCTCCCCACCTCACGATGGTCGTAGAGTACCATTCCTCACTTGCATTGCAATGGTGTGCATGGAAAAAGACTACCACCAGCAACATGGTAACTAGCTGGCACTCACTCTGTGCCAGCCGGTGCCCCTAAATGGTGGAGCATGTGCACAGAAACAGCCAAAGGTGCCAGTGACCTTAACTCATCTCCAGACCTTGTACTTGTGTTCATTTTTGGCCTTGGTCTTCTGCCACTCGTGTCTGTGACATACACTGATGTGGAAAGGTACCTGACACGTAATTCCCTCCTACTCCTAACTGGTCCAGCTCCCAGTGTGGAAAGACTGGTAAAGTGATGACTTTCCAATACAAGGATGAGGCTGAGTCTGCAGCACACAGCTTTCTCATTTGGTTTAAGTTTGGTTCGGTTCTTGTGTTTTCCCACACATTACATTGTGATATTTCCACACATTCCATCTCTGACCTCGGTAACTGAAGACTGAAGGAAGACAAAGACTGTGAGGCAGACAAAGCAAGGGTTGAGGGGGTTAACAAAGAGAAGCAAGCACACTGTCATGGCAAATATGTCTGTAGGGTAGCATGTGTGCAGAGCTAAGACCATGGCTAAATAACATCATACCCAGGAGGGGAGCTGGTGGCAAGTTACTGGGGCAGTGAGAGAGTGCCAGCCCTCCTCTTTAGGGCAGGCTTTTACCAGGATGGTCTCTGTTCTGCTGTTCATGTCAATGAGGAAATATGCCCGTTAGTGATTCCCTCTCCAGCACCAGTGCACATTAACAGCCCACATAATTCATCCCCCCAACCCCCAAGTTTTAAAGATGTGCACAGCCTTTGCATGCTCTAGAAATATACAGAAATGAAAGTAAAATCCTCCCACAATCCTCTCACCCAAAGACAACTTTCTCTCTGTGTTTTTCTAAAATGTATGTGTTGGCTACTTTTCCCACTGCAGGAAGAAACCACTGCCTGGACTCATATTGGTGTGCAGTGATAATCTTTCTAGAAAGTTCTGGCTTCCTGCAGCTGTCGCCTTACTCCAGGAAGCTGTGGTGTTCCGGTTATTCCCCCAAAGCTCTGAGAACAGTCTGTTGACTGCCTTGCCTCTTGTTGCCTGTAAACCTCTAGCAGAGCATTGTATCTGTAGGGAGGATAAATTCCTCCTCCTTCCTGGGTTTGGTCTTTGAGCCTCTGCTAGCCCAACTTTTAGCTGGTTTCAGCCCCCTTCTCGAACAAAATAAAGTTCTAAACTCCAAATCTTGTGGTGGAACCTGTCTGGGAAGTTTGATGTTTCTAACCGCAGATTAACCACATTCTTTGCTCTCTCCTCCTGACCTTGCGACCAGGAAAGAGAGCAACTGGTTGCTGGTGCTCCCACACCTAGTTGGCGGGGTTCTGGAGGCATCTGCCCAGCTGGGCATCTCAGAGCTGGGTGGCTCTGAGCTGGCAGCTGGCCCTACTCAGCAAAGAAAGAACAGTAAGTACTCTGTTCTCAGTTAGGTCTAGTGTGTAACCCTCGGGGGCAGGCACAGGCTCCCTCCTGACCTCCTGTACTTTAACTCCTTAGTCCTCTGAGTGCTAATAGCTGGGACTCAGGAGGGGAGAGAGTCCAGACACAGGAGAGCACCCCTCACTCCCTGGACAGTCTGCAGAGACCTGACAACCCGCCTTCCAAAGGCCACGGCTCCTCCCTCCTCCCATATCTGGATAAAGAATGCTGGTGCAATTCTGGCTTCCTTTTTTTGTTTTCATACTCCAGTGAGTCCTTCAATGCTACTTCAGAAATATCAAACATAAAGCTTTTCCCAAAAGCAGTTGACAGTTGCCCCAAGCTCATGCTGATACTGCCCAGGAGGTAACATGCATATACCCAGAGGAATTCTGGAAGTAATCTTAAGGTTAGAAACATCATTAAAAAAAAAAAAAGTATCCTTCTGAGAAAACTGAGGTGTTCCTATGATCTGAGACCAAAGTGCTCTATTTTTTTTTCATTTAAATGTACTTATGTGTGTCTGCATATGTGCATGTGTATTCAGGTTAAAGGCTGCCCAGTGTGGGTGCTGAAAACAAAACTAGGGTCCTCTGCAAGAGCAATATTCTGTCTTAATCACTGAGTCATTGCTCCAGCTTCAAACAAACAGAAGTCTGCTCCCTAAAGAAAGTTATATTTTGTTTGAAGATTATATTTTAATACATTAAAAGAAATTTAAAATATTGTTATGTAAAATTCCCACCAAAAAGGAGAATTTTAAAAATAAAATAAAGAGTCCCGCCACGGGAAACCTTGCCTGGTCCATTCAGGGTTCTCATGCCATGTTTGCCCTGGGAGGCCTGCTCCTTTCTGAAGGAAAATGGAGGAAGAGTGGATCTGGGGAAGAGGGAAGGTCGGGACTGGAAGGAAAGAAGGGAGGGGAAACTGGCTGGGATGTAATATATGAAAGAATAATAAATTAAAAAAAAATGAACAGGGCTAGAGAGATGACTCTACAGTTCAAGCTTTTACTGCTCTCCCAGGGTACTAGGAATTAGTCCCAGCACCAGAGGGCAGCTCACAAGAGTTTGAAATTCTAGTTCCAGGGGACTCAACAGTCTCTTCTAGCCTTCATGGGAACAAAAGTGACACACAGAGACAGGTTCAGGCAAAACACTTACACACAAACGGTAAAACTAAAGTAAAACTAACATTACCGATACCCAGGCCTCTTTCTGTGCAGCCCTCCATGCTGAGCCTTCTGTATGGCGGGCTGCATCCTTCGGCTGTTAAAAGCACCATGTGGTTCCAGTGAGAGGCCAGCCTTCGAGGGAAGGAGCCATCAAGGATTCAGCAGCTGAGAGGACTTGCTCTTGCAAGGAACAGAGTTTGATTCCAAGCGCCCACACTGGATGGCTCTCGACTGTCTGTAGCTCCAATTTCTGGGGATCTAAAAGGCAGCTCCATGTATGTGGTGCACACACAGGCATGCACACACACACAAAATAAATCTTGGGAGTGGGGAGAGGAAACTTACTTTGACTCCAATAAGGAGCCTGCACCCAACCAATTGGTTCAACAGTAATTAAATCAAGAACTGAAATGTCCACAGGTCTTCATCTGAATTCAATGTTCTGAAGTATACATATTTACTTGAGTAGAGAGGGAAATCAAGACTTCTGTTTAACACAACTCCAGTGACTCTGCCAGGGAAAACGGACTAGAAGCTAAAGTACTCACATGTTTTTTTCAATGAAATTTTTTTGGCCACAGTTTCAAAAATGAATTCCTTTTATACTTCTGCCATCCTTTTTGTCTACATAAATCTGTAACTTTAACACTCAGTAAGTGGATGGCTTCAAATGGACTTTACAGAGAACCTGAGTTTGGATCTAGTTCCCATGGAAAAGCCGAGAGTAGCAGTGTGTGCCCATAACCCCAGCTCTGTGGGGACAGAGGCAGGCAGATCTGAAGTCTCCCAGGCCAGCCAGACTAGCTAATGATGCATTCAGTGTGAGACCTTGTCTCAAAAATCAAGTGGCTTTACCATGAAGGGGTGTTGAATTTTGTCACCTTCTCAGCTTCTAATGAGATGATCATGTGTTTTCTTTGAGTTTGTTTATATAGTGATGGATTTCCGTATATTGAACCCTATCCCTGCATGCCTGGGATGAAGCCTACTTGATCATGGTAGATGATCATTTTGATGTGTACTTGGATTCAGTTTGTAAGAATTTTATTGAGTATTTTTGCATCAATATTCATAAGGGAAATTGTCTGAAGTTCTCTTTGTTGGGTCTTTTCGTGGTTTAGGTATCAGTGTAACTGTGGTTTCATAGAATTGGTTAATTCTGTTTCTATTTATGGAATAGTTTGAGGAGTATTGGCATTAGATCTTCTTTGAAAGTCTGATAAAATTCTACACTAAACCCATTTAGTCCTGGGATTTTTGGTTGGGAGACTTCTAATGACTGCTTCTATTTTTGGGGGGGGGGTTATGGGGCTGTTTAGATGGTTTAACTGATCCTGATTTAACTTTGGTACCTGGTATCTGTCTAGAAAATTGTCCATTTCCTCCAGATTTTACAGTTTTGTTGAGTTGTCTTTTGTAGTAGGATCTGATGATTTTTTAAAAATTTCCTCAGTTTCTGTTGTTATGCCTCCTTTTTTATTTCTGATTGTGTTAATTTGGATACTGTCTCTGTGCCCTCTGGCTTGTCTAGCTAAGGGTTTATCTATCTTGTTGATTTTCTCAAAGAACCAGCTCCCGGTTTTGTTGATTCTTTGTATACTTCCTCTTGTTTCTACTTGGTTGATTTCAGCCCTGAATTTGATTATTTCCTGCCTCTACTCCTCTTGGATGTATTTGCTTCTTTTTGTTCTAGAGCTTTCAGACATGATGTCAAGCTGCTAGTGTATGGTCTCTCCAATTTCTTATTGGAGGCACTCAGAGCTATGAGTTTTCTTCTTAGCACCACTTCATTGTGTCCCATAAGTTTGGATATGTTGTACCTTCATTTTCATTAAATTCTAAAAAGTCTCTACTTTATTTATTTCTTCCTTGTCCAAGAAGCGCCTAAAGAAATGTTCGATATCTTTAGTCATCAGGGAAATGCAAATCAAAATAACCCTGAGATTCCACCTCATACCAGTCAGAATAGCTAAGATGCTATCTGATGACAGCAGATGCTATCAAGGATGTGGTGAAAGAGGAACACTCCTCCATTGCTGGTGAGATTGCAGCTGGTACAACCATTCTTGAAATCAATCTGGAGCTTCCTCAGAAAATTGGACATAGTACTGCCTGAGGACCCAGCTATACCACTCCTGGGCATATACCCAAAAGATGTTCCAACATACAACCAAAACACATGCTCCACTATGTTCATAGCAGCCTTATTTATAATAGCCAGAAGCTGGAAAGAACCCAGATGCCCTTCAGCAGAGGAATGGATACAGAAAATGTGGAACATCTACACAATGGAATACTACTCAGTTATAAAAAACAATGACTTTATGAAATTCTTAGGCAAATGGATGGGACTAGAAAATATCATCCTGAGTGAGGTAACCCAGTCACAAAAGAACACACATGGTATGCACTCACTGATAAATGGATATTAACCCAAAAGCTTGGAATACCCAAGATACAATTCACAGACCATATGAAGTGCAAGAGGGAAGACCGAAGTGTGGATGCTTCAGTCCTTCTTAGAAGGGGGAACAACATAGTCAGAGGAGGTAGAAGATGGGAGAGCTTTGAAGGAAGAGAGGAGGGGGGGAGAGGGAAAAGGGGGAGCAGAATCAGGTATGGGAGGAGATGGGGATGATATACACAGGGTGAGGAATTTGAACCAAGGTGTGTAGCAATGGGGGATGGAAAGTCCCAGATGCCAGGAAAGCAAGAGGCTCCCAGGATGCAAAAGGAATGAGATTAGCTGAAATGCCCAGCAAAGGGGAGGGAGAACCTTTAGAGACCATACCCAGAGGTTAGGCAAGGCCCCCAGTTAGGGGATGGAGCCACTCACTCATCTCCAATTTTTTAACCCAGAATTTCTCCTGTCTAAAGGAAATATGGAGACAAAGTGTTGAGCAGAGACTGAAGGCAAGGCCATCCAGAGACTGCCCCACCTGGGGATCCATCCCATATACAGACACCAAACCCAGACACTATTGCAGATGCCAAGAAGTGCTTGCTGACAGGAGCCTGATATAGCTGTCTCCTGAGAGGCTCTGCCAGAGCCTGGCAAATACAGAGGCAGATGCTTGAAGCCAACCATTGGACTGAGCACGGGGATCCCAATAGAGGAGTTAGAGAAAGGACTGAAGGAGCTGGAAAGGGTTTGCAACCCCATAGGAAGAACAACAATATCAACCAACCAGACCCCCCACACACACACCCAGAGCTCCCAGGGACTAAACCACCAACCAAAGAGTACCCATGAAGGGACCCAGGGCTCCAGCCGCATATGTAGCAGAAGATGGCCTTGCCGGGCATCAATGGGAGAAGAGGACTTTGATCCTGTGAAGGTTCAATGCCCCAGTGTAGGGGAATGCCAGGGCAGGGAGTTGGGAATGGGTGGGTACCCTCATAGAAGCAGGCGGAGAGGAAATGGTACAGGGTGGTTCCGGAGGGGAAACCGAAAAAGGGGATAACATTTGAAATGTAAATAAATAAGATATCCAATAAAAGTATTTTAAAAAGTGTAATTTTGCTTAACTTGTAAAAAAAAATCACGTGGCAAGGTACTGAAGTAGATAGATACCCAGTGTTGACCTGTAGACTCCACATTCACATGTATGTGACAGTGCACCTACATGCATACATGCATGCCCAAAAGCATATACCACACAGGCAAACACAGAAATAAATGGATAGATAAATAAATATTGTAGAGAATAGTGTGTTTTATTCTGAGTTAAAACACACACATGTACCTGCAACCCAGAGAGTCCTATTGAAAAACAGAACATCCCAGCCCCTCAGAAAACTTCCCACATGATCCCATTAAAATAGCCTGTCCCCTGGTAATCACTGTTGTGTTTTAGCTTAAATTATAGATTTCTCTTCTATATAAAAGAAATATAATTGATCACATGAGTTTTCTTTTGTGTCTGATGTTTCTCTGAATGCAAAGCATGTTTTTATCCATATTTATTCATGACTGCACCATCATGGGAGAATGTTAGCCAGAAGAGGTTGTAACACGTGGCCTAGGAGTAGCTAACATTGAATGTTAGAGACACATCACCACTCACAGATCAGTTTACCAGTTAGTGGATTCTGGGCGAGTGTCAGTCTGGGGCTATTATGAATTATGATGTCTTGTGCTGACATCTTTGTGGATGTGTGTTTTCATGTGTAATAAATACCTGGAATTGCGTGTGAGATGAAATGTTTTTTAAAGCTGAGCACGGTGGTGCACATACCGGTCATCCCAGCACACAGAACGCTGACCACACAGCAGGGGTTCTCAACCTGTGGGTCGGGACCTCTTGGAGGTTCTCATATCAGATAACCCTGCACATCCCAGATTTACATTGATTCACAGCACTAGCAAAATTACAGTTATGCGGCAGCAACAAAATGATTTGATGGTTGGAAGTTACAACACAGAGAAACGTATTAAAGGGTTAAAGCATTAGGAAGGTTGAGAACCACTGAGCAAGAGGCTCAGCAGTTAGAGGCTAGCCTGGGCTTCATGATGAGACGGTCTCTCACGAGCAAACGATGCTCAGAACCGTGCCGCCTTTCCCCCGAAGCAGCTGCAAGAGGATGCAAGCGTCCAGGTGCTCGCACATCCTCACGGACTCTTCATGTTGTCGATTTTTAAATTATAGCCATGTCCGTGGGAGTCGACTCACCACCCATCCACGATGGATAGTTTTAATGCTCAACCTGCCACCTTCTAGTGTCCCGTGTGGAGAGAGTCTTAGTGAGGGATTTAGATCTGGCCGCCCTCTGGACGCATTTATAGGAGGGTAAGTCTTCATTATGTTAACTGATGCAGGAAGACCCAGCTCATGCTGCACTCCATCCTCCTTCGGACTGGGTTCCGGACTCTGTGAGAGCGAAAACATAAACTGAGCACAGCAGTCAGGCGTATATTTATTCTCTCCTCTGGACTGTGGGTGAGACAGGCGCTTCAGGGTCCTGCCTTGACTTCCGTGCAGTGATGTGGTCTGAAATAGCAAGCCCAATAAACCCTTTCTCCCCTAAGGTTGCTCTTGTGGGGGCCTTTGTCACAACGACAGAAAGTCATGTTAGTATTGATCTATATTCTGCTTTTTTTTTTTTTTTTTTTTTTTTTTGGGGCTGGGGACTGAACCCAGGGCTTTGCGCTTGCTTCCTGCCTCCGTGACCATGGACAACTTGTTGAAAACCATGTCCACATTTATGCAGTAGAAAAGCTGATTGCCTCAAACGGTTATGTCACGAGCCCCCTTTCCTTTTCCTTTTAAAATTTCAAGTCATTTCCTACATAGCTTTATAGAATGGATCTTATCAAAGTTACAGAAGATACATGGTGAGGAGGATGTGGAAAACAGGGAGCCTGTGTGCACACCGTTGGCAGGGATGGAAATTAGCACAGCCACTGTGAAAAGCAGTACTGAGGTGTCTCAAAAATTAAAAATAAATATGATGCCATACATTTGGTAGGTGGGCGCTTATCTGTTTGCTCTACCTTGAAATGCTGCCTTGTGTGGGGAGGAGAAAGGTGTGTGAGGTACCAGAGGCTAAGAAGGCATGTGAAGCCATGGTTTGGGAAGCTCAGAGAGTTACAAGACCCACAAGGCTTCTTACCAGGCTTGTACCATCAGTAGTGATGTGGAGGAACAGAGATTCTTCTGTGGAACTGACTACAACTTGAGCATGGAGATCCAGAAGAGCTTTCAGAAGTCGTCACCCACGCTGGTGTGGGCCCTTATGTGATGGAGCTGCTGCAGAGTTATTCGTGCCTTAACCGTTCACCCACACTCCTGTAAGGAAGCCAGTAAACTCACTGGTCCACTGACCCAGACTTTGGTGGAACAATGTGTGTCTTAGTCAGGGTTCCTATCCCTGAACAAACATCAGGACCAAGAAGCAAGTTGAGGAGGAAAGGGTTTATTCAGCTTACACTTCCACATTGCTGTTTCATCACCAAAGGAAGTCAGGACTGGAACCCAAGCAGGTCAGGAAGCAGGAGCTGATGCAGAGGCCATGGAGGGATGTTGCTTACTGGCTTGCTCCCCCTGGCTTGCTCAGCTTTCTTATAGAACCCAGGACCACCAGCCCAGGGACAGCACCACCCACAATGGGCTGGGTCCTCCCCCCTTGACCACTAGTTGAGAAAATGCCTTACGGCTGGATCTCATGGAGGTATTTCCACGACTGAGGCTCCTTTTCTGTGATAACTCCAGCTTGTGTCAAGTTGACACACAAAACCAGCCAGTACAATGTGTATAGGTGGACCAATGGTGTAGCTTGGGTGAATAGATATATTTTTTATATATATCCAATAAACCATTTCACTTCCATGTTTATTACAGCATCGTTCATAACAGGAAAGATCCAGAATTCCCCTACCTTTCTACCAAGAGGTGAATGGATAAAGCAAATTCAGTGCGTTCAAACTAATGCAGCCTTATTTTGTTTTTACAATTAAGGAAATCTTGTCATTTGAAACTACATAGTTGAGCCTGGAAGACATCGTTCTAAGTGTATTAAACCCTATTTTACACGCACTCCCTTCTATGGAGACTGTGAAACAGTGAAATGTCCAGAAGTGGAGAATGCAATAGTGGTTGTCAGGCCCTGGGGAAGGGGTTCGTGTGAGGACATGTTGGTGAAATGATACAAAACTTCCGGTAGGAGGCAACAGTTCAAGCAGCCTGTGCTAGATAGCTTGAAGGAGAAGCGTTCCCCATAGGCTCAGGGGTTTTGACTCTTGCTTGCCCGTGGGGGCGCTGTCAGCAAAGGAAGTGCAACCTTGGAGGAAGTACAGCCTTTGGTCAGGGCTCTGGGAGTTCCTAGTCTCTACCTCTGGACCTACTTACAGTGCCCTGCTTCATGTTTGTGTCTAAAATTTTGATCTCAGCTCCTTGCCACCATGCCGGGTACACGTTACCATCCCTGCCCACTATCAGTCATCGTGCCTCCCCACTGTGGTGGACTGTGGACTGTAAACCAAACCAAGCTCTTCCTTCTTCTATAACCACAACAGAAAAAGAACTAATACATGGTCTTGTAAGTTACTCTTCATCGTTCCCTTGACTGTATTGTAACAGCCTAAGGGACACACCTCCGGATGTGTCTGAGGGTGTTACCAGGTTCCAGGCAGGGAAGATTGTGGGTGGTACAGTGTAATGGGCTAGGGTCCTGGTAATCAGAGAAACGGGACATTTCTCAGTTTCTTGATATCCCCAGATGTGAGCAAGGTCTTTCTGCCAGACACAAACTACTCCCACCTCAATGTCTTCCTTTGCCTTGGCAGACTGCCCCACCTACCAGGGGTATCCAGGGTGTTGTCATCGAGAAGTGTATTGGGCCACAGCGCTCAGGTTGCATGCAGCCCACAGGCTGCAGCTTAGACAGGCCCGCAGCTAGGAGCCAGGGTAGATCCTTTGGCTCCTGTGAGTTGCCTTAATCAGGTATTTTGTCCTGGAATCTCTGAAAGTAACTAAACAAGTCTGTTGTACCACGTGGCGAGAGTTTTTTTTTTTTTTTTTTTTTTTGTTTTTTTTTTTGGTGCTGGGGATCGAACCCAGGGCCTTGCGCTTCCTAGGCAAGCCCCCTACCCCTTGGTTAAATCCCCAACCCGCGATGAGAGTTAATAAGAAAATATTATATGTTGGAAAATTGATTGGGGAACATGTTTTGAGTGTTCTCACCACACAGAGTATAAAGTCTATGAAGTAAGCTAAGTATATTTAGCCATCACACACGCACACACACACATATGTGGCTTACACACACACACCATGAACACACATGTGTGGCACACACAGGCACATATGTGGCTCACACACACACACAAATACACACACACACACACACACACACACACACGCACGCACTATGTTGTACACCATAAGTATACACGAATTGATCTCTTTAAGTTTCCAAAAGCAGAGGGCTAGGGAGATGCCTTAATGGTAAAGCATCTGCTCTAAAAGCTCAAGGACCAGAGTTCAGATCCTCAGCACCACATAAAGGCCAGGTGTGGGGGTACACATTTACAATCCTAGAACTGAGGCTTGGGGACAGGGAGTCACAATAAAATCTGACATAGATCTTCCAAGCTCGATGCCCAACCAGTTTAGCCAATCACTGTGCTTCAATCTCAATAAACCCCAACTCTAAGTAAATAAAAAATAAATAAATAAACAAATACATACGATTTAATTAAAAAATGATTAAGGTGGAGAGAGGAATGTGTCCAACACCAATTTCTGGCCTCCATACACATGTACATACACATAACCACACATTTAAACCCACCCCCACCCACACACAAATTAAAAACTTTTTTTTATAAAATGTAAGAGTTGTTAAGTGAATTGTAAGTAATATTGATTCCTAAAGCAACCTGACTTACACTGATCACATGCGTTTGACAAGGTTTAGAACGTGAAAATGCCCTCCTTAAAGCAGATCACCTCAGGGAATGCACCAAGGCTGACTCCATTCTGAGATATAATTTTTGCTCAAGTAGAAGCTTGTCAAGTTTTAGGGAGAGAGATCAGATATGGTGGACAATGGTGCCCTCTGGTGGACTATGGGAGAAGAATCACCAGAGGTTCTCTGTGATTTGAACATGATTGCTTCAAAGGTTTGCATCTGATTTTTGAAAATGACCATCTTCACATTCATTTCAATGCATTATCACTATGTATCAGCTCTAGCATCTGGTATTTTCAGGCTCACTTTTAGGAAAGCACACACATCATAAAAAACGATGTCTGTGATTGACTTTTGAAGGTTGAAATTATTGCAACATGCAAATGCAATCACTATGATTACTAGGGGTTAATTTATTGAAGGAGAACACGTTCCCAAATGCATACCAATCCGTTCGATACACTGAAATACTGTTCATCTATATGCTAATGTGCTGTGATTAATTACGTTACTTCTCCATCATTTTCTTCCTCTTCTAGAAGTCTTATGTCAGGTAGTGCTTGATGTAAGGCACTAGCATAGAACACCTGTGCCGTCTGCTGGATACTGAGAGTTTACTCATAGATTACACGTACTTTTCCCAGCAATGCTTTGAGGAGGATACTCCATTTTCATAACGATGATTATGAAAGTTTAGAGGATTGTGACCAGGAGTCCTCAGGGAGGGGAGTTTGAACTCAAGCACCCCTACCCCACATTACATGTTGCTAAAGCAATGTGCAGGTTGGTCTCCCTAGGTCTACACAGCTTTTATTAAATGAAATACCTCTGGGGCAGGAGGGTAGCTCAGTGGGTAAGAGCGCTTTCTTTGAAAGCATGAGGACTTGGGTTGGAATTTCCTGCACCCACATAAAAGGCTTGGGCATGACTGTGAATGTTGGTGACTCTGGCTTTGGGAAAGGAGACAGATAGGGCCCAAGAGCTTCCTGGCCAGTCAGCCTAGTACAAATGATAAATTCCACGTCCATCAGGAGACCCTGTCTCAAAATAGCAAGACAGACAGTAGAAGCAATAGAGGATTAGGGGGGACAGCCTGCTCTGGACTCCATATACACTTGTACCCACACATTCATGTGCATACATCATACACACACTCATATGCATTCATCACACCCTCACACATGTGTCTATATCACACACACACCTGCATAAATCACACACTCATACACTTGTGCAAAGCACACACTGTGTGCATACATCACACATGTACTCAAACACTCATGAGCACATAATCCCCCACATGCACACATACACATACACACTCTCACACAAAAGACCTTGATAAACAAATTTTCTCTTCCTTCAATCTCACTACTTGTTCCATCTTCCTTTTGGCTTGTCTATGCTACTTGCAAATGCTGCATATGGAGAGCAATTGACTACACTACCTGGAAGGGAAGTGGTCCGCCCTCTGAACGTGTCCTGCCCGACAGTGGGTGGACTTCCAGCTGTGCTCATAAATCTGTATTTTCTGAAGAATCACAGCATTGCCATTTGGGAAGGACACAGAGGTAAGTTACACAAGGAATCTCTGCTTCTCAGTGCCGGATTTGATGAGCAGTCTTAACAGCATCCTCTGCCTTTTTAAATGTCATTTGGTTTAGCAGCAGCAGCAACAACAACAACAACAAAAATCTACCTTTCAATTTTCTAAATTTACAAATTACATCACCCAATATGGTATTCGATATCTGAAATATAGTGTGTGTGTGTTTGTGTTTGTGTGTGTGTGTGTGTGTGTGTGTGTGTGAATTTCCTTTATAAACAGAAAAAAATTCTTCAGATTAAAAAAAATCTAGCCAGGTGGTGGTGGCACATGCCTTCAATACCAGTATTTGGAAGGCAGAAGCAGGTGGATCTCTAAGTTTGAGGCCAGCCTGGTCTTCAGAACCAGATCCAGGACAGCAAGGGCTACACAGAGAAACCCTGTTTAAAACACCTTCTACAACAGAAGCCCAAGAATTCCAAGATGGCAGCTGCCTCCCTGCACCCCTGTAGTTGTAATGATGAGAATACATGTTGAGAATACATGCACCATTGGGTGATTTCTTCATAGTATGAACACCCATAGACTTTACTTACACAAATCTATATTGCAATAGGGTAATTTGTGGTCAATCTATATCCTATTAGCTGCATGCATCCTAGACTAGCTATGAATGCCACCCACCACAGTACCAAATGGTTGGACAGTCCTGCGATATGGCCCACTAATAGAACTCAGAGACACAACATGTGTGAGCTTGGTGCCAGGTGAGCAGGGCAGATCATATTATATTAAGATTTTATTTCTTTAAATAGAGGAGATACACTCTACAATCACAGAACTATTATATGACCAGTAGTAACATAGTTACTATTATGATTTCTGGGTACTGTCTACTTTGCATAACTGTATATACTACTTGCTATACCATAGGTTTGTCTACACCAGTGTCCCCACAGACTATCTGAGTAATGCGTTGTGATTACAGCATACAGGGGTGTCTACAAGGTTACTGGGGGAGCTGGTTTGAGTGACCAAGTTGTAGACTTTGGCTTGGTTCCCAGTGGGTACTGTTTGGAAGGTGTGGCCTTGGTGGAGGGAGTATGTCATCAGGGTCAGACTTGTACCATTTCCAATTTGCTCTGCATCCTGCCTGCAGTTCAAGGTGTGATTCTGCACTTGTTACTCCAGCCATCCTGCATGCCACTACCTAGACATTATAGACACACATCCCTCTGATAGCACAATATCAAATAAACCTTTCTTTGCCTTGGTCATGATGTTCATCACAGTAAAAGAGAAAAATGAATGAACTAAGCAGTATGAATTTTCAGTTTCATTTCAACTCTATGGAACCACCATTGTAATATGTCTCCTGCCATGGACTGACATTGTTAGTATAACATTAGTTCGTGCTAAGCTCGTATTTTGGGAAATAAACCTAAAGACAGTAGAACTGGGAAATACAGTCCAGATAATATAAACTGGGCTTGGGAGGAGGCGCCATTGGTAAAATTGGACAAGCATGAGGACATGAGTTCAGTTCCTGAGCATTCATGCAAAAGCTAGATGTACCTGTACAGAGGTAGATGTGCTGGCATAGAGCTGGGGGGTGGAGGCAGGTGGAGTCCTGGGACTTACTGATCAGTCAGCTATCTGAATCCATGAGCTCCAACTTCAGGGAGAAACATTGTCTCAAAAGGTATGGCGGAAAGCAGTAGAGGAAGATGCGATATCAGACTCTGGCCTCCATATGCATTCACATGCACCTGCACACATAAGCACACACACACATGAATACATATGTAAGTGAACACCAGCACACGCAAAGAAAACATGAAACCTGTATCCTGAACCCAGTGGAATTAGGTATCAAGTAGAATCAAACCAGGCAGCCATTTCTCTTTTCTGAGTAAGTCAGGAGAACATTTTTGTGATATATATATATATATATATATATATATATATATATATCACCTTCAAGAGGGTCCAACTTGTTCATGGTGGAGACAGAAGAAGAGAACTAGAGGTACCCCGAATAAGGAAGAAAGATGAGGTCCTGTTTTTGCTCTGCTGCTGTGACAAATACCTGGACAAAAGGCAACGCAGGGAAAGAAAGGGTTTATTTGGTTCAGATTTCCAGCTTACAGTCCCTTACTATAAGAAAGTAAAGGCAGGAACTTAAAAATCACAGCCACGATCAAGAACAGAGAGAGAGAAATGCATGGATCCTTGCTTGCTTGCTCTTAGATAGTTTTCCTCACTCTTATATAGGTTAGAGCACAGCCTAGGGAATGGTGTTGCCTGCAGTGGGCTGAGTCGATTAACTACCACAACAATCTCTCGTGCTCAGAGGCTAACTAGATAATCCCTCATTAAGAGCCTCTTTGCAAGGTGTTTTTAGACTGTAACGACTTGGCAGTTTAAATGAAGCAGTCCAGAAAGGGACAGTGAGACACCATTCCTGAAAATGGGTGCAGATGTTGAGAATGTAGCCCCTCCTAGGTATATATATATATAAAGTGTCCAGACGACAATATTAGATGGGGGGATAGGATGAAGCAGGATGATCTGCCTTGGTATTTGATGGCATACAGTGCACTCTATTTTACAAGTGGTATTATTTTGGGTGCTCTTTTTCTTTATTAATTAAAACAATATAATCTTGTCATCCCATGCCATTGATATTTGACTGAGTATTCCGTTTGTCTTATTTTTACAATACTTAATGTTTCTACTTTAGCTGCTTTCTTTCTTCATCTTCCCTAAATAGTAAAGTGTCCATAAATGCCATCCACCTAATCTCCTCTAGAACCTCTTACAGATGTGTAATCCAAAATAACACTAAGGTATAATCAATCAGCTTAGATACAGGGGGCAAGGGATACCTGTAAATTGAAAAGAAGATACGGTTATAATTTGGGGGTCAGGCTGCAGAGATGTGGCAGTGGTTAAGAGTATTGGATGCTGGTCTAGAGGATCCAGGTTTGATTTGTGAAGATATATCTAGCCCAAATGAGGACTATAAAACCCAAGCCACAAATGTCCGAGTCTCATTTGGTGTGGTCTGTATTGATGAGTCCATGGGCACTTATCTTCTTTTCCTTCTGCCATTTAATCACCTACTGGAGGTTCCAGATAAGAGCTATAAATGAAATTGGTTACACAGCTGGGCTGTGTGAAATTCATGACAGAGAACATCGTTTGCAAAATGTTCTGAATTCAGCTGTAAGCAGACAGGTTCACACTGTCTTATAGTCCTCCACTGACTTGTGGGTATCTCTTGTATGGGGTCGGTAGTTAGTGTGATTGCAGCAGAGGGCTCCTCCACGATTCACAAGAAGATGATTGTTCAGAATTTCAACTTGAACTGCATTGATACTTCAACTTCTTAGAGTTGCTGGGTATGGAGGAAACACCAGAGTCTAGTTGAGAGTATCTTCAGCAGTGAAGGGGTTAACCAAGTGAACGAACTTTATCTTCTGTCCAGTGAACCCGTGGTTTGCTTACTAAATCTCCGGTAAATGATTGTTAGAGACCTGTCATTGATAGCTGTTGCTAAGGGCTGCCTTTCAAGAGCCCATTGAGTCCTCTGTGCCGAGTCGAAGCATCATCCTTTAGCCTGTTGCTTAGCCAATCTACTCAGCTCTGCCTGGGAAAGGATCTGCCAGACGAAGCAACCATGAATGAAGACTACGCTAATATAAATGAAGACTACGCTGATATCTATGATACAATCCAAAAGAGGACTACAGATGAGGCTCCAGCCCCGCAGGAGGAAAATGATGCTCCTTTGTATGATAGAGTCCATGAAGACGTGTGGACCGAAAACAATCTATATGCCACCAGGCTAGAAAGCCAAGAGTACGACTATTTATCACCGTATGTCTCCAAAAGTGACGAGGTCACCCCAACCTCTCTGGAGCCAGAAGCAGATGGCTACCTCCTGCCTGATGAGGTATATTCTGAGCTCCAGGAAGTCGAGGATGTCTCAGTGGGAAACTCAAATTCACCAAGCCAGGACCCAGAGCCTTACGCGTGGGAACCTCAGGAAAATGAAAGATCGGTCAAGGAAGAGCTGGAAGAGGTGCCTTCTTCATTGAGCTTCCGGGTTCAGCACAGCAAGGTCCTTGCCACAAACCAGGAAGACTCCCCTACCTGCCCTTCTGCGGCTGCTGGTTTGGAGGAAAATACAGCAGCTTCCAGCGGCCCCGAGATCTTCCTGTTTGTGAAGGTAAGGGCTGTCTCTGACAGGCACACCTACACAGGGTGAAGGGTTCAGAGTTTTGTTTTGCTCTGTGGATCGGGGATAGTGTGCGATGTCCTAGCGAGTGGGTCACCAGCCATACTTCAGAGCAGAGGTGATTAAATTGGTCATTTGGAATAGTGCCAGGGCTTCTCCAAATGATCGGAATCCGAAAGTCCGTTTGAAGTGTGTGTTTAATCACCGACTTTTATAAACCGCAGGCAAAGCGCTTTCTAAGAGACGAAACAAGTGCTCAGAAACTGCCGCTCGAATCTTTACCTCTGCATTTCCCCGCTTGGTTAAATTTTCTTTTGCCAATGTCATTTTTCAAAATGAAACCAAAGTCAGCGAGAGGACGTCTTATCTCCTTTCAGGTGCTTGAGGCTCCTCCTCCGTGCATTTCTAAGCTCGCACAGACTTCAGATACTTGGCCAGAAAATGACGTATCTGTCGTCATGTCTGCTCTGCCAACACCAATAAAACTCAAAAAAAAAATAGTTTGAGAAGTACCTAGACACCAATCACGTGTTAATATTTAATGCCTATGATACCGAAACAAAGGCATTTGGTGATCTTTGTATTAGATCGATAATATAAAGGTTATACATATGGACGTTACCAAGATGTAAAATGATTTAGAGTTAAACGAGTCACTCAACCCCCTGCTTACCATGGCAGTCACCTTCACGGGAATTTCTTCGTGTGAAAACACATTGGTGTATATTGCTGTTTCTGGCTAATAAAAATGAATACTAAGATTGGGAAGATGTCTCCGTGGTTAAAGCCTAGATGCTCAAGTGTGAGGGATGGAGTTCAGATCCCAGAACCTACGTAAATGCCAAGTGGGTATGGCGGTCTGGCTGTAACTCCAGTCCTCCCAGGGCAGAGACAGACCATCCCTGGAGCAAGATGGTTACTAAGATTAGCTGAATTATCAAGCTCTCGGTTCAACAGAGAGGCTGTGTCCCAATGGATAGGGTGAAAACCAACCCAAAAGACTGCTGATGCTGGCCCTAACTTCTTATATGCATATTCCTGCACACAGGCACACATACATGCACCCGAGACATGCACCACATGCACACAAGAGAAAAAAGTATGGCTGCTCTTGGGCCTGGGATATATCTCAGTTCGTAGAGTTCTTGCTGACATACACATCTCATACCACCCTGAGCGTCAGGCTAGCCCCCAACTTGCTATGTAGCTGAGAAAGGCCTTGAACTAACCTTCCTGCCTCTATCTCCCTTGTGCTGCAATTACAGGAGTACACCACCAGGCTGGGTTTTATGCACTGCTAGACTTTCTTTTCTCTGTGCATCTTAGACAAACATTCTGCCAACTCAACTAGATTTGAGATTGCAAATTCATTTTTGTTGAATTATTAGTTTCTCTCCACTCCAGTTTGCTCACTGGAAAAGTGTATGCTACACTGACACATGCCTCATAGGGGTGGTACTGAATAATAAAACAAGGCAATGCATGTAAAGTGCTTGACACCTTGTCTGATGTATGGTGAGTGCCAATACACAGGGGCCTGAATAATTTGTTCTACTGAATTTGAATCTTACAGAAATAACTTTTATTTTAAGCACAATGTTTGTTGCAAGCAAGCCCTGAGGAACTATACGTTTGTTTTGTTCTATTATGAAAGCGTAATGATGTGGAAAGAACACTGGTCTATTCTTCTATGCCAATTGTATCGTATGAAATATTCCTGGGCCCCAATTTCCCCACACTTGAAATGCAATCTACTCCAGTTCTTCCGGTCTTTGGTTCCCAGGTGCATAGCCCTAGCTGTTCATCAGCTGTGTACACAGTCATCCAGTCCAGGAGAATGACGGAGGTGATCATCTCTAAATGTGGATGTGGTTGGAAAGATTGACCTAGGACCACTATCCCTGTGTGTCTGTGGCTCTTGTGAAGCCCGTCTCTATGAAATATTGACAACCATGATCAACAGAGCCTGTCTGTGATTAGATCACTCATGATGTCCGAAAGGAGAGATACACAGCTTGTGGAAGGAATAGGTTTGAGCAGAACTAAAACTTTTCATAGGAAATATAAAGAGTGTCACCCCGAAGGCAGGTGACATAACATAAATGACTATATCTGGTATCTTTGAGACTCATAGTCATGAGCTTGTGGTACACTGTTTCTCAACCTGTGGGCCAGAGCGGATATCCTGCATATCAGAAATTTACGTTATAATTCATGAAAGTAGCCAAATTGGTTATGAAGTAGCAATGAAATAATTTTATGGTTGGGGGACACCACATGAGAACTGTATTAAAAAGTAGCAGCATTAGGAAGACTGAGAAGCACCATCTGGCCAGCGGCAAACTGAGACCCTGGCTACTCTATCAAGGGTATTTTCCTATCTGGCTTTTATTTGGTTCTGTGGGGTCTTGCTTGTGTTTCTGCCGTTGTTTGTTGTCTCCAGGCAGAGTCCCATGGAGCCTAGGATGGCTTCAAACTCATTATGGACTTGAGGATAGCCTGGAACTCCTGATCTTCCTGCCTCTACTTCCTAAGTGCTGGGATCATGGCTGTGTGCCTCCTTCAGGATCACAGGAGCTGTGTTTCTAAAGGAATGATTTTTATTATAACTTGACTCAGGATAGAAGACGCTTCGCTGAATACTTTTATTACTATAGATTAATAATAAAAATGCTCACAAGGATTTTATTGAGGCTCATACTATCAGGAGGTTGTTGTAATGCCAAGGGTCACGGAATCCAAGATAGGCTACTCAACCTAATTCATGTGGTCATAGAATGTTAGAATTACAATTAAAAATGATAAAATCAACATACATATTTACCAAGTCCTCTTAAATGGTAGCATTTTACATATTTTATATTATACAAATACATTCTTAATGCACCACACTGATATAATACATAAGTGAAAAAATGGATGAGAATTGTGGATGAGTGCTGACTTGTTATGTCAATGAGATGTACACTGTAAAAGATCACATCGATTCCTAGGCCTTGGTATTAGTCAGGATTCTCTAGTGTCACAGAACTCATGAAATGAATCTATATAAGTACATATCAAGGGAATTTGTTGGGATGACTTGCAGACTGCAGTCCAGCTAATCCAACAATGGCTGACTGTGAATGTAAAAACCCTGAATCTAATAATTGCTCAGTCCCACAAAGCTGTGTGTCTTCAGTATATGCTGGAATCCAGAAGTAGCTTCCAATATCAGTGAAGGAGTGGATATGATAGCAAGGCAAGGACGAGCAGGCAAAGGGCAAAGCTTTCTTCCTCTATGTTCTTATATAGACATTCACTCAAAGGCATGGACCACAGTAAAGATATTGAGTCGTCCCACCTCAAGGCCCAAATTAAAGGCCTGTGTCTCCCAGCCTTAAGACCCAGATTAAAGATGTCTGTCTTCCTGCCTCAGAATCTGGACAAAGGTGTGTGTCTTCACACCTCAAGGGTCTGGACTAGAAGTGGACTTACCCACTTCAGACCAAGGGAAAAATCTCTCACAGGTGCACCCTCCATTTCTGGACTGTAGTTCACTCCAGGTATAGTCATGTTGACAACCAAAAACAGCCATTACAGCCTTCATTCTCCCATGCTACATGGAGGCATGGAACTTTTTCCTGGGCCAGTGCCTGCTGAGATCAGGTCTCTTGAGTATCCAAGTTCTTCCTACAATCTTTCATAAGCATCCCCTTTAATCCATTTGCCTTTAAGACAAACAAGGTTTATCATTGTAGGTGAGAAACTATAGAACCTCAATGAGTGATGAGAGAGAGGAAGCTGGACCTGGATGTTGAACCACACAGTTCAGCTAAAGCTGAAGAAGGCTAGCCCCAGCAACACACAGCAGAGGAACACAAGAATATGACTTACGTTCCTGAAGTTGGGTGGGTGGGAGTCTATGGAGGTCCTAGATAGCGAACATGGAGAGCTAATATGTCACTTTACCTACAATCTAAGGAACATGGAGTTTATCCTGGAAGCTGTCAAGAGTAATAGAATTATTTTGGGGAGTCAGAGCAAAGCACTGTACCAGATGACAGGCAACCAAATTACGTGCCACCTAGAACAGGACCAAGACATCTATATGATTCATGTCTAAGATCCATTCAAAGATTTAGTTGTAAAGGCCAGTGTGCAATTAAGGCTGTTTCCTTCCAACTCATTATGGTGTATACCCAAATATTTAAGTGCTGGGCTCTAACACACAGAAAACTTTAGTAATTAGTAATTAATGTAATATTATTTTATAGATGGCCTCATAGACTCTCTAGAGACTCCCCCATCCCAGGTCTCTGGCATATCCTGGAGCTACTCTTCCTCCCTATACCCACCACCAATTTCCATTTACTCTACTGGCCCTATCTTTCTTCCTACACCTGATCCCCACCTCCTTCCCCCTCCCCATCCCCTCTGCCTGACTTTGGATCCTGTTCCCTTAACTGGCCTGCCTTGTCTGGCCTCAGTGGGAGAGGATGTGCCTAGTCCTGCAGTGACTTTATGTGCCAGGATGGGTTGGCACCTGGGGTGGGAGTGGGGCTTCCCCTTCTCAGAGGAAAAGGAGGGAGAGGCTGTATGAGGAGGGACTAGGAGGAGGAGGCTGAAATTGGGACCTAAAGTGAATAAATGAATGTTAAAACAACAAAACCCCCAAAACAAAACAAAAGAATACACAAGCCCAAGCTTGTCTCTTGAGCACTTGTTCTTCCACAGAACCAATGAAACATACAGAAATGAAGCAATGGGTGGGTGTCGACAGACCACTATTCTTGTTATGATTTCACCTTAATTACAATGCTAAGAACGCTTTCAAGACTCAGTCACATTCAAAGTCATTTCTGAGGGTTCCATGTGAACTGCTTTGTTTTGAAAATCAATTTCGCCAACCAAAGAAGTCCACAGAACCGCAGTACCATGTCAAAAAGATTACAACCCAACAAGAAGAAGACAACTGAAGCATCTTCCACAGAGCTGTCTTTGGCAAGCTGGTACTCTAGGCTGTTAGTCAAGGGTGCTTTTCTTTACATTGACACCTGTGGCTTGGGAGGCTGAAAGTTCATCTTGATGTTTCAGAAGGCCCAAGAATGTTCCAAGATTCTGTGCAAAATATTCTGCATCAGGTGACTTCAGAACCCTCTCTTGGAAATCTGCCATTGTGACATAGTCTTTTTTCCCCTACATGGGCACTCCTGCTCCGAAGCCCATGTGGGAGGGAGTAGAGCTGATTTCAGTGAAACCTACTTTGTCTTTCTGTGTAGTCAACTGTTTTCTCTAAACCTTTCTGTCATCTTGAGGAATCTCTTCAAAAGATTAAAAGGGAGTGTTACTCAAATGGGCATTATATTAGTTCTCAAAATGAAGGTGGTAGGAGACAATATGTCTAAGTGTTGGTTGAACTCGTCCTAAAGAAATTCAAATGTCTGTTAATCTTAGATAGGGCAAGAAAATAGAAGGAACCATTCCACCCAAGGACACCTTGGTAAGTCAATAGGTCTTTTTGTTTCATAGGACTATAAGTGAGGGGTTACTTACAGGAACCTGGGTGATACTCAAAGAACTACATCCATAGAAAGTACCACCTGCTTCTGAATAATGACATTGTTTTCCCAGCTACATAGATGGAGTCCTCATTACATACACTTAAACTCCACACTCTATACATTTTCCAAAGACCACATGCAGCCGGGATAGAATTTCATACAGCTAAGAGGAGAGGATCAGGAAGGACTGAGCACTATGACATCAGAAAAGTGTGTAATGATGTTTCTAAACCCCCTTCTATGAGGAAATATTGACAAACCCTCTCCCCATCACACACACTCATTTTCTCCATCTGGTCAACCCTTTTCTTTCTGGACTCATGTTCCCTAAGAAGATATCTCCAACCCTCAAGGGAATTCTCAGGGTCCTTTCTTCAGTACTTAGCTTTGTCATAATGGCCATCACTACAGATTGCCATGATCTGGTTGGGTGGTTCTCCTCAGTTCCCCATTGAGCAGAAGCCTCCACAGTGAAGGCCCTTTCCAGTCACCTCTTGCTCCTATATGAACCCCACAGTTAGCAGAATCTGGCCCACAGTTGAGGCTGAGAAATACCAGTTGAACAGAATTGACCTATGTTGGTTACAGGAACTTTAGTTGGGCTTGCCTTTTGGGGGAGTTCATTTCTTGCTGTGCTCTGGGACACTAGCTGAGCACACTCAAGCAAATCCCTGTGTCTCTGAATGCGGGTGGGAAACCAGCTGGTACACAGAGAGAAAAACTGAGTCTCCCATCACGTTCTCCACTGCAAGTTAAATACTTGGAATCGATTTGTCTAGCTATTTTTGGCTGCATTTATGGAGCAGGGTCCTGTGAAGACTACTCAATGCTTGCACACTAGATTCTCTTACTCTACTACCTGGAAGCACAAAGTCTCACCAATCCAGTGTGCGGACCTGGTGTTGTTTCTCCTACTCCATTCAGTTCTTTTCCTAGATTTCATATAGTTTCTTCAAATGAGTATGTAAGTCTGGACATGGCCAAATATTTAAGAGCATCTGAAGTATGCTCTTGTCCTGTCTATCTGTCTGTCCACCCACCCATCCAACCACCCATCCATCCACCCATCTATCCATCCATCTATCTATCTATCTATCTATCTATCTATCTATCTATCTATCTATCTATCTATCTATCTATCTATCTATCTATCTTCCCTGGTGTTTAGAACTGACAATTCCAGCTGCCTCAACCTGCTCAAATTCCAAAGTCCATTATTTACTTGGCATAGAGACTGGTAGACTGGATGTAGATCCTATAGTACCTGTTCTGGGTATCTGAAAATCACTTTTTTCAAATAATTTTCCAGCAGTAATGCTGAAGTCTGATTTCTTTTCTTCTCTCCCAACCTGAAGCTGGGATGATCTAAGGTGAGTGTAAGTCCTCATTTCTTTTGAGCTGCCTCTCCTTCCTTTCTCTGAGTTTGAATCGAAGTGCCCAGTACAGTCACAAAGTGTAACACAGTTGGATGGCCCTGGCGTTATTTGTGAAATGACAGCTTCAGCAAATATGTTGGCCTCTGGTGAAAGGTTCCTTTCTGACCCTTATTCTTCCTCTCCTAAAGGTGTGTTGTATTTGCAAAGTCTTTATCTTTTCTTTTTCAGTTCTCAGCATATCCTAGATAATTATTCACTGACAAAGCTACAAATATATCTCATCTGTTCATCTCATGCCTCTGGAGTTGCTATAATTTCCTTTGGGAGATCATAAGGAAAGTTGTTTGTATTCCTGCCAAGGTGAAATCCTATTGGCAAGCTATATGCCCATACCCAGCCTCAGTGTTTGGAATCTACCTGTGTACGAATTCCAACGTATGCATGTGAAAGCCACTTGGATTGGCAGCACTGTTGCTAAATTGAAGACATTCCTTCAGAAACATGAGACAGGGGTTGTGGATATGCCTTGTGAGCGAGATTCTTGCCACACAGTCATGAAAAGCAGAATTTGAATCTCCAGAACTTACATAAAGCCAGACATAGAAGTACAAGTCTATAATCTCATTGCTTCCCCAGTGAAATGGGAATAACCCAGAAGCCCATCAGCCAGCAAGCCTGGTATACATGGCAATGAACAACAAGAAACCCTTCCTCAAGGGAGCTATAAGGTGATGACTGACATATAACCACCATGTGCACACCGTGGCATGCACATGCCCCCACTCCCATGCAGGAACATGTAAAAACATGCATGTACACATATATCTCACACATGCAAAGAGAACGAAGCTCAAGACTGGCTGGTAAGGATAGCACGTATTTTCATCTGAAACTTAAGTGATTTGTTTATGCTCGTAGTGGCAAATGTCAGCCATCTGGGCTGGAAGCCACACCCCTTTCTTGTGCTTTGTAACTGAGTTCTTTCTCCTCCTTGAAGGAGCCTTTGGATCAACAATAAATACCAGGTCTGTTAAAAGCCATCAGCTGCACTGAGAGGGCTTGCAGGCAACAGTCACATGGCAACCATTGAAATAAATAGCAGGATGCATTGTTTAGCAAACACTTAATGTTCCGAGGTTTCAATGCTCACACCTAAGGTAAATATGGAAGGCAGGCACAATGATTGGAACGAGTGCCTATTGTTCAGTGTCCTGTGGCTACAAAAATGCCTGTGCTTTTGTTCTTCTGTGGAGAAAGGGAAGAATGCAGCGGGTATCATTTTAATATCTACAGTAGCAACTCTCTGGAAACTGGCTCGGTTCTTCCAGAACATTATTCCAAGTGACAGGCACAAGTACATGCAGCTGTTTCTGTGTAATTAATTAAAATGGAATAAAATAAGAGTCAGTTCTTCAATCCTGTGGGCCATGTTTCAAGTGTGCCCACCTACATTGGGAAATGCAGACAAGGAGTCAGTCTGTCAGCATAGAGCGTCTCACAGAGTGGTCCTGTTGTAGGGTAATGGAATTGGAGTTCATCTGTGCTGTGAAGACCTGTCAGTTATGTGGCCACGGGTCCTTCTGGGGACTTTATTCTTGTCTAAAGGCAGGAGGCGGAGTGACTGGTCTTAATGAGTTGGAAGAGTGCTCGTGCATACAAAGTACTGGTGGAAACCATTTGATTTTATAAGCAAGGCCTATAGCGTCTGTCTGTACAAACGGGCCAATATTAAATTATGTCTACTTAGGCAAAGCTATGAAAGCAGAATGGACACTTGCAAATCATAGCAGAGCTGTCAGGATCCGACGGCTATACCGAGAACTAGTGAGAAATCTCTGAGGCACAGTGCTCTGTCGATGCCTCAGAAACAGAGAGGTAAGGTGCCACTCCCTCCAGCCACCAGGGCCAAGTGTGGACACAGAAAGGAGGGTCCTTTGTTCTACCACCTTTTTTTTTTTTAAATCCCAAGAACTTACCAGATCGTTAGTGTTCATAAAGAATCCTTGAGAGGTAGCAGATATAGTGGCACAGACCTGTAATCTCAGCAACTAGAGAGGTAGAAGCAGGAGGATTGAAGGTTTAAGGTCAGCCTGGGACACAGGTTAAGTTTAAACCAACTAAGGCAAAGAGTGAGAAACTGGCTAGAACTGTAGCTCATTGATGTAGTGAACCCAGCACATGTGAGGCTTGAGTTTCATTCCCCAGAAAAGATTTTGATATTAGCAAAAAAAAAAAAAAAAAAAAAAGTCTTTTTTTTTTTTTTTGACAAAAATGAAGCAGGGACAGTTATCTAGGCTAAGATGAGGGTTATTACATATACCAGAAAATACTAGATGGCGCCTCAACAATGCCCTTGCTCCATAATAAACATTTTATAGTTGCATGGGGTGAGCCTCTGATTGGTCCTCTGTTCTCTCTAAGGTTTCTCTTTATATGTCTTAAATCAGCAGGTCAATAAATCTTTATTGTGCCTGTACTCTGCACCTCACGTGCCGGCAGGGTGAGCGGCAGAAGGGCAATGTGAGGTGGGGCCCTCTTTGCGAGACTCTGACCAGCCGGCTCAGGAGTACCACCATTGAGAATGACTTAAAAATTGACTCTCGAGGTGAGGTAGTGTTGGGCTCTAGAATCTATGATTCAGGGGGGCTACGTTAGAGCAGTAGCTCTGAGTCAAGAGCAAACACTGTTGAGCTGCATAAATAGGGCAAAAAATTTAATTTTTGATTTATAGGTCTAAGTTATTAAAATTTGTCTCTGTTGCGTGCCAAGTGTTCTGTTAGGTTGCTGACATTGGAAAAAATCTATGAGAAGATTACTCCATATACTTTTCCGTCTAAACGTTACTTTGCAACAAACTAGAATCCCCTGAGAGGAGAACTTCAAATGAGGAATTGCATAAATCAAATTGGCCAGTGCCGTATTTGGGGGGGGAGGGGTCTTGATTATTACTTCTTGTAAGAGAGTCTAGCCCACTATGGGCAATACCATTCTCTACCAAGAGGTCCTGAATCACATAAGGAACCAAACAAATAAGCAAGAAGGCAGCATGGGTGCACATGCTTCTCCTTGACCGTGCATGCAATATGGTTGGCAGTTTGTTGGGGTTCATGCTTTGACTTCTCCAAGTCAATAGTTAGCCAAATGAGCCCGTTCTCCCCTCAGCTGCTTTTGGTTAGGATGCTTTCTCACAGCAACATAAATGAACCTAGAGTCAATGATAAAGTGCTTGCCATACAAGCAGGAGGAACCGAGTTTCATCTCTTGCATCCATGTTAAAATATAGATGGGGTGGTATGATTTTATAATCCCAGGGCAGGGGAGTTGGACTTAGGAGAATCCCTGAGGTTTACTGGCCAGCTAGCCTAGCCTGCTAGATAACCCTAAGGCTTGGTGAGAGATTATAATTTAAAAAACATAATGGGCAGTTCCTGAGGAGCAATGCCTTAGGCTTACCCCTGGTCTCCACATGTGTGGCCACTTTTGTGTAGAAAAGCACACACAAAATACACAAGGCCTTGCCAGCATTCTCTATATAAGCAAGACAAGGGGTATCCCTGGCCCCCCTGCACAACACAGTAGAAAGTGATGGGGGAAAGGGAGTGACTGGTTTCTCCGGAAGTAGTAGGAAGCCCTGGAAATAAACACCATGGAGAAATCCAGCTGGAGAGGCAGGGGGCAAGGTAAAACAGAAAGCCGAAAGAATCAAAAGGTGTTTCAGATCAGCAAATAGTTCTGAACATGTTGGAAAAAACAGAGAGTAGATGGCACTGAAAATCAATGTTGACAACAGGAGCACGCCTCAGAGAGCCACATGACAGAGTTGAATTGTATCTGTGGGGTCACCAAAGGCGAAATAGGACGACCACTTGATTGCATCTATACACATACGTATCCAGACACAAGAGAGTGGGAGCAGGTGGGTGACTGCCTCAGGTACCTCAGGAGTGGCATGCTAAGGGCCACAGCTCCTGTGAGGATCCATGAGACACTCCAGGGAGGATGGCATTGAAGGCCATTATAGGGAGGAAGAACTTAAGAGATGAGGTGTCCAGTTGGATGCAGACGGTCCTGTGGATTCAAACATCGGTTAGGGAAGATGTAATGCTTTGTAGAGTGGGAAGGGCTTCATCCTCAACACTTCTTGTGCCTTGGACTGTCTGGGTTGATCGGCTCTGTCGGCAGGCATATGGGCAGGGAATTTCAAAAGGGATAGAGAGGCAGGATCTTTCAGAAGAGAGAATATTGTGGAATGATTTTATGTTTTTTTTCCCTGAGAAAGAGATATCTACTCATCTCAGATAGGTGACAATTGCCAGAGCACACAATTGATTCCACATGCATTTGTCTACCTTGCTGAACCAAGTCATTTACTGGAGGTATTGGCAGGAGTGGTTTGACTCAAAGGCACCTGCATTCCTGAAAAGCCCGCTCCATGAGTGGACAGATGATTCAGAGATGCATGCCTGGAGCTCTGTGCCCAACCTGTAGGCAACTCCACTGAAGAGTCTCTGTCCACTCCCATACAGGTTGATTGTTAATTATGTGACCTGAGGGGAGAGGTTTAGTGAATCTGGTAACTTCCTGTACTCCTTGGCCTTGAGCCTTGTGAATTTATATGGCTTCCTGTGTCTTTTGAGGCTCCACCCAGAAGAGAATTTTAAAAATATAGCCACAGTGCAGAAAATAGGGCTTTCTCACAATGGTGTAATGGGTTGGCTTGGACTGGTCACCTTGCTGTGGAAAATAGAAAGTGAGTTCTCTGGGTCCTTTTTTTTTGTTAATAGTGTTGATATTTTTTAATTCTTAAAAACATATTTTGTGTGTATGGCTGTTTGGCCAGTGTGGATAGCTGTACACCAGGTGCATGCAGCGCCCCTGAAGGCCAAAAAGAGGGTGTCAGATCCCTGGAACTAGAATTACAGCTGACTGTGTCCCCATGCCAGTGCTAGATTGAACCTGTGTCCTGTGGAACAGCAATCGTTGCTTTGAAACATCGAGCTAGCTATCCAACTCTATTAACAATTACATTTTGTTTTAAATTACATGTTTGTGGGAGTATGTGCACATAAATGCAGTTGCCTACAGAGGCCAGGAGGGGGCAGCAGAGTCCCCAGAGCTGGAGTTAACAGGCAGCTATGAGCAGCCTAACCTCACACTTGAGGTCTGGGCCATCTCTCCATCCCCAACCTCCACCCATTTAGAGGGAACATGGTACGCTATAGTTTGGGTGGTGAATAGAGGGATTGAAATCAGAGACACTGGGCAAATAAAACTATACCCAGGAACTGACTAGGATTATAGAAGAGTGTTTAATAGCAAGCGTGTTTGGTCTGCAGTAGTAAGCCACTGAGGGCTTACATCAGGAAGTTATAAAGCCGCAGGTGTGCCGGGGGGAGGACAGTTTTGGCTATAGTGGGCTTAACAGCCTTGCCCTTATTACCTTGGGTAGGGAAAGGAAAGTCAAGCAGGGCTGGAATCGTCCGGCTTCTCTTTTCAGATGGCTTATGGGATATGGGAATGTCCGTGTGGTTATGGGAATGGACTCTGAGGAGGCTCCATTGAAAATCAGAGCATGGGACATCATGACCAAACTACTTCCAGACAGACAGACCTTCCATGCAAGGACCCTGGGCAATGCAGTGCTCTTCATCTGAAAAAGAAAAGGTCTGACTAGCGTCTGCCTATCCTTAGGCCCAATCCCTTCCCAGTGAGTTTCTCTCTGACTCTCTAGCTCACAGTGTGCTATCCCGATCTATCTCGTGAAATGGTATCTATTTCTTAGAGGTTGTAAACCACCCAGTATCAATTGGAGAGTTCTTCAGGGCAAGGTCACGGAACGGAATTTGCCTATCCCAGGGTAAAGTTCTCCTCAGCCTGCTGAAGTAGTTGGTCCCAGCAGCCATTGCGTACCACTTCTAAAAATAGACGCGCTATAAAACTCCAGCTTCCAGAGACGCAAGAGAAAGCATTTTGCTAAGGGCAGCAAGGCAGAGTGTGACAAAGTGTGGCCTGATGTTTGCAAAATTTCTGGAGACATCAATCTCTGGAACGGGCAACCTCTGCTCTCCATTAAAGTGGATTTACAAGGTGGGAAGGAAGGTCACTAGACATCGGAGGTTACCTTAGGGGAACCCCTTATATTTATGAAGGAACAAAGTGAAGCTGTACCACATCACAGTCCTGCCAGGATGCTCCTCCCTCGTGGTGAACCTGTCTCTGTTCGAGGGGTCTGCTCTCCAGAGCTAAGCAACACTTCCAGTGGCTGCTTCCTTCTCAGCAAGGGCAGAAGTTTTCTGTCCTCTCTCACCAGTTAATGCGCTCCCAGAGCCTCCAAAGCTCCAGAACTCTGTCTGCATCCACTTTGGATTCCCCTGTCCCTTTCTCTGTTCACTTCTGCCAGCTCCCACAAGATCTGTGGAGAGGTTTTCAACCGCTAGGCATAAAGAAAGGATTCTAAACTTTTGGAATCCGGGGACTTTGAAGTGTTTAAACAGGGCTCTTGACTTCGACTCAGCACCTTTACTCAGCAAAAGTGTCGAACAGAGGGTGTGGCATGAAAAGGTTCGCAGTTATCTGACCACAGAGAATTTCGTTTCGGGGAAATCTGAACAGAAAAATGTGCCAAGAAATTACTGGCACTGGAAACTCCACACTGGGAAGTCCGCCTTGATTTACCTGTATCATATAAGTCCCCGGGTAGCAGGGAAGAACACTGTGACTGTTTTCTAAATGTATACACAAAGGGCAAAGAGTCAGGGGGCCTATCTATAGATAGACACCGCAATATCTATGTAGCAGATCTCTTCATTGTGATGATACTCTGATGAGGTAAGCCTTGTGGGAAGTGTCCAGGCTGAGCTAAGGTTTATTGTAGGTGCCGGTGTCCATGTCCCTTTGCTTCTAAAAAGAAAAGGTAACCTTTTAAATTGAGGGTTAGCATTACCAAGGCAGTATATTATATAATTTATTTATTTATATTTTTACAAAAGCATTAGCTCTCTCACAATTGGGGTCTCAAAGTTAGACCTTCTGTACTGCAGGGTGGCACAGAAACTCACAGTTAAACTAGGCAGGATTGGAAACCTGGCACTTGGGAAGTAGAGGCAAAAGTTCAAAGTCATCCCTAGGTACATGAAAAGTTCACTATGTGAGTGTTTACTAGAAGTTACTAGTGCTGTAGACCTGCAGGCTCTCTCCATGGCATTAGTAACTTCTGAATAAGCTCCATAATCTGCCATGGCGCTGTCTCTCTTGTAACCTTATCTGGAGCCCCGCTGGCGGAGTTTGCTTTTATGAGACAGGCTCTCAGGCAGCCTAGGGGCCCTGAGGAGAGAAAATCAGGGCAAACCCAAGCTGGTATCTCTCCTCCTTATGCCTTTCTGAGTATGGGAGGTCATGAAGTTCAAGTCAGTGCTCTGATTCCCAGGCACGAGGCAGAGGGGTGGAGAGGAGAAAGAGTGCACACCAGTACCTGCTTTGATGTAACTCACTTCCCTGGCTAGGAGATCCTGGCCCTGGGAAGTGTCCGTTATGTTAGCTCATATTGTTTTAATTGAATGCTTGTCCGTATGTGAGGTAGAAGGCCTGGATTCTGATAATACATTCTCATCTACCACCCCACCCTCAAGCCCCCCACAAAACAATGATCCATGATTTGAATATACAATTAAATTGATGGATGTGTGTGATTGTTGTTTTGTTCTGAGACCGAAGTAGCAAAGAGGTCACCAAGAGTATGGTCAACACAAAACACAACACACATTTTCTGAGCCTCAAGTGTTGGCTGAGTCCAGCCTGAGGGCTGGGGCATCCCAAGTGGAGATGGACTCTCACCTGAAGGGCTTATGAGTGTTGCGGGGAGGGTGGCAGCAAACACTGGAAGCAGCCTGAGGATTCCAGACTGCCTGGCTCAGCTGGGTGTTCTGGACAGTCAGAGGCAAAAAAGGGTCTGTTGGTGGCTAGATGGTAATTAGAGGGAGAGACGGGAGAGAGAGACAGAATTACAGATAGACAGACAGGTGGAGAGACGGACAGAGAGACAGGAGAAAGAGACAGACAGAGAGACAGAAGGAGAAACAGGGAGAGACAGACAGACAGACACACACACACACACACACACACACACACAGAGAGAGAGAGAGAGAGAGAGAGAGAGAGAGAGAGAGAGAGAGTTCATACCTGATTGCAAGGTAAAGAATCTGTTAGGAATGTCAAAGGCTGATTCTTTCCAATGTGTGTGTGTGTGTGTGTGTGTGTGTGTGTGTGTGTGTGTGTGTGTACATGCGCACACATGCGCTCGTGCTATGTGTATAAATGCAGATGTGTGTACGTGGGCTCATACATGGAGGTCAAAGGTTGATGTCTGGTGTCAGTGTCTGCCCTGTAATCCTTCATCATACAGACACACACACCACACCACACACACACACACACACACACACACACACACACACACACACACACACACTTCTGATTTAGTATCTCTTACTAAACCCTAAACCCAGAGCTCCTAGGCGCTACCTATCTCGACTCTTCTGTCCTGTCTCTGGGATCAGAGCTGCCTGCTTCTGAGCCTGGCTTTTTCAGGGCCTGAATTCAGGGCCTCACACTTGAATAGCAAGCATTTTATTGACTGAGCCCTTTCCCCAGCCCTGCAGGCTATTTCCTGACCTTACAATTGCAGGGTCTCACTTTAATCTCAGCACTCTAGGGAAGCAGAGGAGTGCAGATCTCTCTTAACCTAAGGCCAACAATATCCAGGGTAGCACATCCATATAGTGATGCCCTGTCTCAAAATCCAAATAGAGCAACAACAGCAAAAGGCCAGGATATAAAGGGGTCTGTTGCATATTTGTCACCAGGCCTCAAGCCAGTGGATAGTCTTTTTGTGGCAGAAGACCAGAGGAGAAAACACCCATTTTCCTGGCAACACTTTTTACTTGGTATTGAAATAATATGTTCGTTTGGGTGGCCAGGGGACCTATTAGTGCTTTACCAGCTAACTTTTATAGAGCAGCAAATTGGCTTGGCACCCACTCGTAACTCAGGCCTGTTGCGGGATAATTTCTTTGGGTAATTAGTGGGCCTGGTCTCCCATTAGTAGCAATCATGACATGACATTGCCCAACATCTCGGGAGGCCACATTTATTCTGTTTGGACAAATGGTTTATCGTCTTGACTTCCCATTAAAGGACCTTTTCAAAACCTTCCCCTTTTATTTATGTTGGAGAATCCAACTGAGCCAAATGGACAGCACCAAAGCTCAAGGCAGTCATAAGACAGAGCTGTCTACCACCGTGCAGTGTCTGTCCTCAACTCCAGAAGCGGCAGCTGTCCTCTGAGCAGAGTGACTTTGATGGCCTTGTAGGAAGGCATAGAGCCAAAGACTCAGAGGGACACAGAGAGGATGGAGAGAGACCATTGGTACTCAGTAAGCAGCCCAAAGGCATTCAAGTGGTCCTAAATGCTCGCCACTGAGAACACAAAAGGTCAGTAGGCATGGTGCATTCTCCTATATGCTAGGGTCAATGGACATATGTATATATACATATACACAATGTGCCAAGGACAGATCCCTTGAGATACTACACCGAGACACAGAAAGACACACACACACACACACACACACACACACACACACACACACACAATTCTACACATAAAAAAAATTGAAAGCATTATCGGTTCCCATTTCTTACAGACTCATGGCATATATAGTAACCTATAAAAGGACCAGAGAACTGTCAAGAAATCTGGAACAAGCACTGAGGCTAACACATCCCATACCACAATTGGTACATCCTAAGGTTTCTGCTGGCAGCTATTGGCCTAGCCTATTGACATGGAACAAGAGTGAAAATTCTTGTCTACATAAGCCTATGTCTTTCCCTGGGATGGCTTCAGTGACTTAATGTTTGATCACTTGCTGAAATAAATTTTGCAGAATCCTGCACTGAGATTCCTACAACTCCTGCCTAGATCCAATGGCCACGTGCAAACTGGGGCTTGTCCCTGGCCATGTTGGTCTCTTACCTAGGAGTCACTTTGCTTCCTGGGAACACATTTAAACTTCTCTGAAGGACAAGTCAGTGTTGGGCAACTCTCAGCCTCTCTCGCACTTCCCTGATATTAAAAATACATGAGGAAGAGGGGATGGTGGGAGGGAGTGTTGATTTCCTGTAGAACCTCGGGGAGAGTCCCAGGAGTTCATTTGTTGGACCATTTGTGACTTTTGCCTCTTTTTCCTTCATTCCCTTGCATTCTAAAACCCAGGAAGATGTTTGGACGTAGGCTAAAAATGTTTGTTAAAGGAGAAAAGCCATTCCGCTCCTAAGGATGGGAGAAAGGGTGGCTTTGACTGGGAAGGCCTAACATTCCTTCCCAGAGGCTTTCCAGGGGAGCTGAGGTCTTGTCAAAGTTGTTTGCAAAGCAAAGCAGTCCCAGTGACACAGAGTCTTTGCCATTCTCTCCCTCTAGGAAGCCTGGGACAATTCAGATGAGAAGCCATTAGTCTCAAACAGCCGGAGCCTTTGTTCCCTTCCCTTTCCTCTGACCATTCTGGTTTTCATATTCTCAAATTTGAATTCTCAAATTAGATTCGGAATGACCTTTAGCATGATTGCCTATCAAGCAGAATCCATTTCCCTTGCTGTCCCCAGGGCCTGGACCTTGCCTTCTGATGCCAAGCCACCATGGCACATCAGAATGGCCCGACCCTCAGGCCAATTCTTTCCTCCCGGAGACAAGTAGCACCTGATCTAATCACCAGCTTCCCGTTGGTGAAGCAATTTTGGATGGCAGAAACCAATGAGGTTGGGAAGACAGGAGTCCATGTACTGCAGGCAAGGGCAGGAGAGGCCAGAAGGCCGACCGAGAGAGGGTAAAACTGGAAGGGCCAGGACTGCCCAAGTGCCCATGCCAAGGTAAGTGGAAAGCTGTTGCAGGCTAAGGTTGGAAGGACCCGAAGTTCATGCAATCAAGAAGCCCTGCTTAACAAACCCGAGTAGAATTTGGAACACAAAATTAGCCCCAGAGGTGACTATGCATTTGGAATTTAAAAAGCCAAAACAACCCGCAGATTTGTTAAGCCTCATTGGATACTAGAGCTCAAAGAAAAAGTGAGGTAACGATGCCATTCAATGCCTAGCTGTCATCTGCAGTAGTCCTGTTCTCTCTACATTTGTCCTCTCAGTTGGGTGGGGATTACAAAAATCATCGTTATGCCAGAAAGAAAGAAGAGACACTTCCTTCACTACCGAGAGTCAACAAATTCGAGTTTATTATTGATATTAGAATACAAGCTAGTTATGCTTGCAACTCCCCGCAGACTTGGTTCTTCTCTGTCTTTCAAATCTTGGTCTGTATCACTCACCCCTCCGCCCCCAAATGGTACAAACACTACGAAACCTGGATTGTACGGTTTATAGGTGTCATAGTGAAGTCCTCCTTGATGATCAGAGGATTATATCTTCTTGCTAGACTAACCACTTTTGTAGGCAGCATTGGCTTTTGTTTTTTTTTTGTTTTTTTTTTTTCATGATCAGGAAGTAATCAATTGAATAAGACCGAGCCCTTTTGGCCTCTCTACTTTATGGGGACATATGAGGATTAGCAACACCCTGCAGTCGTTGCACAAGTCTTTAGGAACAAAGAAACACCTTATGTGTGTTGGAATTAGATGCCATAGACTTCTATTTGATGAAACACCTGCTGTCAACTGAATGATGCTAATACTCTTCTGAACGGACTCTGTCTCAAAACGGGCGAGCCCAGCTGAAAGGAAGCACACAAGAGCCGGGTGAGCCCTGAGGGGTCACACTGAAGGGACCGCGTGGGATTCCACTGAGTTAAGGAGACTGTGTCAAGGCCGAACAGGAAATAGTGCCACCCCCGCCCCCGAAACCATCTCTTTATAAAGTGCCAGGCAAGGGGTCCTGGTGCTGGAAGGCAGAGAAAGAATTTCTGAATTTTGCTGGTCAGTCAGTCTAGACGGCAGCAGGCTTCAGTGAGAGACCCTACCCCAAAAAATAAGGTGGCGAGCAGTTAACCAAATATACCTCTGACATACAGACGCGTGTAGATATGCATGCGCATGCACAAGGCAGTCGGTAGCAGAGGATACATTTGATTTTTTTTTAGTATAGGAAATAACAAAGCAACACCGTGTGGGAAACACATATGAGTAATAAAGAATTCAAACTGTTAGCAGGGGTAATAATTGATCTCACAGGTGCTGGCCATTGTTTCTCTTTTCAATCTCTTCATCTATTGAGATGTGATGCAATTAATAATTATTTTCCGAATTTAATGTGTAGATGAAGGTTTGTATTGTTTTTTAAGGAAAGACAAAGCCTCCTTGAGTTTTAGTAACACATACATTGTCATTCGGCTTCAGCGCTTTCAATTTAGGGATCATACGCTCAAAGGCACTGGACAAAGGCCCACAAAAGATTCCAAAATTGAGGGCAATTTCAGAGGGACCGCCTGGCTGCCCAGGAGACCAGTGGCTTTTTGATCTCCCAAATCATGGAGGATGGGCTAGTGGCTCTGGCCTCTGTGGGTACCTCCTGAGAGCTCTCTCACTGTGGGACAGGCTCATGAGTCATGTTTCCCGATGCAGGGGGTTCCCACATCTCCCAGCAGAAGGAAAGGAAGGAAGGAAGGAAGAAAAGGAATAATAATGTGGTTGTGATCATGGCAAAAAAAACAAGGGAATTTCAGAATGTTGGGCCAGGTGGCGCAATTCCACGTGGCAACCTTCTCTAAAAATACGAGATGCAGCATTTTGAGCCACATCTGTTTGTTTTCTGAGTTTTGGAGCCACCTATGGACAGGAAGCAACTAAGCCTGGCAAACTTCCTGGAAACTTGACACGGAGTCTTGGGGCGGCATTAAAAATGTAGCAGGGCATTTGCCGCTCAGAGGAGAGCAGGGCAGTGGCCCCGCCCTCCCTTACTGCTCTGGGTCAGCAGATGTGAAGAGGTAGGGGAGGGGACAGGGTGGGAGGGATGCTCCTTGGAAGCCGGACCTTGGGAGACGAAGTACTCAAGCACAGCACACGGCTCTCAAGTAGCGTCTGCAGACTCAGGGGATCTGCACTTGGGTTTTATTGTCAGGTAATTTTTTTCAACCCCGCCAACAGGTGAGCTGAAAGCGCGCAACACTAAAGCAAAAGAATCCAGATACACAGCAGGAAACACCCCGAGCTGTAAGAGTTTCTGGACCAGCTTGTTCCTAAACTACATAAGGAGGTCTAATATTAGTTCCCCAGAAAGCATAGGTCCTCTCACCGTACTTCCTGCTTTTCTCTTCCCTTACTCTCTCTCCTTTCCGTGCATTCTTGAACCCTGCTTCTGGAAAGGCTGCTGCTATAGGACCTTGGTAGCCGTATGTACATGGTCTCAAGTGGTTATTTTCAAAGTGTTTCAAAAAGCCTTCAACTGCCCCCAAGGAACCTTTGTCTATCCTTAAGCTCCAGTAAACTCATTTTGCAAGGAAAGGATCCGTAAGCATCCCTCTGGGATGATAGCCAATGCTAACGCCCGCTTTTGTGTTTCAGAAACATCTCCAGAGGCAGGCATTTGCTTCCAGTACTGTAGCCACTGGAGTCTTTTCTCCTACACAAGCACATTGAAGAGGGCGATGTCCTTAGATTTGTCAACTACACTATCCCCTTGGTGTTTAAGACCAAACCCCTGGTATGAAGCTGCGTAAAGGGTTAAGGATTCGTTTTGTCTCCAGCTTTGAGGAGATACAGTCCACTGTGGCAAAGAAGACATGGTCGCAGATGTATGAAGCCACTAGTCACTTTGTACTCACAGGCAGTGCGGAGGTTAGTGTTAATTGTCAACTTGACAATGGAATCTAGGCTCACCTACAGGACTCAAGCTCTAGGTTCAGTGAGAATTCTTGCCTCAAAAATCAAGGTAGAGTGACCAGTTAGAAGTGGATAACCTGTCAGATCTAAGTGTATATACATGTGAGCAATACTAGAGGACTCAGTGGCTATATTTATAAATTCTCTCTCTCACACACACACACACACACACACACACACACACACACACACACACAGAGTTACATATAATTAAAGAAGAGATCATGAATGTGGGAGAGAACCAGGGAGACATGGAAAGAGTTGGAATAGGGAGAGGGAGAGGTGCATATTATGTAAATACAATGCCCACATACTAAATTCTCAAAAAAATTAAATTTAAAAAGTGAAAAAGGATAGAAATCAATAGATGGAGACCCCTCCAGGCCCCAGACAGACATGTGTGCCTCCATACTCTCACGCACACATGCATATACACCCAACTGGTAATACTGCTGGGTCGAATTGGTGAGGGATTAAAGTGGCCTCTTAGACTAACCTTAATGGTCTGTGAGGGGTGATCTGAATTAGAGTAATTGACATGCGAAGACTGGTCTTAACGGTGAGCCAGTCCGTTCTCACATCAAGGTTTGCATAAAACAGGACGAGAGCTGGCCACTCAGCTAGCATACGTTCATGTCATTCTGTCTCCTGACTGATCCTTTGCTTTCCTGACCATGACGGACTGTACGTTGAACTCGGAGCTAAAGCAAATCCTTCCTCCGTTAGGTTGCTTCTTAAAGCGAGGACTTATCACTCTAAGACTACTGGGAAGCAGGAAGAATGGGCGTTGATGCTGGCTGGCATCCGCCCTTTCCTCCTCTCTGTCCAGTTTGCAGCCCCAAGCCACGAGACCCTGCTACCCACATTCAAGGTGTGCTTTCTGTACTCCCTGATGCCTCTCTGGAAACACCTTCACATACCCATAAGTCTCCTAGGTGACTCCAAATCCAGTCAGGTGGACAATGAAGATTAGCCATCGCATCTCCCCTATGGTGTGCAGCCCCAGACACTGCCTGCACACAGCAGGCTGTTCCTGCATCTATACAATTATGAACCGCAGGATGCCTGCCACTCCCTTAAGCACAGACTAGTAACCATGGTCCTTGCAAGCTCTGTATAAACAGCGTCTTCATCATCACGTGTGTGCAATGTCACACCTCCTGTCATTTTTCATCCTGGAAAATGTAGACACAGTCTGGTGAAAGGACTGTCTACAGGAAGAAAAGGAATTACTAGAGAATGGGCCGGTTTACTCCTGTCCCTCTTCACAGCTCGGAATCTTCTCTTGGGCTACTTGACTGATACTTTGAAGTAGACTTAACCCTCGCCTCTAAATGCTACAACGATCCATTACCTTTAAAGCACTTTCCACCTTGCATTTCACATACAACTGGGATCTAGCTTAGGACGGACTTATCTCGTTTGATTGGCAGCCCCAAAGCTCCAAATTAGTTTAACGGTGGTGTCTATGCAACCTTAGACTTTAAGTTCTCCTCTGTCTTATTTGCTGTAGATCAGAGATATTTGAGAATGTGGTGAATCAAATATAAAGACATCAATCTGGTTCGATTTACAAACAAGTTCCTTACCAGATAGGTGAACCTGATGATTCTTAAAACGTTGAACCTTCACTCCTCTCATCTATAAGATGCTGCATACATTATGAGGTTATTGTTATAGATTTTAAATGAAATCATATATATATATATATGCATAGCACTGAGTTCTTGAGGTACTCAGTGGACACGGCCATCAGCATTTCTATCAAGAGTCTCACCAATACCAATGTACTGAGTAGCAGCGATCAGTTCTGATGATGCTGAGACAGAGATAAGAATTCAGGTAGAGTCATGGGATAAATCCTCTGTGTTATATAAAGTTCAAAAATGTACTTCTGCTTGCGAGGCAGATTTCTTGATCCTTGGAAACAAAATCAAGTATGGGGGCCGGTGAGACAATTGAGACAAATGCTCGATGCGCCAGAATAAAGGCCTATGTTCAGGAGCCCAGCATCACAGAAGAGCCAGGTGCAGAAGCACACACCTGAAATACCGACACTGAGGGGTGGGGTGGAGAAGTGAGAGTGGAGACAGGTGAAGCCCTGAGGCTCACTAGACAGCCTCCCTAGTGAACTGATGAGCACTTGACTCAGTCAGAAAGCCTTTCTCAAAAGAAAGAAACCAAGAAAGAAAGAAATCAAGAAACCAAGAGAGAAAGAAGCCAAGAGAGAAAGAAACCAAGAAAGAAAGAAACCAAGAAAGAAAGAAACCAAGAAAGAAAGAAAGCAAGAAACCAAGAAAGAAAGAAACCAAGAAAGAAAGAAAAAAACCAAGAAAGAAAGAAAAAACCAAGAAAGAAAGAAACCAAGAAAGAAAGAAACCAAGAAAGAAAGAAACCAAGAAAGAAATCAAGAAAGAAACCAAGAAAGAAAGAAACCAAGAAAGAAATCAAGAAAGAAACCAAGAAAGAAAGAAACCAAGAAAGAAAGAAACCAAGAAAGAAAGAAACCAAGAAAGAAAGAAACCAAGAATGAAAGAAACCAAGAAAGAAAGAAACCAAGAAAGAAAGAAACCAAGAAAGAAAGAAACCAAGAAAGAAAGAAACCAAGAAAGAAACCAAGAAAGAAAGAAATCAAGAAAGAAACCAAGAAAGAAGCCAAGAATGAAAGAAACCAAGAAAGAAAGAAACCAAGAAAGAAAGAAACCAAGAAAGAAAGAAACCAAGAAAGAAAGAAACCAAGAATGAAAGAAACCAAGAAAGAAAGAAACCAAGAAAGAAAGAAACCAAGAAAGAAAGAAACAAAGAAAGAAAGAAACCAAGAAAGAAAGAAACCAAGAAAGAAAGAAACCAAGAAAGAAAGAAACCAAGAAAGAAATCAAGAAAGAAACCAAGAAAGAAAGAAACCAAGAAAGAAACCAAGAAAGAAAGAAACCAAGAAAGAAAGAAACCAAGAAAGAAAGAAATCAAGAAAGAAACTAAGAAAGAAAGAAACCAGGAGAGAGAGAGAGAGAGAGAGAGAGAGAGAGAGAGAGAGAGAGAGAGAGAGACAGACAGACAGACAGACAGACAGACAGACAAAGGAGGAGAGCAATTGAGGAAAACACCAAAAGTCAACCTTTGGTCTCCAAATGCACATGCGCACACATGCATGCTCATTTGCATACACAAACACCCACCCATCCCACTTCCTTCCCGCATGCTATGAGCAGTAGAGAATGTACTTCCAGAAACGCGTGCCTTGGCTTTCCAGCTTGGTGGTTTCGTGTTTCACACATCCCACAAGGCAGGTGCTGGAGCAGAGAGGGCCGGGTGCTTGAGTCCTTATTAATAATGTGTACAGAGTGACTGTAGTCAAGAGACTTCCTCATTCCTGTCTGGCAATTAGAAACCTAGGCTCAACTCGTGTCTGCCTTGGGCTCAGGAACACAGTCCCTATTTTACTGAAATGCATAGTCTGTTTTGTTTATGGCGTATCTGCTTCCCCTTTACTGTTCCTTTCCACTTTTTCCACTGGGAGGGCAGAGCAGAAGCCATATCAAGAAAATCACGCCCCCTAGTGTTTTCCAGAGGCACGATGTGGTACTAAGGATGAGAAATAAACTCTGCAGAGCTTCCTGAGAGATCCTAAGGCAGGGGTTAAAAATTCACTCTAACTTAATGGGAATTTAAATTGGTTTCTCTTGAAAAGAATGAAAGCACCATGAGAAAGTAACACCAAAACAAAAGCCCTATAAAATTATAGAAGGGTAGAAATCCAGTTATGCTGCAAATTATTGGGAAAATACGAAATCCTGCTAGGTAGAGCATCCATTAATCGTTTCAAAAGTGTCTACCACGGTTTGCAGAAAAACAGCATTTAGAAAAACACGTATTTATTTTACGTTTATGTGAATGCTAGCATGTGTGTCTGTGTACTACATGTGGGTGGGTGTCTGGTGGCCATAGTCTGAAGAGGGAGGGTGTTGGAATCCCTGGAGCTGGAGTTACAACAGGGCAGATGTAAGCTACCATATGGGTGCTGGAGACTGAATGCAAGTTCTCCACAAGAAAACCAAGTTCTCTGAACCACTGCGCGTCCCTCTAGCCTCAAGAAATGCAACCTTTTGATGCTCCACTGGGATATTTAGAAAAATGTTCTGTAGCCTTAGACTTTTTTAAAAACCTACTTTTAGTAAGGGTTCTCAAATGCTTCAACCACCCTTCTGACCCAGTGTCCAAAAGTAGGTGAGAAGAGACGGTAAATGGGACATGGGGATGTACACCTGCTTAGAAGTAGTTCTTTGGGGACGATTCCAATCTCTGTTTGTCAGGATACCAGCAGTCCAGTTCAGTAGTGTCAGGATACCAAACATGAATCAGTGGAGATGGCACAATCCAGCAGCAACCGCCAGACCTCCATCAAATCGGCATGGGTCAGCAGGAGCAATCAGAACCAGCCAGGATGCCAGGGGGGACTCTCTTTGTCGTGCCTCTCACACAAAGTGAAGATCACCAAAGACCAGAGATCAACAACGCATTGCAAGGCTAGCTACGCAATCAGGCCTTCACTGTCTGCTGAGTCCTGTGTTCTCCAAACATCCTGTGTCCTCCATGAGTCTTGCCTCAGCAAAACACCATGTGAGTCTGTATCACATGACAAATCCAGAAACATACACCTCAGTGTTCAGAACTTTTAAATAAGGTAAATCGGTATTTATCTACTCAGTATTTTAATAAGGGTTAATTGTCTTTCTCAAGAGTCCATTTTAGCTTTTGGTGTTTTTTGTTGTTAACTTGTTTCTTATTTTCCTTGATATGAGAGAAAAACATCAATAACAGCTACAGTCTTTCCTCCACAGCGTCATAGAAAGTAGTACCTTTTAAAAGTTGGTACCTTTTATCAAGTAGATAATAAAACCCGAACCTGATACTTGTATTTCAATTTGAGAGCACCAGGCATTTTCTAGAAGAAAAAGTATAACAGAAGGCAACTATACTACGCAACACAAATGTTATAAATAGGAATCTCCTGTCTACCAGGCAGGCACTGATCTGACCCACCCACTCACCTCATTTGACATTCCCAACAAGGAATTGGAGTGTTACTCTTGTTGGTACCACTTTGCAACTGAAGAAATGCAGGTTTTGCTTGTTAGATTTTGTCAAATTGTTGCAAACTAGAGTCATCTCAGAGGAGGGAGCCTTACTTGAGGAATTGGCTCCATCCGAGTGCCCTGTGGGCGTATCTTTGGAGCATTTTCTGTCTTCCTTTCTTTCTTTCTTCCTTTCTTTCTTTCTTTCTTTCTTTCTTTCTTTCTTTCTTTCTTCCTTCCTTCCTTCCTTCCTTCCTTCCTCTCTTTCTTTCTTTCTTTCTTTCTCTCTTTCCTTCTTTCTTTCTTCCTTCCTTCCTGTCTTCTTCCTTCCTTTCTTTTTTTCTTTCTTTCTTTCTTCTTTCTTTCTTCCTTCCTTCCTGTCTGTCTTCCTTCCTTTCTTTCTTTCTTTCTTTCTTCCTTCCTTCCTTCCTTCCTTCCTTTCTTTCTTCCTTTCTTTCTTTCTGTCTTTCTTTCTTTATGTCTTCCTTCCTTCCTTTCTAAAAGATTTATTTATTTGTTTGTTTGTTTGTTTAATGTGAGTACACTGTAACTGTCTTCAGATACACACCAGATCCCATTACAGATGGTTGTGACCCACCATGTGGCTGCTGGGAATTGAACTCAGGACCTCTAGAAGAACAGTCAATGTTCGTAACTGCTGAGTCAGCTCTCCAGCCCCTGAAGCATTTTCTTGAGTAAAGATTGATGCCAGAGAGCCCAACAAAGTGGGAAACTTTTCCAATTCTTTCCACTCCTCTGAGCAGATGACCAAGCCATGGAAGCAATTGAGTAAGCAGTCCTTCTCCATGGTCGCTGCTTCTGTTTCTTCTTCCAGATTCCTCTCTTGATTTCCTTCCTTGGTTTCCTTCAATGATGGACGGTGCACGGATGTATAAGCCAAGTAAACCCTTTCCTTCTCAATTTGTTTTTGGTCATGGTGTTTATCACTGCAACAGAAAGTTAACTATGACTGAGGTATAGAGAAATCAGGTAACAGCACCAAGTTCAAAACCTAGCAGTACTAGTGACCTTCTCATTAGACACCCACACACTAACTCACACTTGAGTATATACTGGTATATACTGAAACTGTTACCACTGGATGTTTATGTTTGTTTCTTACCACCATCATCATCATCACCATCATCATCATCATCACCATCACCATCATCATCACCATCCTCATCCTCATCACCAGCACTAACTAATAAGCAGTTTGGTTTTTCCAAGTTCTTTCTATCCACTGTGCAGAAAAATGAGGAACAAAGAACTGGGTTGAAACACAAGGACTGAGTTGTAATGGATTCCAGGGAGAGAGTGGTTGCTGGCCCCCTTCAATGCTAGTCAGCCTGGGGACAAACCCGAGTGGAGATATAGCTTGAAGGGCAGCCATGATGTTTCCTGAGCCGATGGGTCCACTGTACACCTATGTGCCAAAGAAGAGGCCAGCTCTTGGGAGGCCTTTTGTGAGGTCCTATAGTTTGCATTTATTCTCCAGCCAAAGGACAAAAGTGCACGACCTCACCATCTGTTTTTGTGGTGTCATTCAAGCATGGATTAGTCCACCATCTTGATCAATTGTAATTTACTTAGTCATTTCCCTATTGTTACGGCTTTGGATTGTTCCCTGTTAAAAATAGGACTCATATATTATTTCCAGACCATTCTAAATTCCGAGGCAGTTTTTCTGATCTGTATCCCCCCACCCCACCGAGTTTGATTTCTGGGTCAAATGTGTGTGACATGTTATATCTGCTGCTGTGTTTTGCTAGGGTCATGTTCTAGAAAGAACAAATTGGATGGTCAGTAGTATTTATTGCAGTTAGTCATTTACTCCAATATTTATCTATCATCATCATTGTGTGTATGTTCATGGCTGTGTATATACATGCAGAGGCCAGTGGTTAGTACCAAATATCAGCCTCAATTTCATGTCTACTATGGTTTTCATGATAATTAAAATGTATTTAATTTTCAAAACTTTCATAGATATATACAATGTATCTTAATCATATCTGTCTACAGATACCTGTAATTCATCTGTAATCAGGCTGACTACCCTGACCATCTTCCCCAAAGTATCTCTTTTCAGCTTCGAATCCAATTAATGCTATCATGAGTACCTGCTCATAAGATCATCCAATAGGATGCTGGCCACCTGCCAATGGCTACAACCCAAAGGAAAGCAACTTTCTTTCTGGCATCAGCCATCCATTAACAATAGCTCCTTAGCAAGGTTTGGGACCATGTGAGTGCCTCCTCTGTCCACTTTGGTTTGGCGATACTGGGTTTCTAACAGAACTAAGAGCTTATTGATCTGGATAGATTATCCCCAGATTTGTAGGGTCACAGATGATCTCTGCAGCACCCAGCTTTTAACATGAGTGTTGGGAATCTGAACCCAGGACTTCAGATGTTCACTCTCCAACCCAACCTTAAACTTGATCTGCCTTTCTCAATAACTGCAGACAGGATCACTGCTCAGTTTACAAGGTGCTGGGTATCAAGCCCAGGGCTTTCTGCATGCTGAATGCTAGGTAAGCACTCTACAGATCAAGCTTCCTTCTCCAACCCCTTAGATTATGTTATTTTTCTGAGATTTATTTTCGTTTTTAATTCTGTGTATATGTGGGTCTGTGTGCATGAATGCGTATGCTCACGGAGATCAGAGGCATGGAATGTCTCTGGAGGCCGAGTTATAGGCAGTGGTGGGCTGCCTGATGTGTGATCTGAGGGTTGAACTGCGTCCTCTGGAAGAGCAGTACGGAGTTCTGACACTGTCTTGTGATTGGCGTGTGGCAGCGTTGGAAGCTCTCTCGTTTCGCTACTTAAAGAGTCTGAGCACTTTTCCATGTGGTGATTTATTGTCTACATTTCCGTGTGTGCACACTCGCCATTGATTTCCTATGATCTCATTTCGAATGAGTTGACTCTTAACCTTAGATAATTGGGTCAATGCTCTGCCTGTTAAAACTAAGGCTATCTTTAAAACATTCCCAGCACGAGATCTACCAGTTTCCTTATATTGTCTTTTAAAGCTCCTTTAATTGTTTATATTCTAACATGTATTCAAAACAGTTTTGTGTTTTTGTTTGTGTGTGTGTATGCCATGCATGAGTATGTGTGTTTGTGCATAATGTATGTTCGCACACGCATGTGTGTATGCATGCCATGCCATGCATATGTAGGTCAGAGGACAATGTGGTGGAGTCGGTTCTCTCTTTCTACCACTGGGGCCCAGGGATCCACCTCAGACCGTTAGGTCTGGCAGCAAGCACCTCTGTTGCTGATCGACCGCTAACATGTGCCTAACTGTCTGTTAGGCAATCAGAACTCTTTGTCTTCTCCCTTCTTGAAAACGGTCTGTTGATTGTGCCATGGTTTTCTTTCTATGATGATCAGTTCGCTTCAACTGACATTTATTACAGTATGCATTCAGTTCAGCTTCTGTAATATGAACTGCCATCCTCAAGGACCACACGGTAGTTATTATTTTTTATGTGTATGGGTATATGTCCCTGTGTGTGTGTGTGTATGTGTGTGTGTGTGTGTGTGTGTGTGTGAACATTTGTTGGGCATGTGTGTAGGCTGGAGGGTAATCTTGAGCACTGTTCCTCATAAGCCATCCACCTTGATTTTACTTTAGTTTTCTTTAAGGATTCGTTTTCTTTTTAATATGTTTCTATGTGGAATATGTGCACCTGTGAGTGGAGTTACTCATGGAGTCCAGAAGAGGGCATCAGGCTCCCGCAGCTGGAGCTACAGGTGATTATGAGCAACCTGACACCTGACATGACCAGTGGTTCCTATTGGTTGAGCCATCTCTCCAGCCCCTCCATTTTGTTTTGGAGATGGGGGTCTCTCCTTGGTTTGGAGCATACTGATTAGGTTAAGCCTCAGGGATCTGACCCTCCCAAAGCCTGTGCTGATATTATGAAGGCCCTGGACCAAAGCAGGCTTTTTACATCGTTGCTGGAGGTGGAACCCTATGCGCTGCAAGCATTTTACTGACTAAACTCTTTCCTCAGCCACATAATTGCTTCTTGCTTTTGTATAGCCTTTCCCAGGTTGGAAGATTTTGCTACGGTTTAAACCTATTTTTTAAATACCTCATCTATTCATTTTTTATGTGTTTTGAATCCATAGGTGCCTGCTATTGTCATGTGTTGACAATTTAAAACACAAATTCTAGGTAGATTCCTGATTCCTTTTCCACATTTTTTAGAAGCATCTTAAGACCCATGTTTGATATTTTATAAGCTGTACCGTATGGGGTTTAATTGTGCTCATACTAACAGAAAGTTTATCTTAAGGACGTTTGACTTCTTAGTGATGAATACAATTTATCTTTACTTCAGAATAGTTTCCTCCCTATAAAGTCTTATGTTTTCATAATATTCTCTCATTTAGTTTGAATTATAATTTAGAAATCTGGTGACATTCCATCCCCCAATGCACAGAGTATACAGCGCTGTAAAGTCGCTCCTCCCTTAGAATGTGAATGTTTTAGTGAACTTCTCTAAGGAGTTTACTTCTAACTATGGAACCTAAGAAAGGTCTACTGCGGGACACTGGAGTATGAGGAGGATATGGGGGTGGGGAGAAGCACTGCAAAACAGAAACTTGAGGTGGGCATCAAGAATGGACAGATTTCAAACAGAAACTTGGAGGGTGGGGTTGACAGACAGATTTCATAAAGCATAAGCACTGCTTCCAGTTTGGATGAGGAAATACATAGTGACGTCACTAGCTGGGAAGGAAAGGTCGAGTCAAGGAGAAGATTTCGTCAGGAAGGCTGTGAAAGCAGAACTGTGGGTATGTTGGCCTTGAGGAACCTGGAACTCCAGAGACCAACTCACCAGACAGCATTATCATTAACATCAGACTCCATTAAATTGGCAAAGTGGGAGAATAAAACTTCTAAAACAAAAAGATGAATCCAGGAGGTATTGCGTTTCAGACAGAAATTGTCTTAGCTTTCTTCAGAGTTCACCCACAGTCAGCCACAGCTCCCAGAGTAAAGCCTCTGTCCAGGAGAGGCCTCATCACATCTGCATATTACAAAGGAATCTCAGCCCGGACCTTCAGTGCCCTTAGAATTCCCAGCAGGAGCTGGGGAAGCCCAGAAGTACCATGTTTACCAGTAAATGACAATGAAGTATGTGGTGGTCCAGTGTTCAGGTCTTCTTCCTCAGACAGGGAGCAGTTCTCCACCTGGCAGAGGTTTGCTTGCAGTAGGACATGTTGGTACAGGCTACATCATCAAGGTCAAGAGCATGTGGACAGTCTCTTGAGTACCAGCCAGTTGTAAGATTCGAAAGAGGGCCTCTGTCAGCCCTGGCCTGTGCTGTGTGAGCATGAATTCATGTTTTGTTAAATATTTAACAAGCAAGTGAGTCACAGTTTGGTTTTAGGGGAGGCAATGCAGATAAGACACAGTGACTCAGTGAGCATCCTTGGCTGCATCCTTCTAGTGTCCAAAGCTTGGACAGATTACTTTGTATCTGTGAGTATGGATCTTCTGAACTTGTTAAGATGGGTAGAATGAAAACAGTATCTGTCCACATACCCTGAGGCCAGCTGTCCTGATGACAGAAGCCAGATGCAAACAGTATTATTATTTAAAGGTGTTTGGTAGATGGACCACACCTAGTTGACACAGGGATGACAGAGGCTCTAAGTTCTGTTTTCAGAACCCACACTGGGTGGATCGCAATCACCTGTAGTTCCAACTCCGGGCACTTCAATACCCTTTTCTGTCCTCCACCTGTACACACACTCATGAAAGATACAAATAATGACACATCTGTTACAGTTCTGTTGCTGTGCTAAAACCAG